>NC_092290.1:5444419-5799419 GCF_036320965.1 Panulirus ornatus | reverse complement strand
CTCTCTCTCATTGCAAAAGTAAACAATTTTCATTCAATTTGCTTAAATCAACTTACTTTTAAAATCAACAATGTAGGGCATATTTCAGTTCTGGAGTCAAAATGATAAAAGAGATAATGCAATATACATTGTTAGAATGACTGATACAATGAAATGCACCTCATACTTAACTTTCTCTTAAGCTTTGTAGAAATTTCATCATTAAATCTGCACAATTATTCTTACACTTTTATAAATCTACCACTTTTTTACACAAAAACTGCAGCAGAAATTACAGTTAATATCTATCCTTTCTTATGGGGTTTAAATATTTCTTAAAAAAGTATTTGAGACTGTCAGCATACCATCTTCATATCCACTGGTGAATCACGGAACACTTGTTTCTTGGACTAACATGATTGTAAATAATAATGACTGACAGCAGCAACAGTTACAGCCACAGGATGATACAGCAGACTCACAATTTACAGGTAAAGTATCAGTAAGTTGCTCTTTATCTATACTATGCATTAGTTATGAAATCCAGTAATTAACAAAGTTACACATAAATCCTTACTTTTCATGTGTTAAAACAAGTCAGCTGTAACTCCTGATACCTCTCCCTGGTCTATCAATCCCAGGCAGAGAGCTTAGACTATTATATGCAATGGACATTTCCTTGTGAAGTAATAATATGATAATAAAATAAGCTAAGTCAAAAGTGATGTAAACAAACTACATTAAGTAATGCCGAGACTAACCATCCCCAAAATAAAGACAACTGAGGGCTGATGTTTTCAAGCAATTAAGAGTGTGATGATGTTTCAATATAAATTCTTAAAAACTTTTATCAGCATGCAGCACTTCCTAAAACAGAATTTATTACCCCATCTCAGTACCCGAGGGATCAAAACATAAAACTACCCGGACAAGTAATTTGTATTTCATCTACGGAGCTGAACAATGACTACTACTTCTTACTTCTTAAAGATTAAGGCACCATAAGAGAACTTCATTACTTTTGTCATTATTAAAGTAATAATCAACATATAAAAAACACATCATATTGCATCACAATTAATTTATTGCGTTGCAAGTAGATCCAAGAAGTATGGTGAGCTGTGAATTTCTTCTAAAATACATGAAAATTGTATGTTCTTCTCAGGAGTCTCACAATCATCCCCATATTCATACATATGCAAAAGACACATTTAAATATAACACGAAATTTGTGACAATAATATCACAAGGAAATGTCCATCATTCAATATACAAACAACAGAAAAGGAGCCACTAGGAATTTTCTTGTACTTTTTGAAATGTTACCACAAAACCATGAAGATTAAGGACATAATTCAAAAACACTGAGAAAAGCTAACTAAAATGTATCTAATTCAGTAAGATCAAGAAAGAATATCTTAAGCATGACAAATACACACGATTAGAATAAATATCCTGTGATTTACCTTTTGTCCTAAAGTCAAATAATTCTTTTCTATACACCACTTATTCCAAAGAAAATTTGTCTAAAATCTAAGCAGCCTATGAACTCAAAGCATCAAACACAGAGTATAATGCATAAGATAGTCTGGCATTCATAATACTCACAAACCACAAAATTTCATATTGCCATCATGTTCTGGAAAGCTAACACCAAGATTTGTAATGACAATATCTCCCCATGTGCTGTAATGTACTTGTTCTTCTGAAGCAAAGTGTATGACAAGATTCAGTAAATGGAGTCCCAAAAGACTTTTTCTCATTTCTTTTACAAAATTCTAAAATAATGCAAATAATACACTAAGATAGCAACCTATTTACAAAAAAAGCATAGCAACAAATCAATTGCTTTCAGAGCAAGTCATTTATTTTAGACATCAATCATTCACTATCACAGTGTACAGCATTACTGCACTTGACCTACACAAGGTTATGTCTAGTGAAAAGTTACCCTGATTAAGGCTGTACCATCCTCAATGGAAAAAAAGTAGTGCAGTTTCTTAACATAATTTCTCTCTCCAAAGGAGTCCTTCAATTTCCTGCCACCAATTGTAGCATAGTCATGAAGTTGCAGAAGCCCCCCAAATGGGGTTCCAGGGTTACACACACACACACACACACACAAAAATAAGAAAAAGAAAATTTCCTTAATTATACTAGTGTAATAATTGGTCCTAATCATTAACACAGTACAACACATATACAACAGGGAATTTTTTTCCATACTATGAGCTTCTAAGTTATAATTAAAAGTTTTCATAAATTCTTAGTCAACTTAACAAAATTCGACCTGCCATCACACCATGAAATTCATTTGTGCTCTGTTCTTGCCTTACAAACTTCTTTCGTCTGTTTCCTTGTGCTACCTCACTAACGCGGGAGACAGCGACAAAGCAAATAAAGCATATACATACATATAAATATATATATATATATATATATATATATATATATATATTTTTTTGCTTTGTTGCTGTCTCCCGCGTTTTCGAGGTAGCGATATATATATATATATATATATATATATATATATATATATATATATATATATATATATATATATATATATATATGGCTGTGTATGATATGTATGTATATTGTATATGTATGTGTATGGGCCACAAACTGACATTCACATGTATATGCATGTGTATGTGAGTGGGTTGGGCCATTCCTCATGTTTCTTTGCGCTACCTCGCTGACACGGGAAACGGCGATTAAGTACGATAAATGTGTAATGTGTATGGGCATGCATATGAGTGGATGAGTTTCTTCATGTTTCCTGTCACTACCTCGCTGACTTGGGAAACGACGATCAAGTATAATAAATATAAAATGTAATCTTCTGAATCATTTTACCGATTATGAGTAAAATGTCTTGAAATTAACATAATCACACGAGTGCAAGACTTCAACTTATTTCACCTATTTTCTATAATCTTTTCCTCAGTATCACACTTGTTCCACCTATTGTCCTCTATCTCTTTCTTAATATCTAGATGATTATCAATATACATCTGGTAGAAACTTACAAAAGAAAACTGGAAGAAAAATGTGTGAAAAATGCAATCTCCATATCATTTCATGGATTATAAGTTAAAAGTGATGGCGAGTGGAAGTTAGGTATGGACCCCATTTCCATGGTGCAATAAAATCAAAAAATATTGTTGCTGAAATATACTACACTAACTCAGCATATGCCACCCAAAATGCCTAATAAGTGTTAAATAAGTTAGTAAAACAATAATATAAAATAAAGACAGACTAGCAACCAATCCAAGAAAAAACCGTTATTTTGCCTTCTTCCTTTCACCAGATCAGTCTCCCAACACTGATATCATCCTGAATACTAAAATAGTGAAAAACTATCTCCCTCTCATGAAATCAATCCTCCTAATACAATGTAAGAATAATAAAACAAATAAACAAACAAACTCTCTAGCTTACCCACGGAGATCTAAAGACTGTCAGGCGAGTGTATTGGTTGAGATTTCATGCTACTGCCTCCATGGCTTTGATGGGAAGTATATCATTTGTTTCTCAGTTGATTCACTCTTATATGATGCTCATTCATAAGAAATTGGCAATTTTCTCTCTTTACTCTTAAATTCAAGTATCTTTACCTTTACAGCATAAAAGTAATGTGAATGCTTGTTTTTATAATGCATTTTACTCACCTTTCTTGATGAAAAAACCAACTTTTGTTAAATATATTTCCATTCATTTTTGTAGATTCCCAAAACAGGAATGTTGGCATCTTCTCTAGCATTAGCAAGAATAATACTAAACATTCTTCATTTCCTTTTTTTATACTTAATGAATACAATAATCAAAATTATTAAAAAATACCTAGAAATCATAAGGTGAATCTTTTCTTTTATTAAAAAAATCAAATTATACTCCTGTAAACACTTTTTCAATATTTACTGCTGTTCATCCTCCTCAAGGGGTTGGTCATCAATAACCCACATATTCCCTGCATGTCGTAAAAGGCGACTAAAAGGGGAAGGAGCAGTGGGGCCAGAAATCCTCCCTCCCATTTTAATTTTTCCAAAATAAGGAACAGAGAAGGGGGCCAAGTGAGGATATTCCCTATAATGCTCAGGCCTTTGTTCTTAATGCTATCACGCTAACCTGGGAAATGCCGAATATGTATGGGAAAAAAAAAAAAAAAAAAAAAATTGAGTGATCGGGGCCTGAACATGCAGGAGGGTGAAAGGCGGGCAAGGAATACAGTGAATTGGATCGATGTGGTATACCGGGGTTGATGTGCTGTCAATGGATTGGATCAGGGCATGTGAAGCATCTGGGGTAAACCATGGAAAGTTCTGTGGGGCCTGGATGTGGAATGTGAGCTGTGGTTTCGGGCATTATTGCACGACAGCTAGAGACTGAGTGTGAACAAATGGGGCCTTTGTTGTCTTTTCCTAGCGCTACCTCGCACACATGAGGAGGGAGGGGGATGTTATTCCGTGTGTGGCGAGGTGGCAATGGGAATGAATAAAGGCAGACAGTGTGAATTGTGTGCATGTGAATGTATGTGTATGTCTCTGTGTGTGTATATATATGTGTACATTGAGATGTATGGGTATGTATATTTGCGTGTGGGGATGTGTATGTATATAAATGTGTATGGGGGTGGGTTGGGCCATTTCTTTCGTCTGTTTCCTTGCGCTACCTCGCAAACGTGGGAGACAGCGACAAATCAAAATAATTTCTTTTTTCTTTTAAACTATTCGCCATTTCCCGCGTTAGCGAGGTAGCGTTAAGAACAGAGGACTGGGCCTTTTTTGGAATATCCTCACCTGGCCCCCTCTGTTCCTTCTTTTGGAAAATTAAAAAAAAATAAAAGAGAGAGGGGAGGATTTCCAGCCCCCCGCTCCCTCCCCTTTTAGTCGCCTTCCACGACACGCAGGGAATACGTGGGAAGTATTCTTAATCCACTATCCCTAAAATTAATTTTTTTTTTTTTTCCCATGTTTTACCCCAGATGCTTCACATATATCTGAAGGTTTGTTGAATGCGTTTCATGATAAAGTACCATATATAGGGTGATTTGGTCAGGGTGGTGTGCAAAGTCAGAGGGTCAGGAAGAATGGTTCAGTTAAGAGAGAAGAGGTAGTGAAAGCTTTGAGGAAGATGAAATCCAGCAAGGTAGCAGGTTTGGAGGGTATTGCAGCAGAATCTATTAAGAAAGGGGGTGACTGTGTTGTTGATTGACTGGTAAGGATATTCAATGTACGTATGGATCATGATGAAGTGCCTGAGGATTGGAGGAATGCATGCATTATGCCAATGTACAAAAGCAAAGGGGATAAAGTTGAGTGTTTACACTACAGAGAATTACGTCTGTTAAGTATTCCTAGGAAAATATATGGGAGGGTATTGAGAGAGTGAAGGCATGTACAGAGCATAAGATTGGGGAGCAGCAGTGTGGTTTCAGAAGTGGTAGAAGATGTGTGGATCAGGTGTTTCCTTTGAAGAATGAGAGAATTACTTAGAAAAACAAATGGATTTGTATGTAGTATTATGAATCTGGAGAAGGCACATGATAAGGCTATTAGAGATGCTTTGTGGAAGGTCTTAAGAGTATACGGTGTGGGAAGTCAGCTACTACAAGCAGTGAAAAGTTCTTACAAAGAATGTAAGGCATAAGTACGAGTAGGAAGAGAGGAGAATGACTGGTTCCCAGCGAAGGTCAGTCTGCAGCAGGGGAGTGTGATGTCCTCATGGTTGTTTAATTTGTTTATGGATCTGGAGAAGGCATATGATAAGGCTGATTGAGATGCTTTGTGGAAGGTCTTGAAGAGTATATGGTGTGTGAAGTAAGCAACTAGAAGCAGCGAAAAGTTCTTACAAAGGATGTAAGGCATGTGTACGAGTAAGAAGAGAGGAGAGTGACTGGTTCCCAGTGAAGGTCAGTCTGCAGCAGGGGTGTGTGATGTCCTCATGGTTGTTTAATTTGTTTATGGATGGGGTGGTTAGGGAGGTAAATGCAAGACTTTTGGAGAGAAAGGCAAATAAGCAGTCTGCTGGGGATCAAAGGGCCAGGGAAGTCGGTCGGTTGTTTGCTGATGATACAGCCCTGGTGACTGAGTTTGGAAAAGTGTGTAAAAGGAGAAAGTTTACAGTAAATGTGAATAAAAGCAAGGTTATTAGGTTCAGTAGGGTTAAGGGACAAATCAATTGGGATTTAAGTCTGAAAGGAATATAAATGGGAGGAATTTAAGTGTTTTACATATCTGGGAGTGGACTCAGCAGTGAATGAAACCATGGAAGCGGAGGTGAGTCAAAGGGTGGGCAAGGGGGCAAAGGTTTTGGGAGCAATAAAGAATGTGTGGAAGGACAAAACATTCTCTTGCAGAGCAAAAATGGGTATGTTTGAAGGAATAAAAGGGTTGTACAGAGGAAGGTGGATATGTTGGAAATTAAAAGTTTAAGGACAATATACAATAAGAGGTGGTTTGATCAAGTAAGCAATGAAAGGGTAAAAGAGATGTGTGGAAATAAAAGTGTGGTTGAGAGAGCAGAAAAGAGTGTTGAAAAGGTTTGGACACATGGAGAGAATGAGTGAGGAAAGACTGACAAAGAGGATATAAGTGTCAGAGGTGGAGGAAACAAGGAGAAGCAGGAGACCAAATTGGAGGAGGAAGGATGAAGCGAAAAAGATTTTGAGCAATCTGGGCCTTGAACATACAGGAGGGTGGGAGGTGTGCAAGGAATAGAGTGAATAGGAACAATGTGGCATACCAGGGTCGACGTGCTGTCAATGGACTGAACCAAGGCATGTGAAGCATCGGGGGTAAACCATGGAAAGGTCTGTGGGGCCTGGATGTGGACTCCCATGGTGTAGCAGTTAGCGTTCCTGACTGTGGCTGTCGGTCCACAGTCAACCCAGCTGTTCATCCACCCTTAGGGGTTGGTCAATAAATTGGGTAACTGGCTCAGGCTCAGCCAGAGACTGAGTGAGAAAGAATGGAGCCTTTTTTCTTTTTTGTCTTTTCCTGATGCTACCTCACTGAAGCAGGGGGTAGTGATGCTGTTTCATGTGGGGCTGGGTAGTACCAGGAATGGACGAAGGCAAGCAAGTACGAATATGTATATGTGTATATATGTATATGTCTGTATATGTATGTATATGTCTGTGTATGTATGTATATGTCTGTGTATGTATGTATATGTCTGTGTATGTATGTATATGTCTGTGTATGTATGTATATGTCTGTGTATGTATGTATATGTCTGTGTATGTATGTATATGTCTGTGTATGTATGTATATGTCTGTGTATGTATGTATATGTCTGTGTATGTATGTATATGTCTGTGTATGTATGTATATGTCTGTGTATGTATGTATATGTCTGTGTATGTATGTATATGTCTGTGTATGTATGTATATGTCTGTGTATGTATGTATATGTCTGTGTATGTATGTATATGTCTGTGTATGTATGTATATGTCTGTGTATGTATGTATATGTCTGTGTATGTATGTATATGTCTGTGTATGTATGTATATGTCTGTGTATGTATGTATATGTCTGTGTATGTATGTATATGTCTGTGTATGTATGTATATGTCTGTGTATGTATGTATATGTCTGTGTATGTATGTATATGTCTGTGTATGTATGTATATGTCTGTGTATGTATGTATATGTCTGTGTATGTATGTATATGTCTGTGTATGTATGTATATGTCTGTGTATGTATGTATATGTCTGTGTATGTATGTATATGTCTGTGTATGTATGTATATGTCTGTGTATGTATGTATATGTCTGTGTATGTATGTATATGTCTGTGTATGTATGTATATGTCTGTGTATGTATGTATATGTCTGTGTATGTATGTATATGTCTGTGTATGTATGTATATGTCTGTGTATGTATGTATATGTCTGTGTATGTATGTATATGTCTGTGTATGTATGTATATGTCTGTGTATGTATGTATATGTCTGTGTATGTATGTATATGTCTGTGTATGTATGTATATGTCTGTGTATGTATGTATATGTCTGTGTATGTATGTATATGTCTGTGTATGTATGTATATGTCTGTGTATGTATGTATATGTCTGTGTATGTATGTATATGTCTGTGTATGTATGTATATGTCTGTGTATGTATGTATATGTCTGTGTATGTATGTATATGTCTGTGTATGTATGTATATGTCTGTGTATGTATGTATATGTCTGTGTATGTATGTATATGTCTGTGTATGTATGTATATGTCTGTGTATGTATGTATATGTCTGTGTATGTATGTATATGTCTGTGTATGTATGTATATGTCTGTGTATGTATGTATATGTCTGTGTATGTATGTATATGTCTGTGTATGTATGTATATGTCTGTGTATGTATGTATATGTCTGTGTATGTATGTATATGTCTGTGTATGTATGTATATGTCTGTGTATGTATGTATATGTCTGTGTATGTATGTATATGTCTGTGTATGTATGTATATGTCTGTGTATGTATGTATATGTCTGTGTATGTATGTATATGTCTGTGTATGTATGTATATGTCTGTGTATGTATGTATATGTCTGTGTATGTATGTATATGTCTGTGTATGTATGTATATGTCTGTGTATGTATGTATATGTCTGTGTATGTATGTATATGTCTGTGTATGTATGTATATGTCTGTGTATGTATGTATATGTCTGTGTATGTATGTATATGTCTGTGTATGTATGTATATGTCTGTGTATGTATGTATATGTCTGTGTATGTATGTATATGTCTGTGTATGTATGTATATGTCTGTGTATGTATGTATATGTCTGTGTATGTATGTATATGTCTGTGTATGTATGTATATGTCTGTGTATGTATGTATATGTCTGTGTATGTATGTATATGTCTGTGTATGTATGTATATGTCTGTGTATGTATGTATATGTCTGTGTATGTATGTATATGTCTGTGTATGTATGTATATGTCTGTGTATGTATGTATATGTCTGTGTATGTATGTATATGTCTGTGTATGTATGTATATGTCTGTGTATGTATGTATATGTCTGTGTATGTATGTATATGTCTGTGTATGTATGTATATGTCTGTGTATGTATGTATATGTCTGTGTATGTATGTATATGTCTGTGTATGTATGTATATGTCTGTGTATGTATGTATATGTCTGTGTATGTATGTATATGTCTGTGTATGTATGTATATGTCTGTGTATGTATGTATATGTCTGTGTATGTATGTATATGTCTGTGTATGTATGTATATGTCTGTGTATGTATGTATATGTCTGTGTATGTATGTATATGTCTGTGTATGTATGTATATGTCTGTGTATGTATGTATATGTCTGTGTATGTATGTATATGTCTGTGTATGTATGTATATGTCTGTGTATGTATGTATATGTCTGTGTATGTATGTATATGTCTGTGTATGTATGTATATGTCTGTGTATGTATGTATATGTCTGTGTATGTATGTATATGTCTGTGTATGTATGTATATGTCTGTGTATGTATGTATATGTCTGTGTATGTATGTATATGTCTGTGTATGTATGTATATGTCTGTGTATGTATGTATATGTCTGTGTATGTATGTATATGTCTGTGTATGTATGTATATGTCTGTGTATGTATGTATATGTCTGTGTATGTATGTATATGTCTGTGTATGTATGTATATGTCTGTGTATGTATGTATATGTCTGTGTATGTATGTATATGTCTGTGTATGTATGTATATGTCTGTGTATGTATGTATATGTCTGTGTATGTATGTATATGTCTGTGTATGTATGTATATGTCTGTGTATGTATGTATATGTCTGTGTATGTATGTATATGTCTGTGTATGTATGTATATGTCTGTGTATGTATGTATATGTCTGTGTATGTATGTATATGTCTGTGTATGTATGTATATGTCTGTGTATGTATGTATATGTCTGTGTATGTATGTATATGTCTGTGTATGTATGTATATGTCTGTGTATGTATGTATATGTCTGTGTATGTATGTATATGTCTGTGTATGTATGTATATGTCTGTGTATGTATGTATATGTCTGTGTATGTATGTATATGTCTGTGTATGTATGTATATGTCTGTGTATGTATGTATATGTCTGTGTATGTATGTATATGTCTGTGTATGTATGTATATGTCTGTGTATGTATGTATATGTCTGTGTATGTATGTATATGTCTGTGTATGTATGTATATGTCTGTGTATGTATGTATATGTCTGTGTATGTATGTATATGTCTGTGTATGTATGTATATGTCTGTGTATGTATGTATATGTCTGTGTATGTATGTATATGTCTGTGTATGTATGTATATGTCTGTGTATGTATGTATATGTCTGTGTATGTATGTATATGTCTGTGTATGTATGTATATGTCTGTGTATGTATGTATATGTCTGTGTATGTATGTATATGTCTGTGTATGTATGTATATGTCTGTGTATGTATGTATATGTCTGTGTATGTATGTATATGTCTGTGTATGTATGTATATGTCTGTGTATGTATGTATATGTCTGTGTATGTATGTATATGTCTGTGTATGTATGTATATGTCTGTGTATGTATGTATATGTCTGTGTATGTATGTATATGTCTGTGTATGTATGTATATGTCTGTGTATGTATGTATATGTCTGTGTATGTATGTATATGTCTGTGTATGTATGTATATGTCTGTGTATGTATGTATATGTCTGTGTATGTATGTATATGTCTGTGTATGTATGTATATGTCTGTGTATGTATGTATATGTTGGTATACATATGTATGTATACGCGCATGTATGAGTGTTTATGTATATATATGTGCATACGAATGCCATTCTCTGTTTCCTAGCACTACCTCTGATGCAGGAAACAGCAATCATATACAATAAATAAATAATAATAAGTTTTAATTCTAAGTGATCTAAAACCATGCAGATGAAAATATTTTTGAAACCTGGCACTTAAAATGGTCATCCCACAGCAAACCACATGAAACTGACCAAGAATGATATAAATCTCAAAATTAACGAGCACAACTGACATTTGGAAATCATAAACCAGTGTCTAATGTGACCAAGGTCTTTCTGGATATTAGACTTCTTATGTAAAACTAGCTTTAAGCATAAAGTCCAGTTGCCCCTAAATAGTAAGCAAATGCAATAGTTGTTCTATTTCCTTTCAAGGATCCAGAATAGTTGGCCCTGCAAGAAACAGTTGTTTGAGGCAAATTCTTTTGTTGGGCTGGTTGGGCTTTAAGTAAAGAGGTCCAGTTGTCTGGCATAGAAGCTTTAAAAACTGTCAAGTGCAAATACAATAACAATGGAAAGCAGAATAAAGGACCACATAGTACCTAAAAGGAAAGGGAGAACTTGGACAAGGAACATTGTACCACTCAAGAAGAACATGCATATTGCATAAATCTACGTATTTTTCAAAGGCCAGAAACTAGTTTCAAGTATGTAGATGGATATTCTAACTCCAAAATACACTGTTTATGCACTTTTAGTGTAAAAGAAAAAGATGCTTTATAAAATATTTAAGATGAATTAATGCTGACATCAACAATGAATATATATAACTCATTCGTAAACATTCACTGTCCTTCACAGCAATGCACTGCAAAGCATTTTTAGCATTAATGACCTTCATTAAGCATAGATGGGCCAAACATTTCAACACCCTTATCAACACCTCTTCTTCAAATGATTAAAAGGTCTTAGACAAACTTAACACAAAAGCCTCTCTAATGCACACAATCTTCTACAACTCCACAAGAATTCCAAAGTGCGTAACTATTTGAGCACATGTAAATCACATTAGCAAGAATGGATTATCCAATGAAATGTAAAACTTTACATAGCCAAGACAAATGAGGCACTCCACAACCTCCCTGTCAGCATCTGAAAAAATCAAAAGAAAATACCACAAGACTTTTCAAAGACAACCAACATCAAATACATCTTCAACAAACTGAACATGAATGCAAACTAAAAGAAAAATCTCTGGAAAATAAGGATTCTACAGACATTGAAAAAAAAATCTAGGACTTTTTCAAGATTTTTCAAGGACTTTACTAAAAAATTCAGAAGTCACTTCTAAATACAACTTTTGATTTACAGTATTAATTGTGGTCTGTCATTTACTCTGACAGCCATTTCAGTACAATAACCAAGAATAAAAAGCAAAACGTGAAATACAAACAAATAAAAGATACTATGGAAGAAAAAAAAAGGCTATAATATATAGTAAGCTCACTTCAAATGGATTTATGCATAATAATAAACACACTTGCTACAGCATAACAGAGATCATTCTTGAGCCTGATCTCTAAAAATACAAAAATCCATCATTTGTCCATAAGTAAAACACAACAGCCCAGGGACCAGTTTACTGAAAAAACATGCAAACTCACTTCTCTGTTCTCTATCAATCTTCTCAACTCTCAGACTTCTCTCTAAGCACATTGACTCTAACTCCAAGCAAGTGAACATCGTTTGATTTTTCATTACCCTTTATTCTTAAAGCATTATATTTGGAGAGCAGTATAAAATCATGCTAACTTGCACTCTGATAGCAAGGAAATGGTTTCTTGCTGTAGATCTATGTTTGAGGCATTTTCTCTTCTTGATTATGGAGACAACTCCTATTCAGCAGCTTTCCTTTACTTTATTCTATCAGCTTTCCCTTACTTTATTCTATCATCTTACTTTTCAACCTTCTAAATACTTCCTATACTTCATCTTTGATGACCAAACATGACCCTTCAGTGTTTCAATTCGCAGTATTCATACGAGTGTGCGGTGACAAAAAATAAATAAAAAAAAGTTCTACACCATCCTCCAAGCCACAGACTTCTCTTGTTGATTTTCTAAATGTAGAGCCTTCTTCACATACAAATTTCTTTCAAATGATGACTGGGAATGAGGGGAAATCAAGAGAACTCAGAAAAGGAGGTTCATGGACTTGGCATCTGCCACAGAGTTAAAAACAATCAGTCTTTCTGTACAACAGTATTCTATGAAGTCACCAGCATGTTCATGTTTTACCAGTCACAAACGTTTTATAAATCAAGTAAGAACTAATCACTCTACTCCCGAGTGTGCCACTAGCTGTTGAGAACTTTCCTCTATGAGGTGATTTTGTCAATAGGTGTTGCTACCATTTCACTAGAGTATAGTGATGAAAGATGTCAAGAGAACTTAAAAGGAGGTATTTCAAGAATGTTCACAGGGGTTGTGGAGAACAGATGCCTCCACTCTGTCCTGAATACCAGAATATGAAATTCATTTAAATTTTTTGTAGAGATGTGCAAGGAATAATGTGAATTGGAAGGATGTGGTATACTTCCTCTTCCTCCTCCCCCTTCAACCATTGATTTGGGCAAGTTTTATATTGCTGAATCCCAAATCATGGTGTTCAGGTGGAATCAACCTTGTCTACATTATCAGTCACATCAAATTCGACCAGCTTGCAGCATGCCTCAACTTCCCCCAAGACCTATTCAATGAAGTGAGATATCAAACTAATAGAGCTCTCCCAGTTGTTTAACTAAACTGACTGGGGATGATCAAGGCATCAGTTGAATACAAGACAAGAAAATGCTGGAGCTGTCATACCACATACATGAAGAATTCTAACTCTGAATAGCATGAAAGGAGCACTGCAAGCACCTCACAACTTTTTAATTAAAGACCTTGTGCTCGGCATTTTTTCTACACACATACGATACACATTTCTGAGCAGAAGGCCAAGTTATTTGGGTCCTCCCAACTTCCAGGAAGTCCTCAGCCCATATATGTTAATAAAACTTCATTGGATATGATCATCTTCCACTTATTTCTGAGAAGCCCTCTGTTCTTGCTGAGGTGTGGAAAAATAGCCAAAGAAATTGCAAAGGGTTTCCAAAATGCCATCCTGTGGCTGTAGCGCCTTGTTGTGGGGCTTCATGATCGACATGTAACACACAACACCCAACTCTTGCGCAAAAAATTGCTGACCAGAGAAGACTATTAATCATAATCTGACTTTTTTTGTTTTAATAATCTATATGAAATAAACTACATCATAACCCAGGCAATATGTGCACTTCTCATACCCCTCAACCCCCTAAAATCCTACCCAAGATTCCATCCATCATGTGAGAAACCGCCTTAAGTTTTTCTAGCACTTCCTAAAAAGTACATTTACAATTTAGGTATCTTTATATTGTCAATTTTTATGACATATTAAGTTAATTTTCAACCTTTCATCTTTTCTAGAGTCTAACCTTTCAACATTCAGAGGATGTCCAAGGATTTTCCAGGATGTTTTCAAAGATTCCAGGACTTTTTAACAAGACCTACAAAATTCCAGGGTTATTCCAAGTGTAAATTTCCTTCAGGACTTGTGGGAACCTTGTATCTCCTCTCCATTGCATTGGGTACTCCCTCTACTTCTGACACACTGATCGTCTAAAGTCAATCATTCTTTGCTTATCCTCTCCCTAATTCTGAACAATTCTAGCACACCCCGGTCAGCTCTCTTAATCGAAGTGCACTTACATCTATATCTCTTTCTTACAATGTCACTTTCATGTTCAGCCTACTTTACACTACAAGTCCTCCTCACACTTCCATTTCCTCTATGTCCAATCTCTTCCTTTCTTTTCCATTCGAGGACCAACACTACCAGGTCTACCTTCGAACATAGCTATCGTTTTTCTACCTGACAACGCTCTCACATGCTCATTACTGCATCCCTCTTCCATCCTCACTCACTGTAGCCCCCATGATTCCATCCACTTTCAGAAATTTAAAGACTCAATTACCTCAAAGTCCTCCCCATTTAAACATACTTATAGCAAGCCATCACCCCTCCACTGCACCTCAATGAATACTTCTCTTCACATTTACTCTGAACTTTCTCCTAAACTGTCGCCAATGTCTGAAGGTTCTCTCTAGAGTCTGCCTCCAGAGCTGTCATCTGCAAATAGCAATCAATTCAACTCCAATGATCCCCAACCCCAGCATACAGTATGCTGCCACTTGTACCAAGACCCACACACTTACTTTTCTCACTAAACCATCGACCTGGATTCATAACATTTAATTCAAAAAGCTACTACTGCAGTTCTGGATGCATTCTTTTTAATCTAAGTAAAAAAAAAATAAGGCAGGACAAACCACTCAAACAAAGTCAGCAGAAGAGCCAAAATCATTAACATTGAGGCTAAACTGAACAAGACTCATTTTAAAGGAGCTAGCATGTCATCAGAATGTTTACCAAATTTCAAGAATGGTGAGCTGCAACTGGAGTAAAATAACCAATAACATAAGGAAAATTGGAAAAAGTCATTAATCTCACCCAGGCCAGGCAAACTTTAGTAAGATTATTAAAGGGAAGTATAAATATGTAAACTTGTATGGTTACAAGAATCTTTTTCATCTTATCTTAAAATAATCTTAAAATAGCAGTAGCAAAAATATATATACATGATTATCACAAAAAGATCTCAAAAAGAATGGGTGACAAACACCATATCACTATCACCAATACCTTCAAGCTGGGAGATTAAAAGAATCCAGGCAGAAGATAAGCAAAGAAAGATCAAATAGTAAGATCGGCACAGCAGCCAATAAAGGAAGAGCAGATGAGATGTCAAAAGAATGAATCATGAAAGGAATGATATTCGAGAATAACTAAGCAGCCCATAGATTATCTTCTTTAACAATGCATATGAACAATGTTTTTCCTTTGAGCACTCAACAATATTCCTCCATCACAGTGCATAAAGAGGTTTCCCCATGGTAAAAAATAAATAAAAACAATACTAGAAAGGGGTTCAGTGTAATAACTGTGTCGCCTGCAGTGCAGCATAATTAATGTGACATAAGACTGGTTATAAATATGGATAATATAAAAAACATAATAGTTACCCAGAGGCCACAGATCAAGATAAATGTTAATGGCTACTTTGACGTCTCTTGGAAAGTTATCTTCTATCTAAACACTTAACCTATTATGCGTATATAATACATCCATGAACAAGTATTTGTCTCTCAGAGCCTGAATTTACACACTTTTTTAAAAGATTATGTTGAACCTACACTATGTGCAAAAAACAAGTAAATATCCACAACTAACCATATTCTGTATAATCAACTAATCAATGGTACGTACTAAACATTTTTGAATGGGCTTAAATAACAGCATTGCATGAACAGAATTATTTCTCATATGCAACTTGATGCGTTTTGTGCACTATGTAAATCACGTTCTTGATGAATATCAGATCAACATCATTGTGACTACTATCACTACTTTCTCCATATAGTTATATCCACTTTTTAAAGGTTCAGGGCCTATACAGGCAGGAGGCTGTGAAGCATGCATGAGGTCGAGCAAACTGGAGTAATGTGGTATACAGGGAATGATGTACTGTCAATGGGATGAAGCAGGGCACATGAAATGGTTAGGGAAACCATGAAGGAATCTATGGGGCCAAGATGTGGATAGGGGGTCCTCATTCACTCTCTAGCAGTCATGTATAATGAATCAAATCCAGAGCCCCTCAAAACTTTCTGTTCCTTCTGCCAACCACTTCACATACACTGGCTTAGTCCATGAACAGCATGTTGTCCCCTGTAAGCCCTGTTACTCCATTTCAATCTATCTCTTGCACGTCTTGCACCTTTGCCTTCAAATCAACTCTATTCTTTTACCTCCTCCCTGGTCGCCCCCTTCTTGTTCCTTCCACTTCTGCGAAGTATATCCACTTAAGCTGCCCCTTCTTCAATCATCCTCTTCATATGTCTAAACCTCTTCAGCCCTCTTGTACATACTCCTCTCGCTGCTACACCTACCTTGTACCATATCATTTCTTACCTGATCAACCATCCTTACACCACAAATAGTCCTTAAAACATTTAATATCCAACACATTCATCCTATCCTTTACCTTTCTGACCAAGGCCCAAACCTCATATCTATACAGCACCGATAGGGATACTATACGATAAATGACAGATTGGAGACATAACCCAGTCCATAAACAGTTAAATGGCCATGAGGACAGAGGACATCTTACATTCCTCCTACATCTTCACCCACAACTACTCACTCTCCTCTTTACTTACACAAACCCACACCTAACTTATTTATCATTTAAAAATAAGGAAGGCTCATAAAAGGTTCATAAAAACTCCCCACTACTTCTGATGGATTTCCTGACACCATATATCACCTTCCACAGAGGATCTCTATCAACCAGTAATAAGCTTCCTCCAGATCCAGAAATGTCACATACAAATCCTTCTGTTTCTCTTACATATTTCTCAGACATTCTTCAAACCAAACACTTCATCCACACATCCTCTATCACTAATGAAACCACATTGTTCCTTCCTAATCTAATGCTCTGAGTAAGCCAATACCCTCTCATCATCACTCTTCCATACAACATAACAGGTACACTCGATAAAATTATACCTCTGCAGTTTGAACAACTTAAGTTCCTTAGCATTTGTAGGTTACTATACATGAATTCTGCTAATTCTCAGGCACCTCATCATGATCCATACCCACACTGAAAATCCTTACAAACCAATTGACATTAAAATCACCTGCTTCCTTAGGAAATTCAACTGCAATACTATCCACTCTAACCACTTTGCCACAATTTATCTTGTGCAAGGCTTAGCACCTCTTCTCTTTTAATTAAACCTGAACACTTGCCATGACTCTCAAACTTCGTGTACCTTCCTAACCTAAGTACCATACATCAATCACCCTGTCATCAAATACATTCAACAATCCTTCAAAGTACTCACTCTACCTCTTCACCTCAAATCTGCCTGTTCTCACTTTACTATTTGCCCCTCTCACCGATGTTCTTGCTTTTCTCATCATTAACCCTAACTCTGAACTGCCCTCTTTTTTTAGCCCCTACACCTTCCTCTTCACCTCCTGATGCTTAATCTTGCATATCTCCACATTACCTGCACTACTTCCTTGTGCGTAATGCTCATACACCTCTCAGTTCTCATTCACTTGCAACTTTATCATCCCACTACTTGCTACCATATCTCACTAGCCCATTTCCCACCTTCTGCATACCACGCACTTCTCTTGCAAATCAGCAGTGCTTCCCTAAATGCTTAATATTCCTCACCTATTCCCTTACTTTAATCTACTTGCAAAATTTGCTATTCTACATTCAATTTCTACTGATATTTCCTCAGACAAGCTACAAACCTTTAGCCTCACCTCTACCAAGTAATAATTCATCATCCCACCATCTGTCCCTCTCAAAATATTCACATCCAAAAGTCTGGCCACTGCATGCCTAAAACATGAATAATGAACCTTTACCATCTTTCCTATTCATCAATGTATACTTGTGTATGTGCCTCAACTTAAATCACATTCCCAATCAAAAGTTCTTTTTCAGCACAAATTTCCATTACTGTTCATTATTTACATTCACAACACATGGTACCCCATGCCCCAAATCATACCCTAAACTGCTATATAAACCCATTATTGCATTCACATCACTCGATACTAATTCTTGACCCTTGCACAGAATGCTGACACACATTCAGCTCCTCCCAAAATATTTGCCTTTCTTAGTCCTCTCCTTTCCTGGTGCATAAGCACTAATAATCACCTACCCCTTGTAGTCAACTTATATCTTAACCCATATTAGTCTGAGGCTCCTTCTTTACATTTTCACACATTCCCATAACTGCCTACTTCAGCAGCAGTGCTACCCCTTCCTTTATTTCTGCCTTCAAACAAATCCTTGACTTTATGCCTTGGACACTCCTAAACCACTTCCCCTTTAGCTTGTTTCACTCAAGAGATAGAACATCCAGGGTCCTCTTCTGAAACATAGTACCTATCTCTCATCCTCAAATTACATTCACATACATTCAGGCATCCCAGCCTGACTCTTTATAGAGTCCAAAGAAAAAAAATCTCTGCTTCCACATACCTTTAAAGGCAATAAACAGCTGAGGCATATGGTGGGTACATGAACATGACACTCTTTAGGTGAAATCCATGTACATCTAATTCCTGAGACTAGTGTTTCTAACACTGTGAGCACCAGCAACCCACCTCAATGTGTCTTCAGCTATCTTGAGGGAAGGTTGCTCTTTCTCAACTCTTCCCAGTTGCCACTTCATTTTGGGAATTCTGCTTTTGGCACTGTGTTTCTTCCACCTGTGCTTTAAGATGGGTGGCTCTTACCTTTATGAAGGAGAGAGTCCAAATTCTCACCTCGAAGCAAGAAAACGTGGGTACACGAGATATTTAGGTGCACTGGGCGCTCAAAACTCATGATCAGGCGGCTGTTTCCTGCAACATCTCATCAATGACCCCTCATTCAGGATAGCAGGACCCCATGGACCCAGAGGTTGGTTCAAGAATACTTCAGGAACCTTACCAATTCCAAACCCAGATGTCTACATATGGTAATCAAAGGAGAGATGACAAAGTTCTACAATGCAAGTGTGACATTGCCTTTAAAAATGTACGGGGAGGCGGACAAGGTTTTTGGCAGACACTAGACACATTTACTTATCTGGGAACAAGGGAGACAGAATACTTCCCCTGTATTCCCTGCATGTCACAGGAGGGAGAGAGGGGGTGCTGGAAATCCTTCCCTCCTGTTTCACTTTCCCAATAGAGAGTACAAAGAAGGGGACCAAGTGAGGATATTCCCTCAAAGGGTCAGTCCTCTGTTCTTAACACTACCTTACTATCACAGGAAATGGCAAATATGAAATATATATACACAAATATAAAAAAAAAAAAAAAAAAAAAAAAAAAATATACTCTATATATATATATATATATATATATATACATATATATTTTTTTTTTTTATACTTAATCGCTGTCTCCCGCGTTTGCGAGGTAGCGCAAGGAAACAGACGAAAGAAATGGCCCAACCCACCCCCATACACATGTATATACATACGTCCACACACGCAAATATACATACCTACACAGCTTTCTATGGTTTACCCCAAACGCTTCACATGCCCCGATTCAATCCACTGACAGCACGTCAACCCCGGTATACCACATCGATCCAATTCACTCTATTCCTTGCCCTCCTTTCACCCTCCTGCATGTTCAGGCCCCGATCACACAAAATCTTTTTCACTCCATCTTTCCACCTCCAATTTGGTCTCCCACTTCTCCTCGTTCCCTCCACCTCCGACACATATATCCTCTTGGTCAATCTTTCCTCACTCATTCTCTCCATGTGCCCAAACCATTTCAAAACACCCTCTTCTGCTCTCTCAACCACGCTCTTTTTATTTCCACACATCTCTCTTACCCTTACGTTACTTACTCGATCAAACCACCTCACACCACACATTGTCCTCAAACATCTCATTTCCAGCACATCCACCCTCCTGCGCACAACTCTATCCATAGCCCACGCCTCGCAACCATACAACATTGTTGGAACCACTATTCCTTCAAACATACCCATTTTTGCTTTCCGAGATAATGTTCTCGACTTCCACACATTCTTCAAGGCTCCCAGAATTTTCGCCCCCTCCCCCACCCTATGATCCACTTCCGCTTCCATGGTTCCATCCGCTGCCAGATCCACTCCCAGATATCTAAAACACTTTACTTCCTCCAGTTTTTCTCCATTCAAACTTACCTCCCAATTGACTTGACCCTCAACCCTACTGTACCTAATAACCTTGCTCTTATTCACATTTACTCTTAACTTTCTTCTTTCACACACTTTACCAAACTCAGTCACCAGCTTCTGCAGTTTCTCACATGAATCAGCCACCAGCGCTGTATCATCAGCGAACAACAACTGACTCACTTCCCAAGTTCTCTCATCCACAACAGACTTCATACTTGCCCCTCTTTCCAAAACTCTTGCATTCACCTCCCTAACAACCCCATCCATAAACAAATTAAACAACCATGGAGACATCACACACCCCTGCCGCAAACCTACATTCACTGAGAACCAATCACTTTCCTCTCTTCCTACACGTACACATGCCTTACATCCTCGATAAAAACTTTTCACTGCTTCAAACAACTTGCCTCCCACACCATATATTCTTAATACCTTCCACAGAGCATCTCTATCCACTCTATCATATGCCTTCTCCAGATCCATAAATGCTACATACAAATCCATACATATTTATTTATATATTATACTTTGTCGCCGTCTCCCGCGTCTGCGAGGTAGCGCAAGGAAACAGACGAAAGAAATGGCCCAACCCCCCCCCCCCATACACATGTATATACATACGTCCACACACGCAAATATACATACCTACACAGCTTTCCATGGTTTACCCCAGACGCTTCACATGCCCTGCTTCAATCCACTGACAGCACGTCAACCCCGGTATACCACATCGCTCCAATTCACTCTATTCCTTGCCCTCCTTTCACCCTCCTGCATGTTCAGGCCCCGATCACACAAAATCTTTTTCACTCCATCTTTCCACCTCCAATTTGGTCTCCCTCTTCTCCTTGTTCCCTCCACCTCCGACACATATATCCTCTTGGTCAATCTTTCCTCACTCATCCTCTCCATGTGCCCAAACCACTTCAAAACACCCTCTTCTGCTCTCTCAACCACGCTCTTTTATTTCCACACATCTCTCTTACCCTTACGTTACTCACTCGATCAAACCACCTCACACCACACATTGTCCTCAAACATCTCATTCCCAGCACATCCATCCTCCTGCGCACAACTCTATCCATAGCCCACGCCTCGCAACCATACAACATTGTTGGAACCACTATTCCTTCAAACATACCCATTTTTGCTTTCCGAGATAATGTTCTCGACTTCCACACATTCTTCAAGGCCCCCAGGATTTTCGCCCCCTCCCCCACCCTATGATCCACTTCCGCTTCCATGGTTCCATCCGCTGACAGATCCACTCCCAGATATCTAAAACACTTCACTTCCTCCAGTTTTTCTCCATTCAAACTCACCTCCCAATTGACTTGACCCTCAACCCTACTGTACCTAATAACCTTGCTCTTATTCACATTTACTCTTAACTTTCTTCTTCCACACACTTTTCCAAACTCAGTCACCAGCTTCTGCAGTTTCTCACATGAATCAGCCACCAGCGCTGTATCATCAGCGAACAACAACTGACTCACTTCCCAAGCTCTCTCATCCACAACAGACTTCATACTTGCCCCTCTTTCCAAAACTCTTGCATTTACCTCCCTAACAACCCCATCCATAAACAAATTAAACAACCATGTAGACATCACACACCCCTGCCGCAAACCTACATTCACTGAGAACCAATCACTTTCCTCTCTTCCTACACGTACACATGCCTTACATCCTCGTTAAAAACTTTTCACTGCTTCTAACAACATTCCTCCCACACCATATATTCTTAATACCTTCCACAGAGCATCTCTATCAACTCTATCATATGCCTTCTCCAGATCCATAAATGCTACATACAAATCCATTTGCTTTTCTAAGTATTTCTCACATACATTCTTCAAAGCAAACACCTGATCCACACATCCTCTACCACTTCTGAAACCACACTGCTCTTCCCCAATCTGATGCTCTGTACATATGTACATATATATATATATATATATATATTTTTTTTTTTTTTTTTTTTTTTTTTTTTTTTATACTTTGTCGCTGTCTCCCGCGTCTGCGAGGTAGCGCAAGGAAACAGACGAAAGAAATGGCCCAACCCCCCCCCCCCATACACATGTACATACACATGTCCACACACGTGTATACATACCTACACAGCTTTCCATGGTCCACCCCAGACGCCTCACATGCCTTGATTCACTCCACTGACAGCACGTCAACCCCTGTATACCACATCGCTCCAATTCACTCTATTCCTTGCCCTCCTTACACCCTCCTGCATGTTCAGGCCCCGATCACACAAAATCTTTTTCACTCCATCTTTCCACCTCCAATTTGGTCTCCCTCTTCTCCTCGTTCCCTCCACCTCCGACACATATATCCTCTTGGTCAATCTTTCCTCACTCATTCTCTCCATGTGCCCAAACCATTTCAAAACACCCTCTTCTGCTCTCTCAACCACGCTCTTTTTATTTCCACACATCTCTCTTACCCTTACGTTACTTACTCGATCAAACCACCTCACACCACACATTGTCCTCAAACATCTCATTTCCAGCACATCCATCCTCCTGCGCACAACTCTATCCATAGCCCACGCCTCGCAACCATACAACATTGTTGGAACCACTATTCCTTCAAACATACCCATTTTTGCTTTCCGAGATAATGTTCTCGACTTCCACACATTTTTCAAGGCTCCCAAAATTTTCGCCCCCTCCCCCACCCTATGATCCACTTCCGCTTCCATGGTTCCATCCGCTGACAGATCCACTCCCAGATATCTAAAACACTTCACTTCCTCCAGTTTTTCTCCATTCAAACTTACCTCCCAATTGACTTGACCCTCAACCCTACTGTACCTAATAACCTTGCTCTTATTCACATTTACTCTTAACTTTCTTCTTCCACACACTTTACCAAACTCAGTCACCAGCTTCTGCAGTTTCTCACATGAATCAGCCACCAGCGCTGTATCATCAGCGAACAACAACTGACTCACTTCCCAGGCTCTCTCATCCCCAACAGACTTCATACTTGCCCCTCTTTCCAGGACTCTTGCATTCACCTCCCTAACAACCCCATCCATAAACAAATTAAACAACCATGGAGACATCACACACCCCTGCCGCAAACCTACATTCACTGAGAACCAATCACTTTCCTCTCTTCCTACACGTACACATGCCTTACATCCTCGATAAAAACTTTTCACTGCTTCTAACAACTTGCCTCCCACACCATATATTCTTAATACCTTCCACAGAGCATCTCTATCAACTCTATCATATGCCTTCTCCAGATCCATAAATGCTACATACAAATCCATTTGCTTTTCTAAGTATTTCTCACATACATTCTTCAAAGCAAACACCTGATCCACACATCCTCTACCACTTCTGAAACCGCACTGCTCTTCCCCAATCTGATGCTCTGTACATGCCTTCACCCTCTCAATCAATACCCTCCCATATAATTTACCAGGAATACTCAACAAACTTATACCTCTGTAATTTGAGCACTCACTCTTATCCCCTTTGCCTTTGTACAATGGCACTATGCACGCATTCCGCCAATCCTCAGGCACCTCACCATGAGTCATACATACATTAAATAACCTTACCAACCAGTCAACAATACAGTCACCCCCTTTTTTAATAAATTCCACTGCAATACCATCCAAACCTGCTGCCTTGCCGGCTTTCATCTTCCGCAAAGCTTTTACTACCTCTTCTCTGTTTACCAAATCATTTAGTCGCCTTCTATGTCATGTAGGGAATACATGGAATGTATTCTTTCTCCAGTATATATATATATATATATATATATATATATATATATATATATATATATATATATTATATATATATATATATATATATATATATATATATATATATATATATACTGGAGAAAGAATACATTCCATGTATTCCCTACATGACATAGAAGGCGACTAAAAGGGGAGGGAGCAAGGGGCTGGAAATCCTCCCCTCTCATTTTTTAATTTTCCAAAAGAAGGAACAGAGAAGGGGGCCAGGTGAGGATACTCCCTCAAAGGCTAAGGGAAATGACGAATATGCATGAAAAAATAAATATTTTTTTCATTCATGTTCATAGTGTCCTGCATTAACAAGGTAGCATCAGGAACAGGTGAAGAAAAGGCCTAATTTGCTCACATCCATTCTCTAGCTGTCATGTGCAGTGCAGCAAAACCACAGACCTTTATTCACTACCTAGCCATACGTATATTTCCATCATTGTCCCCGGATGCTTCAAGAGCCCAAGCTCATTCTGTTGATAGCACATCGCCACTTGCATACCACAATGCCCCAATTCACTATAAAATATGCCATTCCATCTCCTACATGTTCAGGCCCTGAATGATCAAAATATTTTTCACTCCATCCTTCAATCTCCAATTTGCTCTCCCCCTTCTTATTCCCTCCTCTTCAGACACATATATCCTCTCTGTCAACCTCTCACTCAATCTCTCCATTATATCCAATCCATTTTAACACAACCTCTCAACCACATTCTTCTTATTACTATTCCTCTCATACTTTCCTAACTTACTAGATCAAACCAACTTTCACCAAATACTGTCCTCACACATTTTATTTCTAACACATGCACCCTCCTCCCATGTTAGCAAGGAAACTCCAGAAACAAAGAAGAGGCCTAACTTGCTCACATCCATTCTTTACCAGTCATGTGTAATGCATCAAAACCATGGCCCCCTATCCACAAACACTGACAGTAAGTCTTCCCTGAATAACACTTCAATTCACTGTCCCAAGCACACCTAATATCCTTGTGCATATTCAGGTCCTGAACCCTCCAGGCCTCTTGCACACTATCATCCTATCTCCTTCATTGTTCACCCCTTTACATTATTACCTCCACTTCTGGCTTACTTCAGCTGCCAGAATTCCATCCACAAATATATCCACTCCCAGGTATCTAAATTCAACACTAATTTCTCCAGGTTTTGTCCACTCACACTCTCTCCAACCAACTACTAGTCTCCTTCCCTTACTTATTTCAATAACTGTACTTTCATTCACATTAACCCTCAATTTTTCCCTTTAACACACCCTCTCAAATTCATAAAACAGCCTCTACAGTTTCTCACTCCGTCGAGTCTGCCATCAGAGATATGTCATTGGCACATAGCAACTATCTCGTCTCTCAGGCCTCCCACAACACAACAGACCTACATCTATGTCCAAGACCCTAACATTTACCTTCCTAACTACCCCATCCGTAAGCAGACTAAATTGCCAAGCTGACATCACACATCCCTCCCACAGAATCACCCTCACCTGAAACCAATCAACCTCCTCACATCCTACTCACACACAAGCCTTACTCTCTCAATAAAAACTCTGCTTCAAATAACTTTACTACCACACTATATACAGAAGGGTTCCAGCTATAAATGACTAGGTCATGTAGAGCTTTGTGCATACCAAGTCAATTTATCTGGGAAACTAAATTGCACTAATGTTATTCTGCAATGGAAGTAGAGGGGATAGAGGTAAATTAATCCTCCATGCTGGCTACATGAGAAGTTTCGAGTGCACTATCATGTCATGCAGTGTCTCAAAACATGACTTCCTCTGGCCCTGTCTGTAAGCAAAGTAACAGATATTCATCGTGTATGCTCCATGCACCGATATAATGCATCGTGTCAAATCCCCATAATCTCACACCCACGACTGGAAAACTTTTGTGCCAGTGAAAAGTTGTATTCTGTTCCCAAGATGCAAAATAATACTGTTAATCTAAAAGCAAAAGTTTGTGATAAAGCACAGAAAATGGTAAATGGGCTGTCGTAACTATGCACCCTCTTGGCTTACCTTCAACTATCATATACCACTGTCGAGAACACAAGCAAGATTATGGCACCAACCAGTCCATATTCAACAAAAGAATAACAAAACATTTCTTTTATTTTTTGTGTTGAAATGGTTGGGACATACGGAGAAAACGAGTGAGGAGAGATTGACAAAGCGGAGGTTGAGAGTCGCGCAAGGAATAGAGTGAATTGGAACGATGTGGTATACCAGGGTCAACGTGACGTCAATGATTGAACCCGGGCATGTGAAGTGTCTGGCGTAAACCATGGAAAGTTTTGTTGGGCCTGGATGTGGAAAGAAAGCTGTGGTTTGGGTGCATTACACATGACAGCAAGAGACTGAGTGTGAACGAATGTGGCCTTTTCTGTCTTTTCCCAGTGTGCGTGCGCACGCGGGGGTTACTATTTCATGTGTGGTGGGTAGCAAGTATGAATATGTAGGTAGATGTTGAAATGTACAGGTGTGTATATGTGTGTGAGTGGGCGTTTATGTATATACACGCATGTGGGCGAGTTGGGCCATTCTGTTGTCTGTTTTCTTGCGCTACCTCGCAAATGCTGGAGACGGTGATTAAGTATACTAAATATTTCATATGCGTTTATGTATAGATATATGTGTGTGTAAATGAGTGGATGGGCCTTCTTCGCCTATTTCCTGACGCTACCTCGCTAATGCAGGAAACAGAGATTATGTTTAATAAAAAGATAGTAATATAAATTTCATACATATTCATTGTTTCCCACATAAGAGGTGTGTGTGTGTGTGTATGGATATATATTATAACTGTTTGCCACTTTCTTCATAAGTAAGGTAGCACCAGGAAAAGATGTATAAAAGGCCTCATTCCTCATACGCTCACATTCATTCTTTATGTCATGTGTAATTCACTATGTCTGCAGTCCCCTATCATGGCACAACCAGGCTGGTTCATATGCCCTGGTTCATTCCAATAACAGAACATCACCCCATGTATGTCGCACTGCTCCTTCACTCTATTCAATGCATGACTTACCTTCTGGAATGTTCAAGCATCAAGCAGTATAAATCTTTTTACCTCCATCCTTCCACCTACAATCTCCAATTTGCTCTCCCCCTCCTCCTTCTCCACTCCTTAATCTTTCTCTTCTTATGTCCAAACCATTTCAGAACTCCCTCTTCAGCTCTCTTAACATACTTTTCTTATAACCATCTCTCTCTTACCCTAACATTTCTTAATTGATCAACCCTCATCAACACATGCTGTCCTCAAACTTTTCATTTCCCACTTATCCACACACTTTCATATATTCTCATCTATAACAAATTCCTCCTGTTAACACCTTTTTCACACTTTCCTCACTTCCCAGATCCCTCACCCCCTCAACCACCCTACGACTCAACTCCAATGCCATGGTTCTTATTGCTACCATTCCCACTACCATGTCTCTAAAATACTTCACCTCTACCAATTTTTCTTCTTTCAATTTCACACCCCCAAGTAACCTCTCTCTCTCTCTCTCTCTCTCTCTCTCTCTCTCTCTCTCTCTCTCTCTCTCTCTCTCTCTCTCCACTACTAGAGCCAATAGCCTTGCTTTTATTCAGAAGTACTTTCTACTTTCTCCTTTAACACACTCCCAATCTCAGATACCAAATTCAGCAGTTTCTCAAAATCATGTAATTAGCAAACAACTGACTCTTCCTATGACCCCCTCACCCTCAACATACTGCATACAAGGCCATCTCACCAAGACCCTTGCATTTACCTCCCTTATCAGCCCATCCATAAACAAATTGAACAGCTATTGTGGGTGACATCACCCAAGCTGCAGACCCACCTCCATCCCGAACAACTCACCCTCCTATCTATCTATTCGTACACACCTTTCTTTCTTGAGAAAAACTCCTCACTACACTAACAGTTTTCCAACCCACACCATATATCCATAGCACTTCCAAAAAGCACCTCTATCAACTCTATAATAAGCTTTCTCTAGACCCTTAAATGTCAAACACATTTCTTTTTCAGAAAATATTTGTCAAACACAAAGCAAACACTTAATACTCCTAAATCACAAATCCTCAACTACTCCTGAAACCACAAAGTTCCTCCACAGTCCAATGCTCTATGCTTTCAAACTCTCTAAATGACCACTCATCCATACATCTTACCAAGTGCACTCAACTGATATCTCAGTAATTCAAACACTAGTTTGTCCAACTTGCCTTTATGCAATGGCATTATACATGCATTCCACCATTCCCTGGGCACTTAATCATGACCCATACATACAATGAAAATCCTGACAAACAGATCATTTACAATTACCCCTTTCTCAAGAAAGTCAACTGCAATACCACCCAATAAAACAGCCTTGCCATACTTGTTCTTAGGGCAACTTTCACCATCACTTTTCTCGTCACCAAACCACTTGCCAAGAATCTCAACTTCACATAATTCTTTGCCCTTAATAACCTACATCTGCCATCCTATTATCAAACACAATCAAAATTACTTTAAAGAATTCACTAACTCTACTCAACACCTTATGACAGCCTATTACTCTTCAAAGATGTTTCCATTTTTTAGGTATTTCTCACCATACTGACCTCCTCACTCACTCACATAATGCTCCTGTCTGACGTTCCTACCTACTAATTCTAACTATAGCTCCTGCCTGACAGTCTGCCCTACTACTTCTATCAATTGCTCCATTTTGCCAAAAGACAGGGCTTGTGCAAAGTGATCACCACAGAAAAATCTACAGATGCAAAAATTGAGCAGTGTGAGTTGAGTGTTGTCAAACATTATTTGTTACATAGATTCTAAGTTTGTTCTCATCCATATCATTTCCTCTATTCTAAAACTGCTACAAATCTTTAGCTTCACCTCCACCAAATAAATATTAGATGTCCCACCAGCTGCCCCTCAAAGCACACACACATCCAGAAGTCTCTCTCTTGTATGCCAATCAATCAGCAAGTGATCCAATAACACCCACTTATCGTATTTCCCTGTAAGCCATGTGTACCTGTGTATGTCCCCCTATTTAATCCATATATTCCTAAAAAACAGTCCCATTTCAGCATGCAACTCCACCATTTCCATTCACCTTTCTGAATACCCCATACCTCTAAATCATACCTTCAACTACCACCTACTCACTTATGCATTTAAATTACCGATTACTAACACCAGGCCTTTTGCATCGAAACTACTGACACAATCACAGAGCTTCCCCTAAAACACTAGCCTCTAATCATCTTTCTTCTCGTTTCCATGTGCATAAGCACTGGTAATCATTCATCTCTTGTAATTCACTTTTAATCCATTTCTAAAAACATCAGTCAGCTCACTTCTTTACACCATTTCACACATTACCACAACTCCTGCTTCAGCAATGTTAAACCTCCCTTGGCTCTCTACCTCTCACTAAACTCTGACTTTACCTCATAGACATTCAAAATCCATTCTCCCCCCTTGTCTCTGAGCTCCCTTATATTGAGCTTTGTTTACCTCTGAGGTAGAACATCTAGGTTACTTTCCTCAAGCATACCGACTATCTCTGCTTTCTTCTCTTCTTGGATTTATCCACAAACAAACAGACACCTCAGACTTGAGCCTTCATGGGGGATTAGCACTTCTCACTTTGCTCCTTCTTCTTATATGTGTGTACATTTTTTTTTTGCTTAGTCGCTGTCTCCCACGTTTGCGAGGTAGAGGTATATATATATATATATATATATATATATATATATATATATATATATATATATATATATATATATATATATGCATGTGTTTGTTTATGTATATGCATGTATACGTTGATATGTACATGTATATGTGTATATGATTGGTTGGGCCATTCTTTGTCTGTTTCCTTGCACTACCTCATTGACACGGGAAACAGCAGGTTGTCACTTCATGTGTGGCGAGGTGGCGACAAATGAATAAAGGCAGAAAGTATAAATTTTGTACATGTGTGTATATGTCTGTGTATGTATATATATGTATACATAGAAATATATAGGTATGTATATGTGCGTGTGTGGACGTGTATGTATGTACATGTGTATGTGGGTGGGTTGGGCCATTCATTCGTCAGTTTCCTTGTGCTACCTCGCTAACGCGGGAGACAGCAACAAAGTATAATAAATAAATAACATATAAAAATGGGTATGTTTGAAGGAATAGTGGTTCCAACAATGTTATATGGTTGCGAAGCATGGGATATAGATAGGGTTATGCAGAGAAGGGTGGATGTGTTGGAAATGAGATGTTTGAGGACAGTATGTGGTGTGAGGTGGTTTGATTGAGAAAGTAATGAAAGGTTAAGAGAGATGTGTGGTAATAAAGAGTGTGGTTCAGAGAGCAGAAGAGGGTGTATTGAAATGGCTTGGCCACATGGAGAGAATGAGTGAGGAAAGATTGACAAAGAAGATATATGCGTCAAGAGGTGGAGGGAACAAGGAGAAGTGGCAGACCAAATTGGAGGTGGAAGGATGAAGTGAAAAAGATTTTGAGCGATCGGGGCCTGAACATGCAGGAGGGTGAAAGCCGTGCAAGGTAGAGTGAATTGGAATGATGTGGTATACTGGGGTCGACATGCTGTCAATGGATTGAACTGGGGCATGTGAAGCATCTGGGGTAAACCATGGAAAGTTTTGTGGAGCCTGGATGTGGAAAGGGAGCTGCGGTTTCAGTGCATTATACATGACAGATAGAGACTGAGTGTGAACGAATGTGGCCTTTCTTAAAGTGTATATGTATGTATATGTGCGTGTGTGGACGTGTATGTGGGTGGGTTGGGACATTCTTTTGTCTGTTCTTGCACTACCTCACAAACATGGGAGACAGCGACAAAGTATAACAAAATATATATTCTTTATCTATTATACTTAACCGCCGTCTCCCGCGTTAGCAAGGTAACACAAGGAAACAAACAAGGAATGGCCCAACCCACCCACATACACATGTATTTACATAAATGCCCACATACGCACATATAAATATATACTTTTCAACGTATACATACATACAAAGACATATACATATATACACTTGTACATATCCATACTTGCTGCCTTCATCCATTCCCGTCGCCACCGTGCCACACACAAAATAGCACCCCACCCCCTCAAGCGAGGCAGCACCAGGAACAAACAAGAAAAGGCCACATTCGTTCACACTCAGTCTCTAGCTGTCATGTGTAATGCACTCGAACCATACTTGATCACTGTTTCCTGCATTAACAAGATAGCACAAGGAACATATGAAAAAAAGCTGCATCTGCTCACATCCACAGATATGGAGACTATTGCTGAGGCCAACCCCTTGAAGGAGTTCCTGAAGGGAATAGGCATCATATTTAAGTAAGAAACTGCAGAAGTTGGTGACTTGAGTTTGGAAAAGTGTGTGAAAAGAGAAACTTTAGAGTAAATGTGAATAAGAGCAAAGCTATTAGGCTCTGCAGGGTTGAGGGAAAAGTAAGTTGGGATGTAACTTTGAATGGAGAATCTGGGAGTGGACTTAGCAGTGAATGGAACCATGGAAGGGGAAGTGAGTCACACGGTGGGGGAGGGGGCATAGGTTCTGGGAGTGATGAAGAATAAGTGGAAGGAGGGGGGGGGGGGGAATGTTCTGTGGGCAATGAAGAATGTGTGGGAGAGAACATTATCTCTGAAAGCAAAAATGGCTATGTTTGAAGGAACATTAGTTCCATCAATATCATATGGTTGTGAGGCATGGGTTAAAGGTAGGGTTGTACAGAGGAGGGTGGATGTGTTGAAAATAAAATGGTTTAGAACAATATGTGGTGTGAGGTTGTTTGATTAAGTAATGGAGGGGGTATGATTTAATAAGTAATGAAAGGGTAAGAGAGATGATTGTAAAGAAAGTGTGGTCAAGAGAGAAGAGGGTGTATTGGAATGGTCTTGGGATATGGAGGGAATGAACGATAAAAGATTGACAAAGAGGATATATGTGTCACAGGTGGAGGGAACAAGGGGAAGCTGGAGACCAAATTGGAGGTGGAAGGATGGAGTGAAAAATATTTTGAGCGATTGGGGCCTGAACATACAAGAGGGTGAGAGGAGTGCAAGGAATAGAGTGAACTGGAACAACATGGCATACCGGGGTTGATGTGCTGTCAATGGACTGAACCAGGGCATGTGAGATATCTTGGGTAAACCATGGAAAGGTGAAAAGGTCTGTAAGATATGGATCTGGATAGGAAGCTGTGGTTTCGGTGCATCACACATGAAAGCTAGAGACTGATTGTGAATGAATGCGGCCATTTTTGTCCATTTTCTTGGCTATAATTTGCTGAATGATGCTACTTCATTTATTCTTGGGGCAGCAAGAAGAATAAACGAAGTCAAGCAAGTGTGAATATGTACATGTGTGTGTGTGTGTATATTTTTTTTTTTTCATACTATTCGCCATTTCCCGCATTAGCGAGGTAGCGTTAAGAACAGAGGACTGGGCCTATGAGGGAATATCCTCATATGGCCCCCTTCTCTGTTCCTTCTTTTGGAAAATTTAAATATATATATATATATATATATATATATATATATATATATATATATATATATATATATATATATATAAAGATTTTGAGTGATCGGGGCCTGAACATGCAGGAGGGTGAAAGGCGGGCAAAGAATACAGTGAATTGGATCGATGTGGTATACCGGGGTTGACGTGCTGTCAGTGGATTGAATCAGGGAATGTGAAGCGTCTGGGGTAAACCATGGAAAGTTGTGTGGGGCCTGGATGTGGAAAGGGAGCTGTGGTTTCGGGCATTATTGCATGACAGCTAGAGACTGAGTGTGAACGAATGGGGCCTTTGTTGTCTTTTCCTAGCGCTACCTCACACACATGAGGGGGGAGGGGGATGGTATTCCATGTGTGGCGAGGTGGCGATGGGAATGAATAAAGGCAGACAGTGTGAAAGGTGTGCATGGGTATATATGTATGTGTCTGTGTGTATATATATATATATGTGTACATTGAGATGTATAGGTATGTATTTTTGCGTGTGTGGACGTGTATTATTATATATAGATATATATTCCCTGGGGATAGGGGAGAAAGAATACTTCCCACGTATTCCCTACGTGTCGTAGAAGGCGATTAAAAGGGAAGGGAGCAGGGGGCTGGAAATCCTTCCCTCTCGTTTTTTTTTTTTTAATTTTCCAAAAGAAGGAACAGAGAAGGGGGCCAGGTGAGGATATTCCCTCAAAGGCCCAGTCCTCTGTTCTTAACGCTACCTCGCTATCGCGGGAAATGGCGAATAGTATGAAAAAAAAAATATATATATACATATATATATATATATATATATATATATATATATATATATATATATATATATATATATATATATATATATCTTTTTTTTTTTTAAACTATTCGCCATTTCCCGCGTTAGCGAGGTAGTGTTAGGAACAGAGGACTGGGCCTTTTTTTGAATATTCTCACCTGGCCCCCTCTGTTCCTTCTTTTGGAAAAAAAAAAAGAGGGGAGGATTTCCAGCTTCCCGCTCCCTCCCCTTTTAGTCGCCTTCTACGACACGCAGGGAATACGTGGGAAGTATTCTTAATCCCCTATCCCCAGGGATATATATATATATATATATATATATATATATATATATATATATATATATATATATATATATATTGTGTATGGGGGTGGGTTGGGCCATTTCTTTCGTCTGTTTCCTTGCGCTACCTCGCAAACGCGGGAGACAGCGACAAAGCAAAAAATATATATATATAGTGGTTCCAACAATGTTGTATGGTTGCGAGGCGTGGGCTATGGATAGAGTTGTGCGCAGGAGGATGGATGTGCTGGAAATGAGATGTTTGAGGACAATGTGTGGTGTGAGGTGGTTTGATCGAGTAAGTAACGTAAGGGTAAGAGAGATGTGTGGAAATAAAAAGAGCGTGGTTGAGAGAGCAGAAGAGGGTGTTTTGAAATGGTTTGGGCACATGGAGAGAATGAGTGAGGAAAGATTGACCAAGAGGATATATGTGTCGGAGGTGGAGGGAACGAGGAGAAGAGGGAGACCAAATTGGAGGTGGAAAGATGGAGTGAAAAAGATTTTGTGTGATCGGGGCCTGAACATGCAGGAGGGTGAAAGGAGGGCAAGGAATAGAGTGAATTGGAGCGATGTGGTATACAGGGGTTGACGTGCTGTCAGTGGATTGAATCAAGGCATGTGAAGCGTCTGGGGTAAACCATGGAAAGCTGTGTAGGTATGTATATTTGCGTGTGTGGACGTGTGTATGTACGTGTGTATGGGGGTTGGGCCATTTCTTTCGTCTGTTTCCTCGCGCTACCTCGCAAACGCGGGAGACAGCGACAAAGTATAAAAAAAAAAAAAAAAAAAAAAAAAATATATATATATATATATATATATATATATATATATATGCGTTTGTGTGTGTGTGTGTGTGTTCTTCTTCGGCTGTTTCCTAGTGCTACCTCACTGACATGGGAAATGGCGATCAAGTACAATAAATAAATGAACACAAAGATATATATATCATCCCCCAAAAGCAAGGATTCATAAAAATTTGCCATTCCCCGCAAGTGCGAAGTAGCATGAAAAACAGAAAATTAATAGATACGAGGTAATGGCAGCAACAAAACCAAATGTTAAAATGGCCTACCGAAAAAGTATTAGTAATTTGGAAGTAAATACGAATAGAAATCTCCAAGCCAATCCATATGCATAACAATATTCTATCCATTAACTTGAGACAAGCCAATTTCTTCATTCAAAGCTGAGCAACCCAGACTGGATTAAGCATCAAATTTCTCTGAATCATAAAAGCACAAGTTTATCTGTCATTATTGTCATTCATGTGGCCTATAACTGGGGTATTCAAAACCAGTCATTATTTTGATTACAATACTTGCATATACTAGAACAATCCTACACATGGCTCCTTTTCTGTAAGCTCTAAATGCAACACTCACCCGCTGTTGCGCATGAGGACCACTTGTTTGGGCGGGGTGAACCTCCTGGCTTCCTTCACCACCATAATTTTCTGCTGAGAATCCCCCAGACATATCACTTCCACCAAGCCACTGTGGAAATTGGGTAAATTGAAATTTACTTCAAAAATTGATTTCTAAATTGTATGAAAAATGACAATGAAAACAGGATCTCCTGAGATACATAACTCAAAATCTTGCTGAGAATGTCTTTCTCTTTTCAAAATAGGAAACTGAACATTTTCAACACTATTTCCAACCAATATCATAAAGTCTATACTTTGACATCTCTTACCCCTTGCATTCCTGAAGGCCCAGCTAGTGCTTCTGCAACTGCATCAGCAAGGGGTTGTGCCTGCCCAGGAATGACTGGTTGGTCAAACTTGTTCGTTAAGATTTGAGTGGAATGTTCATCACCACCTCCAGAACCATCCAAACCAGTGCCAGTATCACTGCTCACAGGACCAAATTGCATTCCTGTATCCATCGCCTCTGACTGACTGTTGTCTATTGTTTCAACCATCTCTTCTTTGACTAGAGATTCATCAACCATGATCTGAAGAAAAATTAGGGAATATAAAGCAACATCATATTGTACAACTAAAATGTAATTTAATGCACTGACCATCAGTGAGATTTAAAGAGTCCAATATGAAAAGTACCTATCTCCTTTTATCTAGTCTCATTTATCAAGGCCAAAGTAACTATATAATGCCTAAACTCAATTACAGATATCTTCAGTTTTGACTGGTAAGTTCAGAGTAAAAGACGTTGCACTTATTACCCTGATACACAACCAACCCAACATCATAATTAATGCAATCCTGATACAATGATCATTCACCTTACATAACTGAACAAAACCAATCTTCACTGCACCACAAACTTGCATCATACACACTTGCACTGAACAAGTTTCTCAAATGATACATGAATTATCACAAGAGCCTCACATTCATTAGTATAAAGGTACAACTTCTAACATGTCTAATCTTAAAAACTAGCACTCAATTGTATGGATATCTAATGCTAAAGTTCAGCCAAGGTTCAAACACTCCTATCTATAACCCTAATATTGGATAATCAATTTTCTAGCCAATTCGCAGAAAAAGGCATTAATCCATCAAAAAATAATAGTATATAAATAATCCAGCAAAAGTTTTTTCAACTGATAAAAATATGCAATTTTAATCATTGGCATTCACAATCTTTAAAAACCATAGAAGACAGTTATCTAAATCAGATAAAGATTTCAATTATCCATCAAGAAATTTAACATTTTGAAGGATGAAAAAACCCTTATCTCGGTGATATTCAACAGGAAACCCATCCACTCCAGCCAACCTGCCTCACTTCATCTTGCACAAAGTTTTCTCTTTTTAAACACCTACCACCCCTGAAGCCGCTTTGTTCCTTCCCAATCTGATGCTCAGTACGTCACCACCCTCTCAAACACCACTCTCCCATACAACTTAGCAGACACACTAAAACCCTCTCAAACACCACTCTGCCATACAACTTAGCAGACAAACTCAACAAAACTTTTTTTTTTCATATTTGTTCATTGTTTTCTGTGTTTAGATTATGTGCCAGGAACAGATGAAGTATCAGGTAGTAAGAGCCTCAGCAAACACTGCCCTTGAGTTGCCCTCTGCCAGTGGCCTGTTAAGGGTGAAGCAACAAAGGGTGAGAAGTGGCACTGGAGTCCCCTAGCTATGGAAATTCTACTGCCGTGGCCACCCCATTGAGGGAATTCCAGCTGGAAACAAGCGTCAGAAATACAGATAGAATAGATAGATAGACAAATGACAAAAAGGCCTCACTTGCTCAAATCTCAAGCTATCTGTAATTTGAACATCTGCCTTTGTCTCCCCTGCCTTTAAAAAAGGAGATGTAGACATTTTTCCAGTCCTCAGGCATCTCATCATGAGCCATGTATATATCCTCCAGTTTTACTGGGAATACCACAAACAGACTATTCAAAGCAAACACCAGAGCCATCGCCCTCTCAATCAACTTTCTCCCATACAACTTTCAAGGTACAGTCAAACAAACTTGTACCAAAACAGTTTACACATTCATTTCAGTTCCCCCTTGCCTTCATGTAATGGCACTATCTGCAAATCCTCAGGGGCTTCATAATTGTCAATCATACATTAAAATTCTAACCCATCAACAACAAGGCCAACTTTCTAGAGAAATTTAACTACAATACCAGCCACTCATCGCCCTGCCACACTTCATCTTAAACCAGCCTTGCACAATCTCATCCATCCATCCTCTACTATCCCTTAATATACACTATTCCTTACTAATCTGATGCTCAGTGCATGCCACCACCCAAACAATTACCATTCTCCCATAATTCTTGACAGGTAAACTCAACAAACATAACTGTGATGTGAACAGGTATTCCACCAATCCTCAAGCTGACCCTCTTGAGTCACATGCAAATCCTTGTTTCTCCAAGTATTTTTCATATAATTTCTTTAACAAAAGAAGGAACAGAGAAGGGGGCCAGGTGAGGATATTCCCTGAAAGGCCCAGTCCTCTGTTCTTAACGCTACCTCGCTAATGAGGGAAATGGCAAATAGTTAGAAAGATATATATATGTACCATTTCCAATCCAAGAAATGCTAACAAACCTTCACATCTGATGCCTGAGACTCTTGTGAAGCAGTGTGATCAGTAGGTTCCATTCTGTCCGTTCGCTGACCTTCACTATGCGTTCTTGAACGTGCCTGAGACTGTTCACTCTCTGGCTGGTATGGTGAAGCTCTAGGTGAGGAGGGAGGGCTGCTTGAGGGTTGTGAACCACCCTGAGAAGGAGTACCATTTTCTTCTCGCCGTCTTCTCTTTGGCTGCGGACTTGACCTTTCTTCCCTTCCACTCCTTGCTGGTGCAGCTCTTCTACTTTCATCTACTGGAGGTGGTTCATCAGGTACAGCCAAACCTTTAATCTGCAGCATTTCTGCTGCTTTGATGAGTCTGGCAAGGTCATTTTGCGCCACACTAACTACACCAGCATACATGTAACTAAGTAATGCCTCAAGTTCATCAGGTTTAATGTCCTTCAGTACTATAACTGGGTGTTTACATGGTGTGTGCTCAAACATATTCTCAAAATATTCACTACATGTTGATAGCACCAACTTATGTACAGGGTAAAATTTGCCATCACACGCCAGGGTTGCATCAGTATACCGCTCCTGGAAGAAAAAGAAATATCAACCTTAGACAGTAAATGGGATTTCTCATTGGGAAATAAATTTCCAATAAAAAACACAAACTGAACAAACTTGCTTTTCATAAAATTTGGGAACACATCCTTTAATGCAATACTGCGAATCATACCATAAACTTTTTTATTTGAATTCTGGCTACTAACATGTCTCAGGAATAGGAACACAAGAAACATACTAGTTTGTCAAGTAAGACAAGTATCCACTCCTACCACCACCTTAAAAAGAAGAAAAAAAAACTCATCAACTTCTTCATATGCATATGAACTACCTCATGTCCTGATCCATTCACTTAAAGCATATACTGGCAAACATATTTCTTTCACCAACCAACTCAAAGTACAATCAGTCGACATCTTAAAACTTTTCTCCATACACCTTTCAAACAATTTCTTCACATGAAATAGCCACCTCCTGTCCCACAACTTCTTCACATGAAATAGCCACCTCCTGTCCCACAACTTCTTCACATGAAATAGCCACCTCATGTCCTCAGTCTTGACTTGTTCTGGTAATTCAAACTACACTATACAAGTAATCCATCTCTACTACCTTTTCTTTTTTACTTATCCCGGCCAAGAAAAACTAAGATTTTATATTCATAAATCAGGGCAGGAACTTATTTTGATTCACCAATTTTAAGTTCAGCTGAAAGTACCGCTATTTACCATTAGTTTGCCCATTATCACATTTCTGATGATCACAAACCAAAATACTTCATTTGCAATGCAACTTTTAATTCTTCCACATTCAAACATACTTCATAGTAACGGACCTCTTTCAACAACCAAAATTTTGCCCACTTACATCTTACTATAATACCTTCTTCAACACATTATCACACCAACCTAACTCTGATTCAGCAAACAGCAAGCAAGTACTGGGGCAATTTCTATTCTCTTTCAACATGGTTCACTGTCATAAAACAGTCTCAGCCAACCTATCCTGTCTCATAATGCTCCATCTGTACAATCATTAGAGACTTTATGAATTCAAATTATTTTCACCCTACTCACTCTCATACAAGCACTTCTTTCATCATAAGAGCTCTCAAAATGTAAATCCTTCTAAGCACACCATTAAAGAAGTTCCCAAAGTGCTGTTCTAAAAGTCTTTACTACATTTACACTTGCTAACTACATATATATTCCCAGCAGCTGGAGGGATGTCTGATCACTATCTTGTGAAGGCAAAGGTGAAGATTTATAGAGGTTTTCAGAAAAGAAGAGAGTGGTGAGAGTAAGTGAGCTTGGAAAGGAGACGTGCGAGGAAGTACCAGGAGAGAATGAGCGCAGAATGGAAAGGTGAGAGCAAATGACGTAAGGGGAGTGGGGGAGGAATGGGATGTGTTTAGGAAAGTAGCGATGGCTTGTGCAAAAGATGAATGTGGCATGAGAAAGGTGGGAGGTGGGCAGATTAGAAAAGGTAGTGAATGGTGGGATGAAGTGAGAGTGTTAGTGAAAGAGAAGAGAGAAGCATTTGGACAATTTTTGCAGGGAAGTACTGCAAAGGACTGAGAGATGTATGAAAGAAAGCACCAGGAGGTCAAGAGAAAGGTACAAGAGGTTAAAAAGAGGGCAAATGAGAGTTAGCGTGAGAGAGTATCATCAAATTTTAAGGATAATAGAAAGATGTTTTGGAGGGAGGTAAATAAAGTGCTTAAGACAAGATAACAAATGGGAACATCAGTGAAGAGGGTTAATGGGGAAGTAACAGCAAGTAATGATGTAGTGGGAAGGAAATGGAGTGAATATTTTGAAGATTTGTTGAATATGTCTGATGACAGAGTGGCAGATATTGGGTGTTTTGGTAGGGGTGGTGTGCGAAGTGAGAGGGTTAGGGAGAATGGTTTGGTAAACAGAAAAGAGGTAGTGAAAGCTTTGCAGAAGATGAAAGCCGCAAAGGCAGCAGGTTTGGATGGTACTGCAGTGGAATACATTAAAAAGGGGGTGACTGTTGTTCATTGGTTTGTAAGGGTATTCAATGTATGAATAGATCATGGTGAAGTGCCTGAGGATTGGCAGAATGCATGCATAGTGACATTGTACAAAGGTAAAGGGGATAAAGGTGAGTGTTCAAATTACAGAGGTATATATTTGTTGAGTATTTCAGGGAAATCATATGGGAGGGTACTGATTGAGACAATAAAGGAATGTGCACAGCACCAGACTGGGGAAGAGCTGTGGTAGATGTGTGGATCAGGTGTTTGCTTTGAAGGATGTATGTGAGAAATACTTAGAAAAACATATGGATTTGTATGTAACATTTATGGATCTGGATGGCGTATGATAGGGTGGATAGAGATGCTTTGTGGAAGGTATTAAGAGTATATGGTGTGGGAGGTAAGTTGCTAGAAGCCGTGAAAAGATTTTACCATGCATGTAAGGCATGTGTACATGTAGGAAGAGAGGAAAGTGATTGGTTCACAGTGAATGTCAGTTAGCGACACGGGTGCCTGATGTCTCCATGGTTGTTCAATCTGTTTATGGATGGGGTGGTTAGGGAGGTAAATGAAAGAGTTTTGGAGAGGGGCAAGGAAGCAGTTTGTTGTGGATGAGAGGGCTTGGAAAGTGAGTCAGTTGTTGTTCACTGATGATACAGCACTGGTGGCTGATTCAGGTGAGAAACTGCAGAAAATAGTGACTGAGTTTGGCAAAGTGTGTGAAAGACGAGAGCTGAGAGTAAATGTGAATAAGAGCAAGGATATTAGGTTCAGTAGAGTTGAGGGACAAGTTAATTGGGAGGTAAGTTTGAATGGAGAAAAACTGGAGGAGGTGAAGTGTTTTAGATATCTGGGAGTGGATTTAGCAGTGGATGGAACCATGGAAGCGGAAGTAAGTCACAGGGTGGGGGAGGTGGCGAAGGTTCTAGGAGCATTGAAGAATGTGTGGAAGGTGAGAACGTTATCTCAGAGAGCAAAAATGGGTATGTTTGAGGGAATAGTGGTTAACAATGTTATATGGTTGCGAGGCATGGGGTATAGATAGGGTTGTGCAGAGGAGGGTGGCCCCACAAAACTTTCCATGGTTTACCCCAGATGCTTCACATGTCCTGGTTTAATCCACTGACAGCACATTCACCCTGGCATACCACATCGTTCAAATTCACTCTATTCCTTGTACACCTTTCACTCTCCTGTATGTACAGGCCCCAATCGCTCAAAATCTTCACTCCATCATTCCACCTCCAATTTGGTCTCCCACTTCTTGTTCCCTCCACCTCTGACACACATATCCTCTTTGTCAATCTTTCCTCACTCATTCTCTCCATCTGACCAAACCATTTCAATACACCCTCTTCTGCTCTCTCAACCACACTCCTTTTATTACCACACATCTCTCTTACCCTTTCATTGCTTACTCAATTAAACCACCTCACACCACATATTGTCCTCAAGCATTTCACAGGGCAGGGGACGGGGGCGAAGATTCTGGGAGTATTGAAGAATGTGCAGAAGGCGAAAACGTTATCTTGGAGAGCAAAAATGGGTATGTTTAAAGGAATAGTGGATCCAACAATGTTATATGGTTGCAAGGCATAGGCTATAGATAGGGTTGTGTGGAGGGTGGATGTGCTGGAAATATATATAAATAAATATATAAATATTTTCTAATATACTTAGTCGCTGTCTCCTGCATTAGCAAGGTAGCACAAGGAAACTGACAAAAAAAGAAAGTATCTATAACATTTTCCTTACCCAAAACCACCTTGTTCACTAAATCTTAAAACATGACCAATGAACTTAAACTGTTTAAAGCTTATAAATTGCCAAACACAAACATTCCCAAAACTGTACATTTCAAATTGTTAAGGTGACTGATTAAACCTGCACGAAAGTTATGAACATGTTGCACCTCTTACCTTTTCCCTGAGTGTCGACAATATGTGGCAAAATGTTGCTCTGTGATTGTTCCAATACAATGATAACATTCCATCCCCCATCTTGGCACAATTTTCTCATCTGTAAAAGACAACATGGAGTTAGTAACAGAAATGTCATGTTCACATTTATCTTGAGAAGTTCACATCAGAAATATCTTTACAAATGTGATAAAACTTTAAGACATATTGCAGTCTTCTTTCATTATCATTTCACCCAAGCTATAAAACCCATCAAACTATAACAATCATCCATGTTATATGAACTAATACTACCATACCATTAACCCCAGTACCCTTTTACTGAAGGATTTCCTGCTGCTTTAAGGTTAATCAACTTTCAGAATCAAAAAAATTTCAGCTTCCTTTGTAGCGAAATGTTCTTCGACGTATGATGATACAACCAAGCTGGAGTGACTCTTCCATTTCAGTGAAATTACCACAAGCAAGTGTTGTCTCGTAACACCCCCAAGCTACATGATTCATCAAAAAAATTGTTCATCAAGTTAAATGTAAGATGGAACCATAATGTATAAAAGCATGAAGCCTTTTCTCCAGTAAATGCTTCTAACTCCCATTCAGTGATCTGACCAACATCAAAATCAACCCATGGTACACCTAGATTCCTTCAATATAAATTCCCTGATAAGCTACAGGGGAAGATGGGCAATATGATGACAAAGGCTCATGACAATCGCTCTCTCTAGCTATGGTGGTAGGCTGCTGGTGACACCAATGGATAAGTAGCGGAATCAAACAGCTTGCCATTCAAATGAAGACTGGATCCTCATATGATATCCAGAGCAGGTTTTAGATATCCTGTGAGGGCTTGACTATTGTATGGGATAATCTGTTTTACTGCCTTATTTGATCCATAAAAGTTAAGGTTCCACATCCATACACCAGAGATAAGTATTCTTCCATAAATGTTTTCTTTAAAACGAATGTAAATTCTTCCTATCTGTCAAGTCCTTCAACACACCTCAATTTTTCTCCCTTACAAGATTCTACTTTCAACTTTCCCATTACCAGCCTCATTAAACTTCACTCCCACCTACTCAAACTCATCCACAATTTCCAGTCCTATACCATTCAAGTGGACATTATGCTGCAACTACCTTTCTCTTTCAGTACAGTGCTACTATCTCATCTCACATAATGCACCAGGTGTTCTTTCTGCCCCCATAAAACAAAAGGCAATGGATCATCCTTACTACACCACTTATACTTTCCCAGCAACCTGCAAAACTAAAAGATACCAGTAATTTACAACTGCAAATTCTTAGCTAAAACTAATAAGAATTTCAGAATCTTTTCTGCATACTGATGATGTTAAGGGCGAAATGTTCCAAACTCAGATGAATGTGTATGAGAGCTGGAAACGACTTAACTCCAAGCAGTGCAAAGCATTGGTGGTGGCTACAGTGACAATGCATAATTACCTCCCACAGTCAGTGATGATCCAGATAAGCCAATGAGGATACATTTTTAAAGTTTTCTATGAAGGGAACTGAGCAGCTTTTGACTAGATTGAGAAGAACCAGGAAGATGATTCCGAATTATTTAACAATGCTGATATGTCTTCAAATCAAGCGGAGAGTGACTTTATGGACATGTACTTCAGCATCAAAACCTGAACAAGACAGGAAAAGGTTTTCTAGCATATGTGGTGGTAGTGTTGCCAGCACCTGCCAGCAGTTACCTGGTCCATATCAGCTAGAAAGGCAAGCTGTGGGCTGGAGAGGATAGAGGTTGAGACAGAGAGACTGCAACCAGTCTCTGAGAATGAGACCAGTGAGGTGGAGCCGGTGATACCTTCTTTGCTGGTCTGGACTATGAGCAAATGTTAGTGGGAGAGTCTGATGATTTGTCTTGGCAGAATCTGAAGAGATTACAGGGACCAAACCAGAATTTGAGAAACTTTGAATTGCCTGGGTTATTATCTTTGGGATAGGTTGCTAATAAGGAAATGGTGTCCAGTGTCTTGTAGAGGAAAACAAAGAGTGGCACGCAGTCCACCAGGTCGTAGTGCCATGTCCCTACAGAAGGAAGACTTTGAAGCTTGCACATGGCTCAAGCTTCGCTGGTCACTTAGGGGTAAGAAAGACCTTGGACCGACTGTGGCAAAATGCACATTGGCCTGGTGTCCACCAGGATGTTGCTCAGTATGTGAAGACATGTCATAATCAGAAGCTTAAGGCAGCTTCCTTGATTCCTATTCCCCCATTTGAAGCTCTATTTGGCCATGTTATAGTTGACATTGTGGGCCCCTTGCCAAGAACCTCATCTGGCAACTGTTAAATTCTAAATATCATTGATACGGCCATGAGATATCCCGAAGCAATACCATTAAGAAGAATGAATGCCAAAGCAGGAGCATCGTGCATCAAAGCTGCTAACACACTCACTCAGCTGCTGCTAAAACACTTGCCTCCCATAATCTTTCTTCTCATGACCAGGTGCATAGGCACCAATAATCTCCCATCTCTCTCCATCCACTTTCAGTTTTACCCATATCAATCTAAAGTTTACCTTCTTACACTATCACATATTCCCACTACTCCTGTTTCAGGAGGAGTGCTACTCCTTCCTTCGCTCTTGTCTGCTCACTAACCCGACACTACTCCCAAGACATTCCCAAACCACTCTTCCCTTTCACTCTTGAGCTTCGTTTCACTCAAAGCAAAAACATCCAGGTTCCTTTCCACAAACATACTATCTCTCTCCATTTTTCTCACCTTGGTTACACCCACACACATATAGACACTCCAATCTGAGCCTTCGAGGAGAATGAGCACTCCCCACATGACTCCTTCCGTTTCCCCTTTTAGAAATTTGAATACATGTATATGGATGGAGTGATAAGAGAAATGAAAGCAAAACTAGGGAAAAGGGGAGCAGAGATGGAGTGTGGCAGAGATATGGTGGCAAGTGGCAAACCTGTGTGCGGATGATACTGTGTTGTTTGCAGAAAGTGAAGTGGAGCTGCAGAAGGTTGTGTTTTATGAAGTGTGTAAGCATAGGAGATAAAAAGGTACATGCAAATAAAAGTAAAGTCATGGTGTATGAAAGGAAATGGAGTGAAAGTATGGATTTTGTAAAACCATATAGAGTGAGAGGAGAAAGTGTACTAAGCTGTGGTTATTTGGGAAGGTGGGGGGGGGGGGGGGGGAGACTGGATGAAGTGAAGGAATTTAAGTATCTGAGAGCTGTCTCGGGTAAGTGTGGTGATATGGAAGGGGAGATAGGGGAGAGAGCAGTACAGGGCAGAAGAGTCACTGGGTCCCTTAACAGAATAATGAAGGGTAGAAGTGTAAGTATGGAAGCAAAGAGAGGATTAAGGGACTGCATAGTCCTCCCAACCCTAGCCTAAGCAGCTGAAACGTGGACATGGAATGAGGCACAGAGGTCAGAAATCCAGGCTGTGGAAATGAGCTATTTGAGAAGAGCGTGTGGTGTGACTAGATGAAATAAAGAATGAAACAAAAGGGTGTATGAGAGATGTGGTATGACAAAGAATGCAGAGGGATTGAGTTGTGGAAAGGTAGAATGGGTGCAACATAATACTTTGAGATGGTTTGGGCATGTGGAAAGAATATTAACTGGGAGTATTGTATACAAGGAGAGTGTATGATAGTACAATCAAAGGGAGTGGTGTCAGCAGAGGACCACCTGTGACAAGGGCAAATAGAGCAGAAGAACACTGGAGGGAGAGAAACAGAGGAAGAATGCGTGGAATGGTGTATGCCAGGGAGGCATGTATGGACAGGAATAAGTGGAGACTCTTTTGCCATGGCCAACCCTTGATGAGAGTTCCCTGAGGGAATGGGCATGAGAGATACAGATAGACTAACGCCACAATCTAATAACATATACTACATTGAAATCCAAACCAAATCTTAAAACTTTAGCTCTATTCTCTTAATACTAAGCTACATATACTACTGCTAGTTTCACTATGTAGCTACACTGGTAAATTTCCATAAAATTATCAGTAAAGTACAACCGATGTGGCAAAATAATGATGACATCTGGTATATTTCATTAATAATACTAAATATTAGTGATTTTGTGTTCCTATGTGAGGTTTTCGCAAGAAACTTATGCTTATTCTATCACTACCCGTATACCACTTCAGAGTATAAATAATACTGTAACTCAATCTTAAATGTGCTGTTACCCACACTAATCTTAGAATGCAATGAAAGTGTAGGGCTGTAAGGCAAACTAAGCGACCTGAACTACCAAACGAGGAGACAACACTTGCCGACCTGAGCACACCCTTGACAGGCAATTGCTCGAAATCATGAAACGAGAGATACGAACAATCCAATAATAATCCTATCAGCTAAATACAACTTGATCCACTTGTGCCGACATGGCATACTTGTCGGCAAAACCTATACTTTTGTATACTATTTGTACAATTGTCAGTGAGTTCGTTATAAACATACCTTAATCATAAAACATCTTAAGAACACATAATTGATATAAAATCTAACAATAGATATAACAGCATCAATGAAAAAGCACACTGCATGTAGATGAATACAGGTGTTCCCGGGATGGACCAAAGGCCAAGGACCACAGACTGGAAAATGGCCACTCCTATGCTTTGTTGGCCCACCCCAGTCGCGTCCCTCCTACCTCTCCCCAAGCACTAAGTACACTACCGTCACGCACACGTCCTAAACTTAAACCTGAAAACAATCCTCTTATAAATGGAATGGAGTAACGGTGCTATACATGTACCTGACTGGGCAAAATTTATATAAATCCTGGACTAACACGTTCATCCCACGTAGATCAGCTTCGATGGCGTCGCGTCGATCCAAGCCTGCGCTCTGCTACCCCCACAGGATAGACTACCGCTCATGGGTCACCTTAATGACCTGGCCATTGTCAAGCAACGGTGGAAAATGCCAGTGCCGCGTGCTTGAAGATGTCAACAAAAAACACATACCTGTTCAGTCTACTAAGTGAAAAATATCTTCTCAACCTAAAGGTAACGATAAAGAAACAAAGGACATCCTTCGAGCGTTCGGGTTCAATGGCGGACGGCGGCTTTTTGAGGGACGTAACCTATAAAAATGAATACATTTGATGTCGGTTTCAGTTTTGCACATTAATTCTTCTCTTATATATTACAAGAATTTTTCTGCATAAAACTCTAGAAGCAGAGTTATACATTTCTGAGGTTGTACATGAAAAGCTACAAACAATATCGATTGCTAAGAATATGATATCTGTACTAAATATTTAAGTATGATTATATAAAAGACTTGTTAATAAGGAAATGTTAAATAATCAGATCAGAATTAAGAGAAATTTTGACACGAATACTTGAATTATGAGTATTCATGGCTGAATAATTGCAGAACGGAATAATACCTTTTAATAAACCAGTAAGAGTTACATAAAAAAGAAAAAAAATCAAATTCATCAACTCATTTTTTATAACTTGTGGATTTTGAAGCCCGCGGATTTTGATTGGCGCCATATTGGAGGGAACACCGCGACTCTGGATAAACTGCACGAGCTAAGGAAAGGTTTAGAGCAAGACATCAACTATCAGGAAGTAATATATTCAGTGCGTTACATATGGTTGTTGCAGGAAGGAAAAGAATGTCAAGAATCAAGGCTAAGTTAGGAGTGACAATGAAGATGAGGCTTCGTCTTCCTAACGGCAGATCCTAGAGAACATTTTTGCAGGTAAGTTTCCCTATAAGAATTGTTTTGTGCTGACTTCTCAACTTTTCTACCTAAATATATCCATTACTGCACAAATATCTCTACGTCGTATTTTGAAAGCAGAATTGGCAAAATTTTGGTTGTACTTTATGTCATTTCTCATGCGTAGTATTATCTATGAACTGTGTAATTCGATTTGGCTACTCGATTTCAACGATTCCACATTTCATTATCTCTAAACAGTACTGATTTAAGAAAGGTAGGTTGTCATTGTCTAGTTCCCACTGGCGTCCTGCGTCGAACTTCTTACTCTGAAGCCTTCCCATCTGACTTATTAGCCTTCCTGACATCTTATTTTCACTAATAAGGTCACCTTCCTGGAGAAGCATGACTTTCCTGGAGTGGGTCAGCGTAAGGGAGCTGACTCATTTCTAGCCAAGCTATGACACTTTTATTTTCACTTTTCTCATGTGTATTTAGTTTTAATCACATGCAAAGCAACAGCAGAAGCTCATTAATCATCTAGAGACGACGTAAGTATATTTTCTTCATGAAACTACAATAAATTGTAATGATTTTCTCGTAGTACTGAGGTATACAGCCTTCTCTGCCCATGTTGTACTTCCAATATGGCCGCCGCGATCTGATGTCGGTCTCAATTTAAGATACAGTCTTCTCTTTTCCAGGCTTATCGTGAGATCAGTTGCCTTTTGTCAGTACAGGTAATCAGTTCCTTGTGAATAATGCGGACACTAATACGTATATTACAAGATGTACCAAATGGAGTGTGAAAAGTAACAGTATACTGAATGGAGTGTGAAAAGTAACTAATTCATATCAGATTTGTTCATCGCACTTTTCAAGTAAGGTTTACGAGTTACTTTCATGGTTGTCATTACAAAATATAAATGATGTTTGACCACATTTTGCAGCTTGACAGGGGGCAGGTATAATACCAATGGACACAACCACCATATTACGATAGGCTGTAGCGCGATGCGATAGTAAAGACAATGCTTGATTACAGTAATCCTCAATTAGGGTTCTCTCTCTCTCAAAAAAAAAAAAAAAGCCTCATGGAAATAATAAGCATATCCGCCAGTCCGTCCACAATTTAGCTGTCAAGAGTTCAAAAGTCCAAGTCACTTCACGATGAGGCGATTTCAGAGATTATTTCAACGCAATGTTTATCAACAGGGTCGCATAAAATGAAATTTTCGAGCACCATATATAGTAATCAGCTTTTTCGTCCGTCTGTCCGTTCGACTGTTCACAGTGAAGGCTCCACAGGATACCTGTAAATCCTACCATCCGATTAATGTTCACATGTGGCAATGAAGGTCGCTCGGAGATGACAAAAAGCGCTATTGATCTGAGGGTCAAAAGGTCAAAGGTCAAGGTCTCCGCTGCAATTTGAGATGAATCTAAAAATGATTTCAGTTTCGTGCAGTGATTATCATCAGGGCCTTGTGAAACGAAGCTTTGGGATGCTCGATAGTAACCAGGTATTCCGCCCCTCCGTACACTACTCTCCCCAGGATATTATGAAGATACATTGTTAGGGAATCAAAGAGCGCTGTTGACTTTGGGTCAAAGGTTCAAAAGAAAAGAAAATACATGCAATAAGTAGGGCCATTAGTGCTGGCTATGCACTGCTGAAAGTTCTAGTCGCTAAAGTACATCACCATGGTATTATAGGAATACGTGATGGAGTCAAACATACATATTTTTCCATTCACGAGATGAATACTTCGTGTACACTTCTGTTTATGGAAATAATTGAAGGACAGTCCCATACCTATTTGCTGTAATGTAAAAAAAAAATTATGAAGGGGTTTTATATGATATTTATCAGGTGCTCTTAAGTTTCAAGTTTTACAGTATTAGTGAACTAATAAAGTAGAAACACTAGAACCGAAATATGAGTAACAACAGCGTAGTGAAGCTTATGGGCAAGACTCTTAAGTGTTAAGTTCTTTAGTTTTAGTGAGCACTCATAAAGTAGAACCGAAATATGAGTAACAACAGCGTAGTGAAGTTTATAGGCAAGATGCTAATGGCGATGCAGAAGTAATGGTAAGGTAAAGTCAAATGAGATTACTTAACGTAGGCATGGCAGAACTCAGTCCCGTGGGGGGGAAGCCATGTAGGCCCCGGAGGCCGGGGACACAAACAAGACGGATTCATGTTTGGGCACCACACTTGTGATTTAAGGCGTCAATTGCTTATCTGATGCAGAGGGCTGCTGCAGGGGTACTGAAGAGGCAATTAGTGGACATGGCTCCCCATGTCCAATACGGTGAGCAGGTGGAACATGAACCTGTAGAGAAGCGTTTACTTACTCTGGGTCCCTGAACGGTCGTATGTGGTCTTACAGGGTCCTTCATCAGTTGCCTAACGAGGTAATTACATTGGATAGATTATAGACTAACCCTTTCATCCAAAAAAAAAAAGAGAAATACCATAATCTTTTCATAAAAAAAAATTTTCGACATCAAGTACCCTGACAAATGTGCGAAAGGCGTAATCTAACATTAAACTCTTATGGACACGCCTGTTGTAGTATTAAAAAACAATCACTACTGTTTTCTGAGTATTGCACTCACAGGTTATGTTCGTTTTCTCAAATATTAGAGTCGAACACAAGGAGCTCATTTATATGAAAAAAGCTCTTACTGTATGCTGTCAGGTTTACTTGTAGTACACTTGCCAGTTTAAAGTACAACCATGAAGATAAGCCCCACACTACCATATACGTATGGTCTTGTTATAAGACACATGGTCAGTAATCCTTTACGGTCCATCATCAATTCAATGGGTTCTAGAACCTACTGTAACAGCTCTTGAGACCTTGCTACGGCCGTCCTCCAACATGAAAACAAATACGTTCTTTGCCACTTTAGCCGTAAGGAAATAACATTTTAGGTGCTGATTATCCGACCTGATATTCTAACACCATATTATTTACTGCATTAATATGTGCACGAGCTACAGATGAACTACATGCTTGGCATGAATTTTTTTTTTTTCTCCCACTGTCAGACGTTTATCAAGTGTAGGCTTTAAGGTGGCAGTTCGTGGCATACACGAGTTTTAAGGTCGCTCGGCACTCAGCTTACCATTGTCATAATTCACTCTGTGTCGATTCCTGTGGATATGTACTTCCTGGTGGACTTGACCTTGCCGTAGTTTGAGCTTCCTTGGTGGACGTTTCAGTTCGACCGCAGCAAGATCAAAGCAAAGGTCAGGTGGCCATCCGCCTACGCTCGCAGTTTGAAATTTCCACGAAAATTCTCATTCTAGATTTAAGTTTTACGCAACTGCAAACTTGATTTTTGTTGAATAAATGTACGTATCAAAATAATTCTGAGGGAAATTCCAGACAATTACTGACAAGTTCGTATATCAAAAAACATGTACCTAGAAAAACGGGTCAGATACATAAATCACGCAGACAGGAACATATAAACATATATATATATATATATATATATATATATATATATATATATATATATATATATATATATATATATTTTTTTTTTTTTTTTTTTTTTTTTTCAAACTATTCGCCATTTCCCGCATCAGCAAGGTAGCGTTAAGAACAGAGGACTGGGCCTCTGAGGGAACATCCTCACCTGGCCCCCTTCTCTGTTCCTTTTTTTGGAAAATTAAAAAAAAAAAAAAAGAGGGGAGGATTTCCAGCCCCCCCGCTCCCTCCCCTTTTAGTCGCCTTCTAGGACACGCAGGGAATACGTGGGAAGTATTCTTTCTCCCCTATCCCCAGGGAGACAGCGACAAAGTATAAAAAAAAAAAAAAATATATATATATATATATATATATATATATATATATATATATATATATATATATATATATATATATAAACTGATTTTATATTGATATAGAAATGGAATGGCAGGCACATGTACACACAAACACACACACACACACACACACACACACACACACACAGAGGCAAGGGTGTATGTGTTTGCATCTCATACATAAGAATAAAGACACAGTACATATATACAAGGGTAATACACGGGGCAACACTAATGTAGAGCTCCCCACGTAACGTACAAATAGTGCACACACAAACATTATATATATATATATATATATATATATATATATATATATATATATATATATATATATTATCCCTGGGGATAGGGGATTAAGAATACTTCCCACGTATTCCCTGCGTGTCGTAGAAGGCGACTAAAAGGGGAGGGAGCGGGGGGCTGGAAATCCTCCCCTCTCTTTTTTTTTAAATTTTCCAAAAGAAGGAACAGAGGGGGCCAGGTGAGGATATTCCAAAAAAGGCCCAGTCCTCTGTTCCTAACGCTACCTCGCTAACGCGGGAAATGGCGAATAGTTTAAATATATATATATATATATATATATATATATATATATATATATATATATATATATATATATATATATATATATGATGAGAGTTGAGGTGAGAGAGTATCATTAAATTTTAGGGAGAATAAAAAGATGTTCTGGAAGGAGGTAAATAAAGTGAGTAAGACAAGGGAGCAAATGGGAACTTCAGTGAAGGGCGCAAATGGGGAGGTGATAACAAGTAGTGGTGATGTGAGAAGGAGATGGAGTGAGTATTTTGAAGGTTTTTGAATGTGTTTGATGATAGAGTGGCAGATATAGGGTGTTTTGGTCGAGGTGGTGTGCAAAGTGAGAGGGTTAGGGAAAATGATTTGGTAAACAGAGAAGAGGTAGTAAAAGCTTTGCGGAAGATGAAAGCCGGCAAGGCAGCAGGTTTGGATGGTATTGCAGTGGAATTTGTTAAAAAAAGGGGGTGACTGTATTGTTGACTGGTTGGTAAGGTTATTTAATGTATGTATGACTCATGGTGAGGTGCCTGAGGATTGGCGGAATGCGTGCATAGTGCCATTGTACAAGGGCAAAGGGGATAAGAGTGAGTGCTCAAATTACAGAGGTATAAGTTTGTTGAGTATTCCTGGTAAATTATATGGGAGGGTATTGATTGAGAGGGTGAAGGCATGTACAGAGCATCAGATTGGGGAAGAGCAGTGTGGTTTCAGAAGTGGTAGAGGATGTGTGGATCAGGTGTTTGCTTTGAAGAATGTATATGAGAAATACTTAGAAAAGCAAATGGATTTGTATGTAGCATTTATGGATCTGGAGAGGCATATGATAGAGTTGATAGAGATGCTCTGTGGAAGGTATTAAGAATATATGGTGTGGGAGGCAAGTTGTTAGAAGCAGTGAAAAGTTTTTATCGAGGATGTAAGGCATGTGTATGTGTAGGAAGAGAAGAAAGTGATTGGTTCTCAGTGAATGTAGGTTTGCGGCAGGGGTGTGTGATGTCTCCATGGTTGTTTAATTTGTTTATGGATGGGGTTGTTAGGGAGTTGAATGCAAGAGTTTTGGAAAGAGAGGCAAGTATGAAGTCTGTTGGGGATGAGAGAACTTGGGAAGTGAGTCAGTAGTTGTTCGCTGATGATACAGCGCTGGTGGCTGATTCATGTGAGAAACTGCAGAAGCTGGTGACTGAGTTTGGTAAAGTGTGTGAAAGAAGAAAGTTAAGAGTAAATGTGAATAAGAGCAAGGTTATTAGGTACAGTAGGGTTGGGGGTCAAGTCAATTGGGAGGTAAGTTTGAATGGAGAAAAACTGGAGAAAGTAAAGTGTTTTAGATATCTGGGAGTGGATCTGGCAGCGGATGGAACCATGGAAGCGGAAGTGGATCATAGGGTGGGGGAGGGGGCGAAAATTCTGGGAGCCTTGAAGAATGTGTGGAAGTCGAGAACATTATCTCGGAAAGCAAAAATGGGTATGTTTGAAGGAATAGTGGTTCCAACAATGTTGTATGGTTGCGAGGCGTGGGCTATGGATAGAGTTGTGCGCAGGAGGATGGATGTGCTGGAAATGAGATGTTTGAGGACAATGTGTGGTGTGAGGTGGTTTGATCGAGTAAGTAACGTAAGGGTAAGAGAGATGTGTGGAAATAAAAAGAGCGTGGTTGAGAGAGCAGAAGAGGGTGTTTTGAAATGGTTTGGGCACATGGAGAGAATGAGTGAGGAAAGGTTGACCAAGAGGATATATGTGTCGGAGGTGGAGGGAACGAGGAGAAGTGGGAGACCAAATTGGAGGTGGAAAGATGGAGTGAAAAAGATTTTGTGTGATCGGGGCCTGAATATGCAGGAGGGTGAAAGGAGGGCAAGGAATAGAGTGAATTGGATCGATGTGGTATACCGGGGTTGACGTGCTGTCAGTGGATTGAATCAGGGCATGTGAAGCGTCTGGGGTAAACCATGGAAAGCTGTGTAGGTATGTATATTTTTGCGTGTGTGGACGTATGTATATACATGTGTATGGGGGTGGGTTGGGCCATTTCTTCGTCTGTTTCCTTGCGCTACCTCGCAAACGCGGGAGACCGCGGCAAAAAAATATATATATATATATATATATATATATATATATATATATATATATATATATATATATATATATATATATATATATATATATATGATATACATGAAATCATTTACACCCATACACTAGTAACTGCTTTCAGGATAATGCACTAGAATTTATGAGATGTCCCAAGGATTTGAAAGTTTCAGAATATTTGATCATGCTCCAACTCTCAGAGGCCACCTCCTAGCACGCCCTTCACACTTACAGACTGCTTACAGGGATTGACGTACAGCTTAGACCAGCATATCTAAGTTTAGCATGTAACAGCCTAGCTCAGACCAGTAAAGCTTCGTCTAGACCATATACTTCAACACAATCCATTCCCATAACCCAACAAATCTCTACAGTACTGAGCAGGTCCTCATAAATACATGACCCCCCAACATATCCTAGCACATCCTCACACAGCCTAGGTATTCCCCGAGTCGAAGAAAAATATACTTTATGCCGATGTAGATTTGCTTTCTACAGAATTAACCCACCAGATGAACACAGATTTCGTGTCAAAACGGTAATTCTGGTAAGAAAATTATTATTAATCTTAGCCTACAAAATCATGTATAAACTATATTAGCGTAAACTAACTCATTGGTATGTTATTATGCCTAGTCTTGTTTCGTGCTCAGATGGTGATAGGAGACAACGATTCGAATAAAACGATGAAATCATAGATATTAAGGAAGCTTTTAGAGAATTTGGTCTTGGTGTATGGGTTAGCGTTCCTTACCGTGACGCACCACGGCTTACCCACGGTCGACCGCGTAAGTTCGAATGCTAGTTGCGGTAGTCGGGCAGTCGATCTATTCAATCATCCACCCTTAAAGGTTGGTCGATAGAATGGTTATCTGGCTCAGGCTAGAGTATATATATATATATATATATATATATATATATATATATATATATATATATATATATATATATATATATATATATAGTTAATGGGATGGCCGTGGTTAGGGCCTCAGGTAGCCGTGCCGTCTCAGCCAACACAATAATAATAATAATGATAATAATAATGATAATGATAATAAAAATGGGTGGAGTTTGTCCAAAGCGAAAACGGCCAAGGACAATCATCACGTTTTACGTTAGTCACTGGCCACTCACCTGACTGCGATTGTGTCAACCACAAAATAGATAATGATTTTTGCCTGAGCATATTGATGGTGATACTGGAAGTTGATTGCTCTTTACAGTCAGCGGCGGAGGCTCCCAACGCCCTCGACTGCCCGGGTAGAATGAGGTGTAAGAGACGCTGAGGCTGCCAGTGTATCATTGGTCGTGGAAGTGAGCGGAGGGAGGGAGTACAGTCATAAAACTTATTTCGTGTCGCTACATATTCAAGTTTGTAACATTCGAATCATAGATCTGCCTGTGTGTTTATGAGATTTGCCATAAATGACCATTAAGGCGTCGTGCAGGAAGTGAGATCACGGTGATTATTTTTCCCCCCTGCTCAAACAGGCGCGATTCCTCCCATCAAAGAACACCGTTGTTGGCGTGCTAGCAAGCGCTCGTGTCATGTCACCTATCAGTCAGTTAGTGGTCTGTACAACTAGGAAGAAGTAAGTAGATCTCTGGTTTCATTCCTTATGCCTCATGCCCGGGTATCAGGGGGGAGGGGGTTGTGACTGCTGCGCAGGGAGAGAGAGAGCACTTCTGAGGATGTCAAGTTTCAGTCATTTGGCCCAGGTTGTTGTCTCTCTTTTTGCTTCGCACACATGTAGGTTCTTGGCATACAGTTCACGAACGTACCGAACAGTCTCACCATCAAGATTTTCATAGTCTTTAGCAGAATCTCGTCGCAAGCGGTTGCTAGGTCCTCTCAAGTACAAATATACAGGAAATAATAGATATCGAAACGTAACTACATTTTATTGTAATCACTAGTTGTGGGTAAGGGGGCTGTGGTTTCTGTGCATTGCACATGAGTGCTATAGAATGGCTGAGTTAACAAGGTATTTGTCCGTCAGTTCCAAGCGCTACCTCGCTAACGTGGGAAACGAGCAAGTATAGAATGATATATATATTACAAATGATCTGTTTCCTCAAGGCCCACTTATTATTTTCATTTTTTTTCCCCGGGATAAATTTATGACGGTCTGGTGCTGGGAATACTGATTTGCTTTGCCAATAGTCACGAGTGTGCGTGGGTACAATGTAGGCTTCTGTTGTACATACAGATCTGAGAGACGGTCAGATTTATATTTCACTTGCTTGAAAAATTGAAATTAACACAAGTAGAAAAGGAGAGAGAGAGAGAGAGAGAGAGAGAGAGAGAGAGAGAGAGAGAGAGAGAGAGAGAGAGAGAGAGAGACTTAATATGCAGAAGATACTGACTTCAGACACTCACGGACAAAGCTGACAACCATACAGTAAAAAGTACATAAAAAAAAGATAAACAGTAGAATTGCCTTTGGGGGGCCTGGAAAAGCAAGATATAAAAAAAACTCAAGCTTCCATTAGCGGTAATGGTCAAAACTCTACCTACTTGACCAATACACTTTATGAAAAAAAAAATCTCTCCAATGCAAAAGTTTACGAGAAATGCTCGATTAAGACAGAACCTCGTATAAACACATTTGTAGAAAAAACTAAGATCGAACCCCACAAATTTTGTCAGGACAATCTTTTTATCAAGAATACGAATCCTTCACGTACAATTCTATGAGAACTAGTTAGTGAGTCTACCTACCTACGATGAGATTTTGCCTTTGGCAGGGATGGCGCGTAGCTTTTACCGTATATCTTACTTGTGATGTTAAGAGGGAGAACTCAGTGAAAAAAAAAAAAAAAAAGAACTCGCTCGAGCAAAGCTGTCTTCATAGTCCTGCTAAAACAAGCTTCCCCCCCCCCCCCCCCCCCCCCCACCCGACTAAAAACGAACAAAGCTCTTTTAAGGGAAACTTGCACTCAAATTTCTAAGAAGCAGTTAGTCAGGCAAGCCCTTCACTAAAAGGCTGATTATTATAATTATTCTACTACGCCATCATCCATTTCAAAGCCAGAGCATCGGTTTCAAAATCTTTTTAAATATTTCTGTTGACCTCTTAGACACATCTCAAAGAGCCGCCGAGACCCGGAGACCGCGTCGAAACGTATCCAAGGGCTTGAGAGACCCTGGGACCGTGTTCGAATACATGTCCAAGGGCTGAAGGGGAACTGTTAGCTTCTCTCTAAACACTGGAGAGTTGTACCTGCTGGTCTACTTCCCATGTAAGTCAAACGCTCGCAGACGATACGAAATCCTATTATGTCAAAGCCTAGCCAGGGTAATACCTTGCTTGGGAAGAAGACGCACTTGGACAGAGCCCCACCAGGAAAAGTCCCTAAGACAATTAGAGATCATTTAAGTAGGTGAAAGAACTACGAGATTAGAACTCAAGAAAACAGATCAACATGAGGGAGAATCTCCCCTTAATAAAACCAAAGGGTCATATTAAAAAAGAGGGCAAATCCCACTCGAATAAACCAGCCGTACACATGTATTTGGACTGATTTTACAAAGGTTTGGAAGATGATATGGTATAAGTGTGGTGCAGTTGTAACCGGGTATGTCGGAAAGCCTAGCCCTCGAGATTGTCTTATATCATGGCTTCGTTCCTCGCAGGAGCCACCTCGTTTCAGTATTGCAGAACGAGTGCGTTTTTGTTTTTTTTTTTTACTCTCGGGTACATATAAGATTACGCTTGTTCTCATACGTATTAAAGAAAAAAAGAAGGTTAGGAGGTGACCTCCTTGCGACAAACAGCCCCTCAACAGAGATGGCGAAGGATCAATAATGTACCACCACCTCAGTCCTGAAGGAAACCGAATTCATTCTCTCCCACGATGACTCCAGCAAATATATTTGGCGACTCATATTATCCTGGCATCGGGTACGCTCCGATGCCGGGATAATATCAGTTCCCTGAAAACTCGGAACAATTACCAGCTTGTGTGTTTTATCTAATCCCGCCGTAACACCTCTCGTCTCTATCAACACTCAGTTATTGTCTGCGAATGCGAGATGTAAATAGCCATATGTGCTTGATGTTCCGACACTGTTGGTCCACGGGGGTAACGAGAAATGCAACATGTATGCTGTGTCGACATGAAATAGTAAAAGTTTAATCATCTTTGGTAAAAGTAGCTGATCTCTGTAGCGAAATCAGTCCGTCCCAATCGTCATGGAACGTTGTTAGCCTAGCCTTTCCAGCAGGCCTCCAAACATGACACTACAGTAAGCTACGTATATTACTCGGCGTTCGTTAACATTCAGTAATGTCTTTTAAACACTTTGATTAATTCATGAATGATGTAAACTTGAATGAAAATGTCAGAATACAAAATCATTCAAACTTGAAAATATTTAATTGACTCTACACGCACGGCTTTTGTGTGTGTGTGTGTGTGTGGTGTGTAATAATCAATTGCACTGTACAGAAAGGGTTTTACATTCGTGGGATCCCCCCTCCCCCATGTTTTCAATTTGTTGCACCATCATACAACTCTTGTGTACTGTTAGCCTTCATAATTTCATGACGATTCCATTCATGCACTACTCTGATACTGTAAACGTACATACCTCTTTACTCTTCCCAATGACTTGTCCGCTTGTTATCTTGTTATGGCTTTGGGTTTTGTATTTGCATTTTCCAAGAGCTGTATTTTTTTTACCTATTCGTATTGCACGGGTTGAGAGTTGTACACTCGTGGAGCCCCATCGCTTGAAAGAAGATTGTAATTACCTGTTTGCACTGTACGGGGAGGGAGTTTTACACGTGTGTGTGTGTGTGTGTGTGTGTGTCATGAAGTACAGTCCTAGTCACGATTTTGAAATAAACTTCATTCTTGTACTAAAGACTTAGCTCTGAGGTCGTAGTTCACGTACCAGAGACTGCGCTGTGAGGACATGGCTCTTACATCAGAGAGTGATCTGTGAGCTCATGGTTGCTGCACTAGAGACTTAAGTTGTTAAGTCATGGGTCCTGTACCACAAACTGAGCTGCAAGGTCATGGCTTCTAGCTGTGTGTCACTCGACTGTAAACATGATACACACCGCTGTAAGCCATCAAGACTTCACAAGCTGTTATTGGATGTATTAACATTATGATGAGAAATGAAAATTATTTTAAAGACGACCGCAAAGAACATGATCATCTTCGAAAGAATTTCATAAATGTTTTAAGTGGAAGCTGCAGGTGATTATGTATATATATATATATATATATATATATATATATATATATATATATGTGTGTGTGTGTGTGTACCCAGGGTGCTCGACCTGTCGAGTGGTCATTTACTAGAATTTTCGACGAACAATAACATCGGTGGAGTAGCTGGCCATAATACAATTATTGATTTTTTGTGTGTGTGTTCTTTCTTTCCTCCTTCCCATAGTGGTCGGGGTTCGCTTGTTCCACCTTGAGTGAACAAGTCTGAATGGATCATATTAAGTGTCGGTCGAAATTAAACTTATTCTGTAGGAGTAACGTCAGCGCGTGACGGCCATGGTCTACACTAGGCTTTGCGATGTATCACCTTCAGGCTATATATATATATATATATATATATATATATATATATATATATAATGACGTGAGTTCACGTAAATAACTAAAAAAAATTGGTCTAGATACGTATGACATCATAGACGTGCTAGGATGGCTTCCAAACGCATCAGAACTATTTAAATAATCGGTATATCCGACCCGTCGGCCTTGATCTGTTGTACTGCGTAAAAAGTCTCTGACGTCAGGGGAATATAGGCGATTCTGATGAACTTGCTTACGTATGCTGCAACTTGCTAATGTTGTGTAGAAAACTTTAACGTGTAACACATTTGGGATGTAGTTATGTATTGCCTTTTTTTGATGGCACGAGAAAGATTATGAATAAGCGTAAAGACAAGACCGCGTTAATAGACCAAGCTGAGCGACATGTTGACTTGCGTGACGAGGGACACGTCCACCGAGGGGAAGACCCACCACTGCTGACTTACTTCTCCGTCAGGCGGGTCCACCCGTATGAGGAAGCTTCACCAGCCTCAGCCTTCACACAGCAGGCAAGGCACCAGTCACAGCCTTCACGAACTGCAGACAACAGGTGGATACACACACCACTGTTGTAAATGGCATCTGGCGAGTCAGTGGTACCCTGTATATCTTTAACTCCGTGTCTACATAATGCTTTCAACCCTGACTAGTATCAAACACAACGACATAAACATAGACCAGGAGGGTATACGTCTTAGCCAGTCTGTGATAAACAAACTGCCCCAGACACAGGCTTACTCTATAGTCACAGTGTCGTAAAAGTTGGAAAAATGATATAATGTGGCATGACGGCACCAAAGGCGCAGCACTAGTCATCGGAATATGAATGAACAGAAAATGGACTGGCAGTAGCTGGGCATGGTGGGTGAACCTCGGCTTGTCTGCCTGTCCACCTCATAGTGGACCATGATGATCCTAGGCGGTAATTTTGTATCATCACGGTCCACCAGGTGAACCTGAACACTACTAGCACAGTGTGGTTCAACCCCCAACCCTGGTGCTCTGCCAGTTTACTCGCCCGGTTCAGTTAGCTTTTCTTCACCTTAGGAAGATGAGTCGTGCCTCGCCTCATGTAGTCGTAGGTTACATATGTGGGGTGTTGCTCCGCCAGTCATACGTACAACTGACAATAGACACCGTCCAAGACTGAAATAGTTACGACAGTAGCAGTTATTAAATACCTTGTCAGGAGTGAGTGAGTTTCCATGTCTGTGTGACGTGAGTGTCTCGTCCCACCACCACCTCCTGGAGATACTAGTACTTCTCCCAGATCCCGACACTTAAAGTCTGTAGCAATTGGTGTTATAATCCGAATGATTGCCAACATGATGCAGATATACAATTACCAATTGACCTCTCTGCCGCTGTTCACGTCTGCCATCAAACAGATAAGACTGCTTTGGCAGAAATCATTCACACATACTCTAATGATGGTAACGTTTGACGTGGGTCGCCTTGCTAGGTGCTCAGGGGTGGGAGTGTAGCCCCCAGCGGCCGGCCGTGTTGGAGAGACGACATTCGCGCTGACCCTCCGGACCATCACCCATATCAGAAACCTCGTCAGGTTGACATGATTTGTTGGCCTAGTGTCTTTTTTTTTTTTTTTCGTAAATATGCCGAACTTTACGTAACTATCATTAGGTTACCTTCATTGTGTTCGAGATATGTGACCCACAACCTTAAAGAAGGTTGTTGGTCTGAGGCATTAAGAAATAGGGTTGAAAATTATTCGAATTTTATAATTATTTATATTTTCTAAACCTGTCGTTCAGAGAGCGGTAAGGAGAGTCGAACCTGCTGTGGCTGTTGGCATTAGTGAAGGGACATCAGCAATATAAACACGCCCCCAGCGCAGGTTCCAGTGGCTGTATGTCACTATGACAACAGAAACATATGTCGTTTATTTAGAAAGTGACAGGGAGGCCTTTTCTCGAGCTCCGCTCTTACAACTGCATGAAACCTTGTCCCTCACCTCGAGTTTCCTCCTCCCCGTGTCTACTATCATCCTATCCTCAACAATGATTCGTTTGCTACTGTCCTTTTACACGTGAGCTGCTGCTGTATGGAGTGGATGATGCGTGCAGTCGCCTGACTGGCTGTTGCAGCAGGCTGACGCCGGGACCTGCGAGGTGGGCATAATAGCGAGGAGGAGGAGGAGGAGGAGGGTGAGGGTGTCGTCAGCGGACGCACGCAGGCGGGAGAAAGTCTTCGGCGACTGCTGCTGGGAAAAGTTACCCCACACTCTTTTGTGTTTACCATTATTGTTTTTATGGACGGTCACCTTGCTCCACTGAATCTCATGTGTTTGATAATTTGTATGTTTAAATATTATTGCTTATGTGAGTGCATTATAATTGCATTCTGGGTATCCAGTCATTGGATTAGGAAAAAATGGACGCAAAACAGCGTAACAATGTCGAGGGCAGGCGCTTGCGTTTAACTTAATGACGAGCCATTTAATGAAAAATTATACCATATTTTTTTTTCTTCATAATTACTTTCAACTCGCCGGCACGTTTATCCCTTAGTGATGGAAACCGTTTTCCTTTTAAGAATCCGGTGCGGACACAATGTGAGAAGAGAAAGGTGAAGAGCAGGAGGGATGACTTGCCCCCACGCTGCACAAACTCATCCCTGACGATGTTTCAGTGAACTAACATTTGGCTTCCCATTCTCTTGCCCAAGGCTCGGTAGTAGTCTCGTTCGTCTTCACAGTGCATCCTGCTTCACGGAGCCCGTAAATATAAGTCGCAACTTCATCACGTGGAACACCAGGGAACACCCTGGGACCCAATACGTCACTCCTATGGTTTCCTTCCGCCATAACAATGTTTTGGCGGCGGGTGGCTGGACCGGTCAGTCGCTCCCCCTCCCCCAACCCCCCAACCCCCCAAACCCCCAACCCCCACCCCTACCACCACACACACACACACACACACAGACCACCCCACCACCACCACACACTCACACACCACGGGCACACATGATCGTCGCCTCTGAAGGAAAAAACTTGATACTCTTTGTTCTAAAAAGAATACAAATGTACAGTACTTTCACAGGTTACGGTATGACATATGCATAATAAAAAGGTTACACCGCAGCTGACCCCACCCATTGACTTAATGCTGTACTGTCATCCATTAAAGCTTGGCTTCTGTATCCCGTGACGTGTGTGCCACAGTAAGGCATACTGAGGGTAGGCGATATATACCGTGACGTCTGTGCTACAGTGAGACCATATACAGTGCTGTTTGGGCAACAGGAAAGAGTTCGTCTTACACTGATATGCGCCATAATGTGTGCCTTTGTAAAAACCATGTGATGATAGGTAGCTATATACATTGCCGTCTGAGCCATAGAAAGACCTCTGTCTGATGCTGGAATGCTTTATACCGTGACATGAGTGCTAAGACCTCGTTTAAGTCTCGGCTGCATAGCTCGTCTGCGTTGCAGTCAAGCCTCATCTGATGTTACTAAGGATGCCTTTATACCATACTGTACCATAGTAAAAGTAAGATGAAAGTAGGCTATGCACCATCCCGTCTGTGGCACAGTTACTCCAGAGGCCTCAGTGTGAAGGGCAGCCTCGAGGTGATCAGGTTAAAAATCTGCCAAGTTAATGCCACTTGACAATATATTTCTCAATTGCGCGATGTGACTCTCTCTCTCTCTCTCTCTCTCTCTCTCTCTCTCTCTCTCTCTCTCTCTCTCTCTCTCTCTCTATATATATATATATATATATATATATATATATATATATATATATATATATACACCTTACCCTCCTGCCCAAGAACTCTTCTTTGAGGTTACCGTAGCCGCCCACTAAGTCAGCCACGTCCGCCGGGCGGGACTGCAGCTCTAGCAGTGTGTGTCCCTCTGAGGTGAGTGTAGGGCAGCCAAGGGGTATTGCGTGCTTGTTGCCTTGATTGTGAAAGTTGTATTTTGAGCACGAGGGATCTTGTGATTTGAATCTGTTTATAATGCTGGAGATATGGGCGGTGTTCAGAACGCAGAGGAGAGAGTGTATTCAAGCCAAGTGTAGAGAAGGGTAAGTCAGGTGAGTGTGCGTCTGGTGGAATGATGTTTTAAGACTGGATTGATGAGGATGGGGGCAGTTGTTTTGAGCCAGTCAAGCCATTACCTCGTGAACAGTTCTGTGTCACTGGTTGCATGGGGTAGGGGTTCTGTGAATATTGGTTGCTGAAGAGCGAGGCGAGGGTTAGTTCTTTACTCCTGCATGGGATCTGATGATTGATTACGTAGAGGTTTGGAGGGGAGAGGGACTAGAGCTGTTGCCAAGATGTGGGAGTAGGATTGTGCTGGATGTATGTTTGTTTTGTTGTGCCGGTGTTGAGTGTTGGTGGTTGGTAAACGACCAGTGTTTGTTCTGTGTGCTCTTGTATAGTGTAGTCTGTAGATTTGTTATGTTGGCTTCCGAAAGGATGGGCATATCAGGCAGGTAAGCTGTGATTTAGAGTGAACTTGATGAATTGTTTGTTGAGTGATTCTTTCTTGTCTGAAACTGGTGCCAGTGAATGTTCTGAGGGCGTTTAGTTCGTGGCCTTTGTGATGATCTGTGTGATGCGGGGAGTGAATGTCATGTGTGTGTTGTATATCACACTTAGACTAATATGGTCAATGTTTTTGTCCAGCAAGTGGTTTATTGTTCAGGATTATATGGGATGCAAGTTGGATTTATATTCATCAAAGGTTAAAAGAGCGATGGTGATTGATGTGCAGCTGCAGATATTCTGTTTTGATTGAAGCACTGTTGTGATTGGGCAATGTAATGCTGCACTTCTCTTCTTGTTTGGGCAGTTTTAGGTTACTGTGATGTGATTTTGAGGTCAGCTTCATTTACGAGGTCTACTGGTCATCCTCTCTCCTGTATGACTCATGTCTGGACCTCCTCTGTTAGAGGTATTTGTGAATCTTTTGTCATGGACTTGACATTTTTCAAACCATTTGATAGCGTGTGCCACAAGTCTCTGTTTACTAAAATTTCTTCCTTTGATTTATTCTGCTTCCCTCTTTTCTCTCCTTGTCGTTCCATTGCCGTAATCACTAGTGGAGCGACATCTCCCTCTCGCCTTTTCAACAGTGGTGTCTCAGGGTTGTCTGCTGTCTTCTATTCTCTTTATTGTCCTCTGTAAAGTGATCTCGTTCCTTCCATCTCCAACCTTCTTTTCTCTCATGTTGACGACTCTGCCTACACCTCACTCTCCCTCCCCTCCTTACTTGATACTTACGTTTCCTCTTAGTCTGGTGGTGGCTCTTCAACTGTTCTGTTAACCAGAGAGGAATCAAAAGCATTCTGGTTTATTAACTCTCTGTCTTCACTGTTTTTTCAACCATCCCTTTCCATCTGCCATGATGTTACTTTTCTCTTTGTCCTGCAGGCATATTTCAGCCACAACTTTCACGAGCTGTCTGCTTGTGGTCCATTTCCTTTGATATGGACCCACAGCATACGGGTGGCTGCTGCTTCCAAGAGGAGTGGGTGGAAATCACCCACACGAGGATGGGCCGTTGTCTGTGCCACGTTGGCTTCCATGAAAACACAGAGGACTTTTACAATGTTCTTTGTGGGGGATCTTGAGGGAGGTTGAGCGGGAAATGATTGAAGATGGCTGAAGAAAGAACTGCATCCTGGGTGACTCCACTGTAGAGCTTGAGAATTTCCTCGTCACTCTGCTACCCAAGTAATCGTTGAGGATGAAACATGACGCACTGTTTAACAACGAGGTTGAAAATGAAACATGACGGAATGTTAAATACAGAGGTTGAAGATGATGAAACATGACGCACTGTTTAACAACGAGGTTGAAAATGAAACATGACGGAATGTTAAATACAGAGGTTGAAGATGATGAAACATGACGCAATGTTTAACAACGAGGTTGAAAATGAAACATGACGGAATGTTTAACAACGAGGTTGAAGATGATGAAACATGACGTAATGTTGGATACAGAGGTTGAGGATGATGGAATGTTAACCACTTATAATCGTTCCTAGTCACGGCAGACGGTCACTTTAGGAGTCCGTCCCGAGAATTTAAGTAGACGAATTTCTTATGATAGAGTCAACGTGGCAATGATCTATTCTGGAAATTTGCTAGTGGTCTTAGTAATGGCAGGGACCATACTCCTGGATCGTGAGATAATAACATTAGGTCAACTAAAGTCGCGCATGTCACCGAACTAACAGATAGTCGATGTTGGTTGGATCGACTTAACGATGTATATGTATTATTAATAGCATTATCATTACTGTTATGAAAAAGCTATCTCACGCATATGATTTCATTTATCTATTCACTTATCGATCCCTTTTTTTATGCTTATCTCCAGATGTGAGAAATTTTCAGTTTGTTTGCCTCAATTTCCTATTGATTTATGACGAAATTTAGATAAAAGCTGTACCTCTCCGACGTAACGTGAAGGTAGGTCGTAATGCAAACCTTTTCATTATACTTTACAAGTGAAAATAAAGTTACATTTATCGTTAGGAAGATACTGTCCAGTGTTCTTAAATGAATTTCGACCAGAGATTTGGAAAGGAGTGAAAATGAATTCAGATATATAACAGAGAAAAAAAATCTGATCATTGTCGGTGAAACGATTTCAAAATAAACGTTAAGAATGCCAGTGCAGCACAGCAGTTCCTTTATACTTGTTTCACTTGAACGATAATGGTGTGTCCGTGTTGCCTGCCACCTGTGGACCAAGGTGAGTAAGGATTACACTACCTAAGTATGACGGTTGAACACTGTGCAGTATTCTTATCCACCTATTTTACATTCCTGCCTTCTTGCCATGACCCAGTGACCCTTCCCCCAGTAGCCACGGCGAGTACCTGCCTCTCCCGCAGCCAAGACAGACCTGTACCTGTCTATCCCAACCACGACTTGGGCTTCCTTCTACTCCAGCCACGACCTGTACCTGTTTCTACTACAGCCACGACCTGTACCTGATTCTACTCCAGCCACGGCCTGTACCTGATTCTACTCCAGCCACGACCTGTACCTGATTCTACTCCAGCCACGACCTGTACCTGATTCTACTCCAGCCACGACCTGTACCTGATTCTACTCCAGCCACGGCCTGTTCCTGATTCTACTCCAGCCACGACTTGTGCTTCCTTCTACTCCAGCCACGACCTGTACCTGCCTCTATCCTAGCCAGGACTTACACAAGAGACCTTTCCCATGCAGACAGGACCTGTACCCTCTTCCCCCTCCCATCTTAGTTCTTCCCATCAGCGCCCCCGCTCTCCCCTTCCAGTCCCTTCCCACCGACCCAGGTCTTTGCCTTACCTATTGACTCCATCCTTTCCCTTCCACATGTTTTCCCGTTCTTCCATGTTCCCTCCGCCTGGCATAGCTCCCTCCACCGGTAGTTCACGCTGGTACTAACCCTCCACCAGTCATTTCCTCCTCTTTCCCCCGTCCCTTTATGTAGGTGTTGATCGGTTCACTTCAGTTAGTATAATGTTTTCAAAAATACTTTTTTTGGGGGAAAAAAGTGTATCCCCTAAGGTTAATTCATCCCTCCAACTTTTTTTTTTTATTGTAAGTCCTGATCGGTTATGTTGTAAGGAAAGGATCTTTAAGATTAGGGTTTGATTTGCTTAGATTAGGTTAGGCTGTATATGATACATCTGTACCTCACAGCTATTTTTTTTAGGAGCTAAAGATTAATTTCTTGTTTTCGTCAAGTCAGTATGGCGTTACTTTTCTCCTTGTGACCTAAACAAGTTGTTCCACTTATTCAAGTGTAATTATGAAATGCTAGACAAAAATTGCTGTTAGGTCAGTTGCTCTGAACTCGACGCGACCCGCCGCCAGCAGTAGGTTGCCACTACGACCGGTGCGGCGGGCGGACGACTCAAAGATCGGCAGACCAACCAGTAGCACAGACGAGGGAGAGGCGCGAGCGGTCCCCCCCCCCCCCCCCCCCCACACACACACACACACACACACACACACACACACACACACAATCCTGCTTGACGATACCGAAGTTAGCGGTTCTCGCTACGGTTAGAACAAAGTTTAAGTCCTACCACTTTTGTCAACGAAGACAAACGCAGATGGCTAAATGCAAAGGCATAACATGATATCCGCCGTCATTATAAACGTGGGAGGACCGAGACTCTCCAGTCAGGGTCACGCGACGCGATTGGAAGCGGTCCTAATCATGGTGAAGATGATAATGTTCGTGGTATGTATGTATATGTATATGTCGGCGCTAGGCGGCAGGAGACACCAGGAGCGCTCGTGGTGGCAACACTCGCGGCAAGCACCACCTCACCACTCGTCCGTTGCGTCACCCTGCAAGTAGACAGTAATTGAGCCGAATGTAATTATGATGTATATTTTACTGACAGGGAAATTACACGCGATGATTCGGTCATAAAGAAGAGAGACTATACATTTGGAGGGAAATTACGACATACGTTGCTGCTTGCGACATAATACCGGTGCGCTTGGCGGGAGGAAGGAGTGGGTGTACACGGGGCATCGTTGGATGTTGCATAATGAGTGAATTATGATGTATGGTATATGAAGTGTGTGTAAAGTACCCCATTTTGTCCCTGACGTTAACGGTATAACAATTATCATCTTTTTTTCCCCCTCCGCCTTAGCAAAGTAACCTCAGGAACGGATGGCTGAACCTTGGATGAATCATTCTCTCTCTAGCTCTTTGTTGTATCCGTACTTTTAGAAGCTGATGATCCAGTGGAGGAGGATTTACAACTTCCCCGTACCCAATCCTGTTGGTGACCTTCCCCCAACACCGAAATACCAGCCCAATGACTCGCATTATTTCTTTCCTCTACCTAGGATTGTGTACTTTCGCATATAAACTTGTGGTGACATAATTATGGCCGAGAATGAGACAGAGTAAATACGCACATGCCAGTGAGGTCATTACGTGTGTGGACATGTTGGTTCACCATGATAGGGGGGAGGAATACCTTCAGCGATATCACAGGCTGGGTCATGACGTGGCTGGATGGTGTGGAAACATGCGTCATTGGGCTGAATTACCAGGGAAATGGGTTATGATGTATTAGCTTGATGATCCCATCCATCAAGCCTTTGAAATAAGGGAAGAATTATATTCATCTTCAGTGGGTAATCACACCTATCAAGCCTGTTTTTAAATAAGGGAAGAATGATATTCATCAGGTTAAGTGGGTGAGTGTGCCAACAGTAGTTCATAACGGTGTAAACTGCTTGTTGATTGTTCATGTGGCGAAGAGTGTAATAACGGTGAAATAGTGGAAGCTGTGGTCCCTGGAGTGTACATACCTAGAATGAATGAAGAATATTCACGGTGCATGGGGCGTAGATAATGCATAACTGTAGTGGTTAGAACGGAATTAATGAATTACGTGTGTACTGAGAACGATGGTTTTCTCATGAAATGTTTAGGTTAGTTTCATAGTATAGGAAATTGTATAACAATTGCGTATAGTTTATTTAAAGCATGTTATGATTATGACTAAACATAATGCATTTAGTTAACGTAAATTGTTTATAGACCTAAATACAAATGAGTGATTACTGATATTCATGCAAAGCGGATCTCAGTAAAGTTAGTGACGCCTCCTGCCCACACAACAGCCACACTGGTGGCGTATGTGTGACGTGTGGCTCTTGTACCTAGCGAGGAGGAGAACGGAAGACGCTAGAAAGTTGGGGCGACCTCGACCTTAGCCTAGTGAAGGGGAAGGTATCGGAAGTGGACGTTTACCCCATTGCTACTGCCTGCCTACCCCGCGTCATGCCACGCTGCTGCTGCCTGCCTGCCCACACGCTACACCATACTACGGCTGCCTACCACACGTCATACTAACACTACTGTTGCCTGCGATGCATCGTACTACACCCTTGTTGCTTGCCACTGTAATAGCTACATGGTTCTGAAATTCCTCAAGTTTGCCAGTTACCCCTCTATTACTACCCTATCATCCTCTCCTTGTGTCTCTCCCCACCTTTTCCCCCTCACCCCACCTTCTATACTTCCTCGTAAGTTCCCATCTCACCCCGATCCACCCATTCAATTTCTCCCTCCCGTCCTACTGTCATCTTCCCCTCCTCCCGTCGACGTGCCTCCCATCCTGCGCGACCATGAAGCTACCCTGTGGACGAAAGTGAAGGCTCTGTATGTGGCAATTAATCTCAAGGAAAACGTTGCCATGTAATGCATTAGTTCAGCGTGAACCCCCTGACCTTCCTCTGCACCCGCCTCTTTAGACCGTTTCAAAATCTTCACATCCGTTCCTCGTTAACTAATCCTTTAATGCTCTCCTGTGCCCAGGGCATCGGAAATTAATCTATGTTAATTGCTTGACCTGGTTCTTGGAATTGCTTGAGTGATGGATGGCCTTGGACGACGACTCACGGTATTAATCGAGCTACCGCCATGATAGAAGAAAAACTCGTGATAATCGGGAATGGGGACGTCATTTTGGCCTCAACCCTACACTCTTCTCGAGTGTTCAGATATACCTACATATGGAGAGATACGTACCTGAAAATCAGATGTGCTGTCTGGTTAGGTAAAAGGGAAGGTTGAGTGGATTATTTTTTCCTGGATTGCCAGAAAGCATTTGACGCTATACCGCATGGGAGGCTGATGAAGAAACTGGATCGCTGGGAGTGAATAAACGAGAGACTCCTCTGATGAATAGGTTATCCTAGTGGAAGGAAACTGAACGCATATCAGTTGAGGCCTCTCGAAATGGATGGAGGTCATTACTGGAATGCTTCAAGGATCTGTTCTAGGACCGTTATTCTTTTTATGGTCTATGTAATTGACTTGCCAGAGTACGGACTATCTGAATATGTTTGCAGATGATCCAGAGATCATGAGGGAAGTGAGAAGAGGGGAGGATCGCATCTTACAAAGGGATCATATCAGACTCCAAACATGGTCTGATGTTTGAAATTCATAGTAATAATGATGTGTCACTGGAAAGAAGGTTTGAGATGTTTGTCATGGAGAATAGTCAAGGGAACCAACTGTATGCTGACAGATATTAGAATTACATTCAAGTTCGTGGAATAGGAAATAACCAGCACCCTACTTAAGGTCAAAACTGGAATATGCTTCTCAGGTTTGGTCACCACGCCTGAAAAATCACAGACCTAATAGAGAAGGTCCAGAGGAGAGTGACAAAGATGTTACTAGAATTAAGAGAGCTGAGGTACGGGGCAAGGCTATAAAGGCCTTAAATTTGCTCATTTGGGAAAGAAGTGAGGGATTACCTGTCACATTAAGTTTTGAAAATTACATGATGATCAGTCCAGATATGAACATTTGCATGCGTGGTCTATTGAAATATGATATTATTATTATTATTATTATTATTATTCCCTATGAAGAAAGAACGCATCCACACTGTAACAAAAAATCAAACCGCTTAACCTAACCAAGAACATCATGCAAATAATTTCTCCCGGCAGTTCCTTGGGCTTTACGGTATTGAAGGAAACGCGTGAATATAATCAAATGAGAACAAAAAATCAATGACGAATGATTACAGGAAAATAACAATAATGGAGATACATATATTACATCATCATTGTTTACGATGATAACCTAAACCGATAGGCGGAGTGACTCGCACACCGTTTAGGGAGAAGCGTCCGTGGTCTAACTGTCCAGTCGCGTCATTCTCACAAAGGTTCTCTGCTTGGGTGTTCACTGCAGGAGGGAGGCCTCCATGCACTTTTAACCTTCGTAGGAGATCTACACTAACACAGTGATTGCACTGACATTAGCCAGATTCGGCTTCGTACGCGCTGGTGATTATCATTATCATCATCCACACGGCAGGTGACACCTGGCATCTTCTTGTGTGTGCCATTGTTCGGACGACTTTTTATTATGATCGTTGTTCGCGGGGACCAAAAAAAAAAAAAAAAAAAAAGCTAGGTGTAGCTGAGTTTTGAATATAACTTTATCATGTAATGCAAAGACAGCAGCTAAGCTAGGCGACGTGGTGCTTTAAGTCGGAAAGTAACCACGGAAGTGAATATTAGAAAAAGGCGCCGTCAATGAGACCATGGTTGTTGTTGTGTGGTGTATAGCCAGCCAGATCCGGCACCGCCGCACACGCCTCGTCTGTGGCTGAATTATCAGTGTCGTAGGTGTTGGTGTCAACGCACAGTCCTCGGACTTGACCGATTCCGTTTCGGAGACAATGGAAGTCCCGAGTCAGGCCGTACCAAAGCCAACATGATGAATTAACTACGCTTGACCTAACGTAGCCTCTTACCATTCCCAGATAGGTAGTAAGGTAAAGAAAAAAAATGGTCGTAGGACTTTTTTTTTTTTAGCTAGTAAGTTCTGATAAAAGGAGCACTTTCGTAGGTGGGGTTAAACCGTTATTTGCTCATTTCGAAAAATGACTGATTATCATGGCAGGTGACCTTTCCTATAATTGGTCCACCGTGCATTATGTTAATTAAGGCCGTCCAACCATTTTGCAACCTTGCATATTACTTCATTCTTTGATGTGATGCGAAGACGAAAAACGAACATCGAGCGATGTAGTTGATCCCTTAAGAGAAAACCGGGACATCTTGACGAGGTTTTGTTTCCAGTTTGGTGGTGGATGGGTGAGTCAGACCACCTCTCTTGCTTTGTCCCTGGCGGCCTGTGGCGCGCGCGTGGCTCTCCCCGCTGTAATACTCTCGGAAGAAAGGATCGGTTTCCAGTTTCTTACCTTCCGCAATTCACTTTCCGATTTTTCATAGACTTTTATAACGGTGTGAGGTATACTTGCCACACGCACACAGCTGTTGTTGGAGGGGAGGGGGGGGAGACAAACAAAAGGCCTTCCTGTAATGGATTCTCCTCAACGGAAGACCGTGCCTTAAATAGAGGATTATCCTCAACGCTGGACCATCAGGAATTATCCTCAACAAAAGACCATATAATTATCGCCAGAGTTCAACGGCCAACACAATGGCTCTCTCTCTCTCTCTCTCTCTCTCTCTCTCTCTCTCTCTCTCTCTCTCTCTCTCTCTCTCTGCAGACTTTATAAGTCTCAGCGCGCGGGAATACCGCGCCTGTTTTCTTAGGATTATACTCAATCTGGTATTTCAGATGAACGATAAGGATCAGATAAACACTGAGTATTGGTGGTACGTGCAGTGCAGCTGCTTAATGTCATGAGAAATTTTTTAGCGAGATGAAGATAGCTCGCAAATGAAATAATAAGACGAATTAGAAGTACCTTTTTTTTTGTATGCAGGACGAGGTAACATCCTGGGATACCCAGGGCAGTCTTACAGTAATGCCCAAGAACCTGGTAACATCCTGGGATACCCAGGACAATCTTACAGTAATGCCCAAGAACCTGGTAACAGAGCCTGTGACGTGCATGACAAGGTAGCAAAACCTATTGCGCAATACGACAAAGCCTGTTTTGCGCAAGATGAGCCGTCAAAAACCTGATGGATCCGCAGGATAAAAGGGAGTTTATGACACGGGGAAGGACAAGTGGAAGACATTAATCATGTAAGCACAGTGCGCAGGACTACTAGTTATTCAAATCTGTGATAAGATAAGCTGCGGTGATGATCAACACGAAGATGGATAACGGCCTAGAAAGAGCGAACAGAGTGTCTGGTTCATGTGCATGACGCGATGTAATAGAAGGCTTCTGTGATGCGTAGAACGAATGAACACTAGCCGGCGAAATGCCCAGAAATATCGAACATTGTCCACCTGATGCACCGGATGACTGAATACAGCCCCTCCGTGCGAGCGAGGCTCAGGATGAGTGAGTGTGTGATGCGCGGTACTGCAACGAGGGAAGAACACAACATATGATTGGCGCGCAAGGCTATACCGGTGTGTTCACAGGTAATAAAACCACTGCCACTGGGGTCCACGTAACAATGATATCCAGAGGTGCTATAAGAAGTTAATGACTTGGGGTAGTTCAGAGAAGACAATGGCTGTTGACAAATTTACGTAAATTGGATTTGGTAGACGTAGTTATTCTACGTTTGGTTGGCTCCCGAAAATTATCTACTGCAGGCAATAGATCCTGTGGACTGCACTGCTGATAAAAGTATACCAGGAGTCGGGTTGTATTTATTGCAAATTATTAGTTAAATATCCAGACGAAACGCCGAATGGGTTGTTATTCCGATAAGTTTTTGCATTTTTGTCAAGCTCAGCTTGTCCATATCAGGAAAGCTGAGAGGGAAGGATAAAGTGAAAGATTCACTGACAGTTCGGGATCAAATAATTCAGAGGTGTGTGAGGAGTGCAAGGGATAGGGCGAACTGGAGCGTTGTGGTATACGGGGGGCAACGTGCTATCAATGGGCTGAACTTTGGCATATGAAGCGGTCAACAGAAACCACGGAAATATGAATGGAGAAAAACTGGAGGAAGTGAAGTGTTTTAGATATCTGGGAGTGGATCTGGCAGCGGATGGAACCATGGAAGCGGAAGTGGATCATAGGGTGGGGGAGGGGGCGAAAATTCTGGGAGCCTTGAAGAATGTGTGGAAGTCGAGAACATTATCTTGGAAAGCAAAAATGGGTATGTTTGAAGGAATAGTGGTTCCAACAATGTTGTATGGTTGCGAGGCGTGGGCTATGGATAGAGTTGTGCGCAGGAGGATGGATGTGCTGGAAATGAGATGTTTGAGGACAATGTGTGGTGTGAGGTGGTTTGATCGAGTAAGTAACGTAAGGGTAAGAGAGATGTGTGGAAATAAAAAGAGCGTGGTTGAGAGAGCAGAAGAGGGTGTTTTGAAATGGTTTGGGCACATGGAGAGAATGAGTGAGGAAGATTGACCAAGAGGATATATGTGTCGGAGGTGGAGGGAACGAGGAGAAGAGGGAGACCAAATTGGAGGTGGAAAGATGGAGTGAAAAAGATTTTGTGTGATCGAGGCCTGAACATGCAGGAGGGTGAAAGGAGGGCAAGGAATAGAGTGAATTGGATCGATGTGGTATACCGGGGTTGACGTGCTGTCAGTGGATTGAATCAGGGCATGTGAAGCGTCTGGGGTAAACCATGGAAAGCTGTGTAGGTATGTATATTTGCGTGTGTGGACGTGTGTATATACATTTGTATGGGGGTGGGTTGGGCCATTTCTTTCGTCTGTTTCCTTGCGCTACCTCGCAAACGCGGGAGACAGCGACAAAGCAAAAAAAAAAAAAAAAAATATATATATATATATATATATATATATATATATATATATATATGTTGGCTAGGCTGTGCTATGGAAGTATGGAAGAGCTTCATCCACTGGAGAGTGATACTATCTTGGAGAGTATTTATACACTCAAGAGAAACGTCACTCTCTGAGCGAGAGACAACCTCTGTTGAACTCACCTTGGTGTTTTTACTACCCGTGTTATATTTGCTTAGCCTTGCTGTGTTACCTTGCCTTATCATGATTGTGCCTACTCGTGCTGTGTTGATATAGCCGTGCTATGTTTGCCGATTCTTATTATGCTTAATGAGCCAAGCTGTGTTTACTCAGCCATATTATTTTGGACAGCTATGCTGTGTTTTCCTAGCCGTGCTATGTGTACCCATCCTTGCTATATTTACCTAGCCTTGCTATGTTTACCTTGCCTTGTTATGTTGACTCAGCCTCGCCATTATTTCTAGCCGTCCTTTGTTTTCCTACTCTGTATTTAGCCGTGTCATGCATACCATGAGTTATTTAGCCGTGCTGTTCTAACCTAGCAGCGCATATTCCTCTGTTAGGAGACAAAAGATATCCGGTCAGTTGGAAAGAAAGACTAACCATTGTGTAAGGTACCAGCTGTTTTTAGAAGGCTTCTTACGACCGCGTGACATAAAAGTCTTGTTGATCAGAGCCGTGGTGTCGTTAAACGCTCGTTTGTTAGTGATCGTTACCCTACAGCCTGACTCTTGTGTAACTATTTTCTTCTCACCCAAGTGTTCAAACGTTTTCCTTCCAAGACAAACTGGTTTTTAGTCAGTGAGGTGCCATGCCCACGGCTTTAAGGTAAGACAATATTGCTCCTTGCTGTGCCTTTGTTTGATGTGGGTTACCCACATGTGCAGTAGACTTCGGTAAATGACAAGCGCGCACACACACACACACACACACACACAGTGGTTTAAAACTCCCTGCGAGTACCGTACAAATAGGTAATTACACACACACACTTACACATACATGTCAAATATGTAGAATTATTAATATTTTCGTGCAAGTAAGAATCTTCAATCTCTCTCTCTCTCTCTCTCTCTCTCTCTCTCTCTCTCTCTCTCTCTCTCTCTCTCTCTCTCTCGTAAGTGCTGCTGGGTAGGTAAGTAGGTCGGGAGGGAGCAGGTAACCTTTCCTATGTGGCTGGCGGTGGAATCGCAAAATGCCCCGCCTCGTGGCAGAGTCTTGCACTCCAGGTATTTTCTCTCCCCCTCCCTCCACTCCACTCCACTCCCCAGTCCACCCTGGCCCCCCCCCTACAGACGGCGGGCGGTGGGTGTTACTATAGAGTCGACCGTAGGTGGAAGTCATCGATTTCTCCGGCCCCGCCCGCCTCCCGGACAACGTTTCTCGTGGGGGGGGGGGGGGGGGGGGTTCCCCCTACCAGTCCCCCCCCCCCCTTTCCATGCCCTGAGCCTTCCCTCCTCCTCCTCCTCCAGTGAGTGAGTCCGCCCCCCAGCCACCTCTGCTGACACCTGAGTGCTAGGGGTGTGCATGTGTCAGCGCCCCTGGCACAAGTGTGGCTCAGTTGTACATCTGGACTGTGTATTGTTTCTTTCCTAATTGTATTTTCACAGTATTGAACAAAATACGTTCATGTTCCGCCTTTTCTTTTTTCAAACGTTATAATATCTGTCTTATAATGAATGTTTCTGGCACGCAAATTCTTTTGGTAATACGAATTCTACATCTTTGATAATCACCATTTGGGGAAACTGAATTTCCCCACCTCCCCTTCTGCCTCCCACTCTATACGATCTATACCTATGATGTCTTGCCCCGTTCCTAGTACATATTACATACTGCACTTTATATACATATATATCATCCGTTCCTTTCTCATACTGAAACAGTATAATCACATCGCGTCTCGTTCCTCGTTCCTCTAAGGTTGGATTTTTTTTCTTAAGTCCCTCCTGAATATTAATTCTTCACGGTTCTCTGTAATTCTTTTGTCATTTTTTTTTTTCAAGTATGGTTTTCGGTTTCAAACAACTGCATCCTGTGTTCCGGAAAGGGTTTTATGAAGGTTGGTATTAAATTTTCATCACACACACACACACACACACACACACACACACACACATATATATATATATATATATATATATATATATATATATATATATATATATATATATATATATATATATATATATATATATATAAATGTACATACGTACATATATATACAGAAATATAGAATGGTAGACCACATATACATAAGGTTAAGGACGGGACAACATAAATATCTCACACACACACCAGCGTCAGCTGCGTGTCCATAAAGATCACCTTATAAATTGCAGTTGATGTTTCCACCTCAAGTCTTCCCCTCACACCAAGGACTGTTCTAGAAGAAAAAAAATAATTAGATCTACCCGGTATACTGGGTTCTCTCCCCTTCCCTCCCTCCCTATTTCCTCCCCGCAGGACTTCTTCGTCACCTGCAGGACAACACCTGTGGTGCTGGGGGCGTCACATCCGCTTCAAGGAGGTCATGGGTCTCTCCTCACGGTATGTAAATAGGAGGAGGAGGAGAAGTCTCCCCCCTCAAAGGGCCCACAGCCATAAGAGTTGCATCAGCTCCTTCACAAGTGTAGACGACAGAGATAACGAACGAGGATGTGTTGTTATCGCGATAACATATCAGTCGTTTTCACCCGAGTGGTCAAGCATTACGGACAGTTCGTTCACTGGGAACCTTATTATTATTATTATTGTTATTATTATTATTATTATTATTATATTATTATTATTATTATTATTATTATTAGTATCATTATTATTATTATCATTGATATTATTAATATTATTATTGATTATTTATTTATTTATTTATTTATTTTGCTTTGTCGCTGTCTCCCGCCTTAGCGAGGTAGCTAATATTATTAATATTTTTCTTTTTTTTTTTTTAGTTTTCCAAAAGAAGGAAGAGAGAAGGGGGCCAGGTGAGGACATTCCCTCAGAGGCCCAGTCCTCTGTTCTTAACGCTACCTTGCTAATGCGGGAAATGGCGAATAGTTTGAAAGAAAGAATTCCTGTTATTATTATTATTATTATTATTATTATTATTATTATTATTATTAATATTATCATTATTATTGATATTATTAATATTATTATTATTATTATTGATATTATTATTAATAACGATCCTCAAGAAGGAGAACGAGAAAGAATTCTAACGAGTCTCTTCTCCCAGTCGGCCAGCCGGATGGAACAGTTAAGGGACCCAGTGCAGCAGACGAGGGCATTTTTTTTTTTTTTTTTATCCCGTGTTTCTTACAACCAACAGACATGGGAGGTTCCTAGGGTGGGGAGGGAGGGTAAGGACCAGGGTGCTCAGACCCTGCTGATCATCCTCACCCTCTTGTCATGGGGTTTAGGTCAGCCACACATCACGTGGGAAAGCGCATGCGCTCTTCTTCTTCTTCGTCGTCGTCGTCGTCGTCTTTTAAAGGCCTCTGTGTAAAGTGCACCGGCAGCTGAGCTAGTGTCAGGAAGGAGTGACGTCCCCAAATAATTTTGATGTCCCCCATATACCTCGAGTCACAAGAGGGAGAAAACTAAACATAGATTAGCAAGTCCTTCCTTCTCCTTCACGCGTGCCTGACTATTATCTATCACTCATAGTGGACGCAAGGTGTCTCTCATCGACTTGGGGGGGAGGGGGGGGAGATCTTGAGTCTCAAATCACCCAAGGGAACGCAGAGGCGGCAAGAAGCCACCGGACACGTTATCTCACTAAACTAACTTCTAGTTCTTATATTATGTACTGGAGTGACACAGTCGGGTCTCGTATGACGGCAGCAACACGTGTCACAGTGCATGGCGAACACCGAGACACAGTGTCATGCGACGCACTAGTCACGAAGACTGGATGCCGAAAGCGTCATTTGAAGCCCTGGTGAGTGTGTCTCCTGAAGCCCCAGTGAGTGTGTCTCCTGAAATCCTGGTGAGTGTGTCTCCTGAAGCCCCAGTGAGTGTGTCTCCTGAAATCCTGGTGAGTGTGTCTCCTGAAGCCCTGGTGAGTGTGTCTCCTGAAATCCTGGTGAGTGTGTCTCCTGAAGCCCTGGTGAGTGTGTCTCCTGAAATCCTGGTGAGTGTGTCTCCTGAAATCCTGGTGAGTATGTCTCCTGAAGCCCTGGTGAGTGTGTCTCCTGAAATCCTGGTGAGTATGTCTCCTGAAGCCCTGGTGAGTGTGTCTCCTGAAGCCCTGGTGAGTATGTCTCCTGAAGCCTTGGTGAGCGTGTCTCCTGAAGCCCTGGTGAGTGTCTCTCCTGAAGTCCTAACGAGGATATCTCCTGAAGCCTTGGTGAGCGTGTCTCCTGAAGCCCTCACGTTTGTGGAAGTCAAGTGCCATGGGCCACAGGAGGAGGAGCGTGGGGGAGAGTGTTGTGTGGTGTTTGGGTACATCCAACCAGAGAATGCCTCTCTAGTGCGTGTAATTACCTAATTGTAATTGCGTAATTGTGCAGTACTGGCGAGTGGGGTAGGAGGTGGGAGGGAGGGAGTTCAACACTCGTAGGGGTTCCCCAAGAAACACCTGGTTAACTCCTCCGGCCTTTACAATCTTCCCTATACCTCTCTACCAGCAGCTGCTGGAGGTTACGTCCGCTCGCAAACCATCCAGACGTACTTGTTCAGGTGGTTTTGCCGTCGTGCGACCTGCGTGCCTGCTTGCTTGCCTGACCTGGCCCAACACCACCTGTGCCCTCGCCTCACGAGCGTCCCTGCCCTACCTGGTCGCTCAGAGGCCATAACGAAGTGGACCACAAGTGTACTGTTACCAGCAGTGAAGGGCGACGCCTTCCGTCTAACACTCCCTCTTCCCCCTACTTCTCCTCCCTCCCTCCCTCCCCCATAGTGTCTGTGGTAACGAGAGGGTTCACGAAGGAAGGGGGAAACCCCCCCTGGGGAGAGGAATCTTATTAGTGGAGACGTCGACCATCTTGTATGGTCTCCCCTCGGCCACCAGGCACTGGTCTGTATGGTCTTCCTTCGGGGGTTCCCAGCCAGTAGTCGCTGGTCTACATAATGGTCTTTTGCTGGACCGGAAGCCAATCAGAGTTGTCAGCGAGGGCCGGGCCCGCAGAGGTTAGCGTAGTAGAAGAAATAAGGAAATGAATACATAATAGAATTATCGATTTATGAATACGTAAATGAATAATTGATGATAGGTATGATGATACGGGAAACAGTCGGGGATACAGTTTGCTAATGAAATGTTATGCCTTCGTTTTGTTCTTCGTATTCTTCAGAGAACCGTCTACGTCATGAAACGGTCTTTAAAGGCTGTGATCAGACCGCCCTTACTCTTCTCTCCTCCATGGTGGGCAAATTTTGGACCTCGGACCATTCCCAGAAACTCACCTCTCATTTATGTTACTGTGTGTATGTGTGTGCGTGTGTTTCCCTCCTCACAGTGTTCCTCATTTGCGGTGTCGGTCTGACCTCCTATTCGTGATCACCCCAGTTCTGTTGATGGGGACCACAATCATGTCCTTACTTTATCCTCTCTCTATAACCCCCTCTCTCTTCATTCATCCCTTACTCAGTTTACACCATAGCCAGTGTATGCGAAGCATTCGGCCATAAAAACAAACAAAGTCTCCTCGGGGTTTGGTTGTGACAACTTGCACAGCGCAGGACGATGTAGGACATGGAAAAAGAAGAAAGAGGGAGATCAGTCTTACGCCCGGCAGTACTGCGCTGTGGGCTCGGGCAGGAATGCGTGAGCTGAAAATATGTAACGTTGGGTAAAATGTGGCCACGATGGCGGACTAGACCGGGAGAGAGAGGGGGGGGGATGGGGTTAGAGAGAGGGGGGGAGGGAATGAGGTTAGAGAGAGAGGGAATGGGGTGAGAGAAAGAGGGGGGGGAATTGGGTTAGAGAGAGAGGGGGGGGGGAATGTGGATAGAGAGAGAGAGCCAGTGGAAAAGCAGCGATTACCCAACGCGTTTGATACGATAAACAAGTGTGATTGGTGATGATCACAACAGCGTGTGTGCAGTTGCCGTACGTAATTGTGCCGTCACCAAACGCGAAAGTGCTAAATGGTGATTTGAAAACCCCGATCTCTTAAGTCGTAGCTTGCTGATTCACAACATCTAATTTTTACAGTTTTGTTATGTATATAACTTAGAATGCAGAGCGATGAAATGTATCATTATCTCTCTGGGGAAAATATTTCGTCCCAGACGACGAAAAAAAAAAGCAGAAAAAAATCCCATTGAACAAAATTCACGTGAGAGAAAAAAAAAGGGGGGGGGGGGGTCACAATTACTCACCCACTCTGACACGACGTATCATTATACCAGACCCACACCAACCCAGACCTGATGCTCTGCCTGCACCAGACGAACATTTCTCGTGCAGCTTTGTCTCAGCAGCCTCGCACGGACCCCAGTTTAATACTAACCTATTTTCCCGTCCAGTTTTCGGGACAAATATAAGAAATACATTCAGATTCCGCGCTAAGTATGTCTGTAAACAGTAACACACACACACACACTCACACACACACACACACACACATTTTTTTAGTTTTCCAAAAGATGGAACAGAGAAGGGGGCCAAGTGCGGATATTCCCTCTAAGGCTTGGTCCTCTGTTCTTAATACTACCTCCCTAACGCGGAAAATGGCGAATATGTGTGAAAAAAGAATATATATATATATATATATATATATATATATATATATATATATATATATATACCTGCTCTTCAGAAGGCGGTCGTAGCCGTTGCTTTCAACCAGAGAAGGAAAACCAGTTTTAAGGATCTGCATCATGTGATTTTCCCATCACACTCCCTTACTCTGTTCTTCAATTCCTCTTGAGTTCTTATCAAATGTGATCAGTTCGCCCCAGACACATGTTGGCCGCACCTGAGTCGTGTGTTCTTTTAACGTAGTCAGTTTTCAAAACGAAGGTATAATGGTGTAAATTTTATGAATGCGAGAGCCACTGCATTTATGCAACGTACTGAGACATGTTGCTGTCCAGGACATCTGCTGCGCCAAGTGGGTAGGCAGCTGGTCACGCACAAGATATTACCTGTATCCCATGATACAAAATGAGTATTTCACCCAGATCCATTTACGCGCGTATGCGACATTTCTTCAACAAAGAGAGAAAAGAGATTAATTGGCGCCCCCGCTTCATCCTTTCTGTTAGGTTGATAATAAACATTCGTTAGAAAAAAAAAAAGGTTCGGGGCTTCATGTACATTTTATGGACATTGGATGTATATAACGGACCTCCGTGGTGTAGTAGATAGCGTCCGTGACCGTAACACATTCATGGACCGCTCACGGACGAGCTCTTCGCTTCGAATCCTGGTTACGGTAGTTGGTCCACAGTCAATCCAGCAGTCCATCCATCCACTCCTAGGGGTTGGTGGATATGATGGGTATTTGGCTCAGGCTAGAGTGTGTGTGTGTGTTTGAGAGAGAGAGAGAGGGGGGGGGGGATTTGTATTCAGATATGAATTCAAGAGAACTGCTATTCTAGCTCGCTTACTAATATTCTTCGAACTCGGCCTGGCAGCTTGTCATCGGGGTCTTCACGGTATGTGGCTGGTCACCCACACCTGGACCGACCGACCTTCCCAACCACACATCAAGTGACACTCCTCCCAGGCGACACACACACCCTTGCATACTACCTCATATATGGCACTGATATATTCTTTTTTTTTTCGGTATCTTCGCTATACCAGTGGCCCTTTGCTTTCTCTTCTGTCCCTTGACTGTAACGAGCTTTGTAAAAACTAACTTGATATTTATTTATGAATACGTTTGTGCCGTGTGCGTTTTTTTTTCACTCGTGCATGCGACTGTGTGTGAATTCCAGTACATATGTACGTAAGGTTGGTATCACCCACGTCCGTTAGGCCATCCACGGAGGTCACACTTGGAATACTGCCAGCAGTTCGTAGCAGGGGTGGTGACGTCATACGGGATTTCCGGTCAACTGTTGCACTATAGGGACATGTTAATTCCTCACGGGCGTCCGGCCCAGTCTGGTATATCCGTAAGACGGATGTGTGTATTTCCAGACAAAGCGGAGACCGAGTGAGATCTTTTGACTTTATCTCCTGACTCAGACTTTTTTGATGTAAGAAGATTTGAAAGATATTTGCTAACAGTCAGTACATCTGTTCCGCTAACGTTTAAACGTTTCATTCCTTGTTGTTGTCTGGTGTGTGCAGTGGCAATCTTTACCGGTACTGGGAACAGATATTTGAATAAGAATAGGATTCTTTTTTAAATGATCCAAGTTCGTAATGGACAAGAATGTTTATCTGTCGACTCGGTGGGCTGTCCGTCCGTGAGAATGTGGTTGGTGTGTCTAATGTGTACGAAGCCTGTGTGCTAGGTACTGTTTTGTAGGACGGGTGTGGGAAGAAGCCTGGTTGTTTGAAGCTGGGAACAGTGTAATAGTGTTTGAGACAGAGTGTTTGAAGCTGTGTCCAGCATGTGTAGACTTTACTTGCGTGAGGGCTTTGCCCATGGTGAATGTTTAAGGCTGTCTTTAAAGCTCTATCTAGCGTGAGTGTGTGAAGCCTGAGTGTTTAGTGCGTGACGTCACTACAGTATCACATGACGAAGGCAGAGTATCGTAAGCGATAGTAAGATGTAGATAATCTATCAACAGGTCCGAAGTTGCAAGGGACAGTGTGGGAAGTCTGTGTTTTGAAGGAATGTGGTGCTGTGGGGGCGATGGATAGTGGCGTGTTAGTATGGAGGTGATGGGCGGTGGTGTAGGGCATCTGAGTTGAGCATCAGTCCCCGCTTGAGCGACGCACCTGGTGGCACCTGAGTGACACAACAGGGGCCGCCCTGTGACACATGAGAGACTCCGCCAGAACCTAAACAAAACAAAAAAAAAACACCATCTGGCACTTGTATGACACGCACGCTGGCACCCGAGTAACACTAGCGAGCGACACACGAGCCTACACCGCCGGCACTGGTTGACACTCGAGGAACACCGGCATATGCCACACTAGCATGAAAGCTTGCAAGGCAAAATCAGGGTCTAAGATGTTCTAAGTGGAAGAGTTGGTTGGCGTGTAGTCACACTGAACAGTGACAAGGGGACCGGGATGACGACGACATGAGGAGCACACCACGATCACAGGGGGGCATGATGTTAAGGGTTCGACACAAAGACCTCAGTATCAGGGGTACATCATATGGGTCACAGCATAACTGCTCTATGTCAGGGGAACATCGCAGGGGGCACAACATATGGGTCTCGATATTAGGGGAACAATCACAAGGGGCACTATGCAAGGGCCTCGATATTAGAGGTACGTGTCAAGAGGCACGAAACAAGGGGCACGACCTAAGGGCCTCGACACAGAAGGGACAACGTAAGGGCCTCGATAAACGGGCAAAACACAAGGGCATTGACACAAAACGGTATGATCTTGGGGTTAGCACAAGGGGCACAGCGCAAGGGCCTCGACACAGGGGACGCAACGTAAGGGCCTCTACAACGGGGTGTAACATGAGGAACTCGACTCTGGGAGACGCAACACGAGAACCACGGCGCAGGAGGAGGCACAAGTGGATGCAGCAGAAGCAAGATAACACTATCCCTGGCCACAATCAGTAGAAGGCCAGTAATCTAATCTATTACAGCATCGCCGTGGACGACTTTCGCAATGTGACCGGCAAAGTTCAGCTGGAGTAGATTTTATCAAAGTTTCAAGAAATGTTATAGTTTGTCTACTGGTGCTCCTCAATCCCAGGCTGACCTCCGTTTAGATTTGTAATTTCATTTTCGAAGCTGTGAGAAAACCGTCTTGAAAAAGAATAGCATAAGTGGTTGTGATTATGATAATAATGCTCTTTGTTCCTCACTGAGACCAGGTGAGGCGTTACTAGGTAGCCTGGTCTTCGGGTGAGCACAGGGAAGGCGTTACTAGGTAACCTGGTAGCCTATACCTCATGTGAGGTGTCATCGGAAAGCTGGGTGCTCGGATGGGAAAGGTTCATGACGTGGAGGATGTGAGGCTGGTCAGGTCGCCCCCAGTTGTTCGCCGTTACCAGCCGGACACTGGGTAAGCTGGCCTCCAACACTTGTACACCTGTGGCGCCGTCACACACAACAACAGACTGCTGCTCCATATTTACCATGGGGACTGGCCATGATCATAAGCTGTTATCTCTACGACTCATCTATGGAGCAGTGATAAACCTTATGATGGCTGTAGGTCGATGAGGTGGAGAGACGGTTCTTCAGCCATTTTAACAGGTTCCATTTATTTCCTGACTTCCTTTCCCCAATTACCACGCACCAGTGGTGAAGATAATGAACCACAGCAACAACACAAAGTAGTTCTTTTACACGTCCAGGCTTTGTGTTCGCATCTTAACCTGTTTTGATATGTATGTTTCCGTCTCACAGTCTTGCTCCTGTCTCTCTCGGGCCCCTTGCTCCTGCCTCTCACTAGCGCCCCCTGGTTCTGCGCACCGTAGGTTCAGACACATGGTTAAGGCACCTTAGGTACCATAAGTTCAGACACCATGGTTAAGGAACCGTAGGTACTATGAGTTCAGACGCCATGGTTAACAACTGTACAGGCACTGGTAGAATGAGTTTGTATAGAAGGCGTGTAGCACCCATGGGCGTTGGTACTTTCGATTTGTGCATCGCAGTGTACGTACCGTGGGTATAGGTGTGACAGATGCAGGTACCATGGGTGTAGATATGATCAGTGTAGGTACCATGGGTAGCGGGGCATGGTAGTGACAGCAGCAGCATGGCCAGTATTTACCCCAGCTGGCAGCCGCTGACAGCCAGACAGACACGCGGGCCGGTCACTCAAGTTCATATGCAAAAGATTTACGAACTCTCGTCGGCAATCCTGGACCTGTCGTTAAACAGGTACGGAATCAGCGAAACACATGAGTTCTTACCAACGTGGATAGATAATCATTCATGTTTCCCCTCCCATGCAGACGGCGTCCGTAACATACGAATTGAGATGAGAATGTTTGTGTGTTCGTGTGTCAGTGTTCGGGGGGGATGTATGTACGTACGTTCGTACGTGTGCATGAAGGGGGTGGGGGTTAGGTTGGGGGTAGAGCCCTGGGTGGAGAGGAAGACTGAGTCAGTGGCGCGGGTGGTGGTCAGAGTGAGTTGTATTACTGCTGTGTCAAGCTGGAGGTTACCGCTCTGTTCCTGTTCTCTTGATAGTGTTCGCCAACACACTCCTCAACCCTGGCCATTCTGAGGAGACTTCAGCTCGCCGTGACAATAAGATGTACGTAGAATTAGCTTTTGATTTTGGTGCTGTGTTTTGTGCTGTTGCCTCGTGGTTTGTGGCATAGAAAGTTCGCTGCCGTAGAAAGTGACAGCGCCGTGTGAGGTCTGAAGCTTACAAGAGAGTGGAAGTGACAATTAAAGGATCCTAAATAGTATTCTTCCCTTCACACTACGTAATATTGCAAATACATATTTTGAAATTGGTTCTTTATGAGGTTTTCATATTGGTACATTGAGGCCTTCTGGGCATAAAATTCTGAAGATGACCCTCAACTGTTATTCCCATGTGAGTAGTCGAATTTCAGACATTGCAGGTAACTTGTTAGAATCCTCAGTATGGTGATTCTAAAAGTAAATGATATTTAATATCAAACATCTGTTTAGTCAAAACCTAAAAGGTGTTGCCGCGTATCTCGGAAGACGTTTGTAAGTGCTGTGTTTATACGACACTCCGTTCGGTGTTTCCGTTTCATTTATAGTTATTCAAGAAAGTTTTCTCAGTGAACGTTCATGTTGTGTTATATCTTGTCATTAATCTTATGAAGGGCTGCTCAAATAACATAGGAAGAAATCAGCTGATACAAAGTTGTTTCTCTTCGTTCAGGATGCTGACTCCCAAACACTTCGACATGATCTTAAATTTTTGAATGTGTATTTTCTTCACATATGCCATCAAGATTAACTCTCTTTGGCATATTCTTCCATGCTTGTCCGACTATTAAAAAAATAGTAGTCAATGGAAGATAGCTTATATAAAATATTCAACAGTTTGAAGAAGGATTGCATTTCGTTTAGTGCTTCAGAATAGTGAAGTATTTCGAGAGTAGAACGAAGGTAAGTGAAAATTATGTTGTGGTGTGGCTGTGCTTGGCTCGGTACGTGCTGCCCTCTCGCCAGCTGGGTTAGTGTTCATCCGGGCTCTTGTGAATATGGTGATATCCGCTGCCGAGATCTCGGATTTATCAACCTAATCTGCTGCTATACTTTATTCTAGACGATAAATACAATTATGAGATAAAAGTGAAATTATTCAATATTGTTTGTGTGCGGAGACTCAGGTGCTGGTGAAGCAGGTAAGGAGATAACTTGCAAAATGTTCACCTGTGTCGGACTGAGCTAGACCTCTTGTTATTGTTGATTCCAAGATGGCTGGTCTCCCTGACTGGCGAGAATATCCCTGTTATGATTCTTTGCGTTCCTCTCTTGCAGGATGGAGTTAAGGGTTGGCAACAAGTATCGTCTAGGACGGAAGATAGGAAGTGGATCCTTCGGTGACATTTACCTGGGTAAGTACCATTTAATGTAGGCGCCATGTAGACGATATGAAATCGAAATGGGTGTGAACTGGTGAGACCTGGCTGCCCCAGCGCCTCTGTTGACAAAGGAAGACACCAACAAAGCGCTTGGATGTTTTCGCACTGAGGGACTTATTATCACGTATGTGAGACAGATGTTGAAAGAAAGGGCCGTTATCATGAAGAGAAATTCCATTTCATTGTTCTTATTGGTCAAAATTTCCCCTTATAAAGCTTGGAATTCGTGCACTTGCCACTTCTAGTTCCTCGTACAAGATCCTTTTGTGTTGTCTTACATCAGCCAGAAGTAGCTCTTCGTAGGACTTCTACAGTCAGTCATATAGTAGAAGGTAGAAACATGTATATGAAGTCTTGCTAAGGCTAAAGAAGGCTTCTATTTACAGATAAGATCCCAGTGGTTAGGTCAGTAGGCTCTGCTCGTGTAGCAGACGAACATAATTTTGACAGAATGGCACTATATATGCACAGATGATATTCACAATGTAATTTATTATTCTAAATCAAAAGATGCTAATATCTTTGCAAAGTCTCAGTTATTGATTACACAAGATCATTTTTAATCTTTTTTTGCTTGTGGAGAGTAAAGGTTATGCTACATCTTATTGAGGAAGTATGTAATCCCATAGGTTTTGATAGATTTTTAAGTAAGGTTGAAAAGAAGTAATGCCTTAAATCTAAATCTATAAATAAACATGGCAATGTATAGCTTGAGTTGACTTCTATTGGGTTGTGTAATTAGAAAATTCCGTTTGGCTTAAAGTGACTGAGTTTTGCTGAAGACATTATTAAGTGTGGCTTTAAATGACATATAAATGATGTGAAAAGTATTTTAATGAACCAGCTAAGTATTTGTAGCTATATTCTTGGAAAAGAAATATTGAATCAACTAGTAAAAAGTTTCTTAATCTCCTTAGTTGACTGAGCCCTCCAGGCAGTCGTTTTATCAATAAGTGAGACAGGATGGACGTCCGAGATGAAGAAATTCTTTTGTTTTTACCATTTCAAGAAGATGCCTGTTTATCTGTCAGCTAGAACCATTAGACATAGTATAAATAGAAAATTAGACAAAAAAGGGGCTCTTTTGTCAAGTATACAATGCTTATTTTACAGTTTCAAGTATAATTTTTTCTAGGAGAAAAATATTTAGGATGCTGACTCTTTGAGTTCCACTTAAACAGTAATAGTATGATTGCTTATACCAGTTTTTACATGAATCCTTGTAAAATACCTGTTATATGGGCAGGGAGTTCTACACTCGTAGGTTCCCATCTCATGATCTTTGTTTCTGTAACAGTTTTTTAAACTTCTGTATGTCTTCCACATTGACTATTGGTTTACTCCATTCCTCCACTATGCTTATAGCTTACTGCAAAATTATATCTATGTCCTTTCTAACAAATTTCTTCTTTGATTTCTTGTTATGTCTCGTGGTTTTTGTAGTCGCAACACTCCTCGAAGACCTTTTCACTCCACTTCACTCTAGTTTAAAAATGTGATGGATGTTATCAGGTCACCCTTCACTCTTATATTTTCCATGGTGGATGAATTTCAGGCCTTTAGTTTTCCCATTGAACATCCCAGCCCTTTATTCATTTACTATCTTTCTTGCTGTCCATAGACCCCCAGTAGTTCTTTTCGCTTCCTGTAGTGTGATTTCCAAACTTGACAAGCGTATTTGGTTTTAGCCAAACATAGGATATGAACAGGTTGCTAAATATTTTCATATACATAAATGGAATTGCTTTTCAACTTACTATTAAGACACTTTGTCTCCATAACTATTGTGTTCTTCAAAAAAAAATGGGTCATTGGGTTAGGAATGATATCAACTCCCAATTCCCTCTTACACATACATTCCTGCTTGATAATATGCTTATCGAGTCCTTATTATGTTCCATCTTCATTATTTTACATTTACTTTTGTTGAATCTTGTCAGTCATATATCAGACCATCTTTTGAAGTAGTGTTCCCATTGAATGAAAGATTTGAGGCAGATTTATTAGATGTTATTTTGGCATATTAGTAGTTGTGAATTAACTGAATAGGAAAAATGTGTCCTTTTGGTGTCATTCCTTTATTGAATTATTCATTTTCTACTCAAGGGAGGTAGAATGCATAGGTCAGCAGCAAGCAGTCAAGCAATATATGCATCAACAAAATGTCATGACTCATGCTGATAACAATGGAGCTGGAAGAAATGAAGAAATAAGCCCTCTCCATAAATCTTGTTTTATTATTGTTACAATTCATGACATTGTGCCAGTTCAATGGACATTTTCAGTGTTAAAGCAGAATTATTCATATTTATAAGGATTTTTTAATTGAACATGAAAGAATGTATTTAAATTAGAAAATATAAGTTCAGTAATAAAGTAGGTAAACATTGGTCTGAAAACAGAGTAGCAGATTAAGAAAACATGTTGCCAAGTTAGGTCTTAAAGGCTTGCACATTGGGAAGTATTTAACATAATCTAGTCTTAGATTATGTATGACTAATGATTGTAAAGTGTAAAAAGGAACTTCCTCATTTGGGCCAGTAGGTCTTATGCAGTTTCCTTTATAATTCTTTTTGTTGTCATTGACTCTTGTTACCAGTTCCATGAGGGTAATTAGGTACATACTGCCTGCAGAATTATTCTGCACATCTGTAATCCATGTCCAGTGTATTGATATGAAACAGTGTCTTTATAGAAGTGTTTCCTACTTTTTCACTATCACATTGAGTCGATTCACCAAATGAAACTCCATTCACATAGCTCTCTACGTAAAATGCTTCCAGTACTGCAACGTGCATGTGGCCTTCTGTGAACCTTTTTGCTGTGGCAGACCTGATATCCACGGTATGATGTGTGAAGGATATTCTCAAATAAATATCTCCATAAGTTTGTTCATATAGTTGTAATGAACTTAATTTTTCTAAACAGAATGATACTGAATTCAACTTGGGGAAGCTTTGATCATATTGGCTATGTGCCCTTCACCCTTTACCATTTTCAAAAGTTACTTCATTATTAGTATGAGGCATATTAAGTGACATGTTTGGTATTTATAGAACTGCTTTTGTCACAGCTAGATGTGATTATATATGTTTTTCTTCTGATATCATTTTCTAAGTACTGTTGCTTCAAAAATTATAACAACTTGATGGTACAGATTTTTTATAGGCTTGGCTGATATCATAGAGACATTAATATTTTTGGGGGGGGGGATTATGCTGGAGCATCTGGTAACGTTTTTTTGGGTGCCGCTATAAGCATTTATGGCTCTGTATTTTACCTCCTGCCAGAAGGAGCTGATTCAAGAATTTTAACTATATACACTCTAGTAGATGCACTGGACAAAAAAAAAATATATATATATATATATATATATATATATATATATATATATATATATATATATATATGAGCTACTAATTGCAACAAAAGGATTGACAATGAAAGTGGTGAGAACGAAAGGTTTCTTAATTCCAGTAAGTCTTAAAAGATATACAGAAACAATGCATATGGTTCACATATGGTGTTGCATATATACAGAAACAATGCATACGGTACATATATGGTGCTGCAGATGGAAGGTGTGGGAAAAAAGTTTAAGAGTAATTACAGAAAGATATTGTGGTGGTACAGTATTCTGCTGATTCATGATAGTATTGATAGTAGTTTAAATGAAGCTGCACTTGCAGTTTTTACTAGCTTGAATTGGTGGTTTGGTTGTGATAAGAAGTGCAACTTAGGAATAAGGGACCTTTGGTTGAAAGAAGAGGTTGCAATGTCAAGGGGCCTAGGGTTGAAAGAAGAGGTTGCGATGGCAAGGATGATGCAGTATCTTTTAGAACTGTTGTATGAAGTGTAGGGGGTGGTTGGAAAGTAAGGAGCACAGTCTTATATATATATATATATATATATATATATATATATAAAAAGAAAATATCTATATATATATATATATATATATATTTTTTCATACTATTCGCCATTTCCCGCGTTAGCAAGGTAGCGATATATATATATATATATATATAATGCGTATTTACTATTTCCCACATTAGTGAGGTAGCGTTAAGAACAGAGGACTGAGCCTTTCAGGGAATATCCTCACTTGGCCTTCTTCCCTGGGGATAGGTGAGAAAGAATACTTCCCACGTATTCCTTGCATGTCATAGAAGGTGACTAAAAGGGGAGGGAGTGGGGGGCTGCAAATTCTCCCCTCCCATTTTTATTTTTCCAAAAGAAGGAACTGAGAAAGGGGCTAAGTGAGGATATTCCTTCTAAGGCTCAGTCCTATATATCTTAACGCTACCTTGCTAATGTGGGAAATGGCGAATATGTATGAACTTGTTTCATTGTTCAGCTTGAGTTTGAAGCTAGTCATATCACAAATCTGTCCGGCTCTTGGTATACTAGTATATGGCCTGAACTTCCTCAGACTCCAGTCACTAGCATTATGAAACCCCTAAGAAGATTGATCCAGCTTGGGGGACTGTTTACCCATACACTGCAAGTGGGGCATGTACACCACAGTAATGTTTTATGAGTATACTGCAGTCACAGTGGCTGGGGAGAATGTGTTGTTAATAAGGTGCCTCAGCCTTAGAATAAGTGTATGTACTGGGAACCCATGCATTTTGTTTCAAGACACTGCAGCCTAATGGTATGTAGTAGTTTTGGAAGCTTTGTTTATCTTACAAGACAATACATATAGCTGATGAAAACCATTGTCTGTAGTGATCAGATCTCTATGTGACAAAAGTGCCACACTTGCCTGAAAATACTTCTGGAGTGCTTCATATTCTTGGCAGCTGTACAGCTTGTTAGGGGTACATAGCACATGTAAAAAAGAATGTCCCACCAAGTTGAGTTGTATATCATGTTGTTTAGAAAACTGTGTTCTTGTTAACCATAACAAGCTTGAGCTATATTTTTTAAACATTTAAGAATATCTTGCACACACTGTCCCTGGACTTTACAAGTGCACCAGCGAAAAGGTTGAATTTTATGATTCTTAGCTTGAGATTATTATTAGATATAAATCACACATTCCTCCATGAACATGTATCAGTGAATGATGAGTAATTATGATGATAACAGCCTATACCATGATAACTAGAAAACTTGACACTTGAATAAGCAGAATCTTTCCATCCTCAGTATTGAACTGATGGTTGCCTTGAACCCAGGGTCATCAGATTGCCAGAGCAAGTTTGATGAATCACTGAAATCATTTGGGGTTGCAGAAATTGTGGTTTTGAATTTCCCAAATATACATACAATTCGATTAGTATTTACGCTGCTGTTGTTGAAGCTGTCAGGGTTATGACTGTAGTTGGTTGTAAGAGTGACTGTTAGGCGAAAGTAGTTTCATTTTATAGCTTCTAAAATTTACAGAACTCTTTTAGCAAGTAGCAGTAAGTAGAAGTATACAATTTACTGTCATTCAGAAATAGAGTATTAATGTGTTGATTTAGACAGAGATTTTCACTTAAAATTGAGTCATTTATTAGTAATGGTCGTTTTGTCCACACAGGAACATGTATTACAGTTTTCTTGAACAGTTTTAGAAGATTATTATGGCCGCTTCAAGTGGAAATGTAGGCATTTGCTGTTTATTTTTTTATCTTTGGACATGTATGATATTTCCTCCATAAATGATATGCTGCTGTATCGTTACAGTTTCACACACTAGATATTCATTTTATAAAGTGCTTTACTATGTAGAGTTTAACCTGATCATAATTTGATACAGCGATATATGTAGTAATGTGATTCGTTTTACAATGAAATTGCAATATAACTAATGTACTCTTTACCCAAAAATACACATGATGTGCCTGATTTTTGCTTTTGTTTACCATGTAGATTGATGCTTAAAAAACATGAAAGATAATTATCTGTATAACCGATTTGAAAGCAGTACTTTGTTCCCCAGGTAACTGTGCTCTCTCCCTTACCGTTAATCATACATTCATATGACACTGACAGCAACACAATACAGTATGTATTATAACTTGCACATGAAACATAATAAGCATGACTTCTTTGATTCCTGACACTGGAAACATATACAGTAGATAGGTATGGTATTAGTTAAGTCTTCCATTCAGCTAACTAACATAACTTGAATGGGAAAAGCTTCGGATCCTCTGTTATGAAGTTCAAACGAGCAATTCACCTTCGATTTGTAGAGGCATCAGACTGTAATGATTTCACAGGTTTCAAGTTACGATACTTTTTCACCCATGATGCATTGCATAAGCTGTGTATAGCTTTATTAGTATCTGGAAAGTTTCCAAAATCGTGTGTATTACCGGGGTATCGATTTGTTATATGACAGCTGCAAAGATGTATTTTTGAAAAACTCTTAACAAGAATGAAAGGATGGGCAGTACTACAATGATATTTATATTAGCACTTCTTGCTTAAGATATAGAAGGAGCATATGGTGCTACGCTTTGACTTCATATAAATAATGTTTTGTTTGTTTAGTTTCGTCTAGTTCGTGATTAAATCGTAGATAAAAGTCATTGGAGAGACCATGAAAGTTTGGAGGTTTGTTTGTGTGCATAAGTAGATGATGATGTTGCTTGTACAAGTAGGCAAATTATGGCCACTCCTCTGGCTTTTCCGTGCATGTTCAGGAGAGCAAACTGACTTTTAAGTTCGGTCGGGGCTAGCCTCCTTGTTTTCACAGGTGAAGGCTGGGCATTTCTGGTAAATAAGTCCCATTTAGTTTTGATAATGTATATTATTGGATGTTAGGTGTTTATGAAAGCTTGGAATAAATAAAAGCTTTCCATCGGTTTGATAATTAATGGTTTGAATGTGACTGTTTGGTCATCTCGTTGGGCCAAAGCTGGGAATCTAGGAAGATGAATTGGGGGAACATGATAGTCCTCATGATTTAGATGATTAACGTTGGAAGGTTGTCCTTGTGCTACCGAGGCCAGTGACAGTAAAGGATTACTGTACGAGAACAGGAAAGGGAAGGTGCAGATGTTCTTGCCCCTGCTTTTTTATTTATTTAAGGAAGAGCTGCCAGTAGACTGAACTCCGATGGTACCGAATGGGAAGTATTTCATATTGTTTGTTGATGAGTTTGAAGTGATTTTAGTTTTGCTGATGAATTCAAAGATCAACCCAGTAACGTGATGTGATCTTTGTTAAGTTCACCAGAGGACTTAGACTTGTTTGTCTGGTGTGGGGAACGTTCCACACCATGATGAAGAAGGCATGGAATGATCGTACTCCCACTGCTGTTGTTTGGAGCATCATGATAATCAAGGTGAAACTGGATACTACTGAGGTTTGTATGCAGTTGGTCCGTCGAGTTTGTTTATGGACAGAGGATTAATGGTGAACTATCCTCTTTCTAGTCAATAAGGATATAATGGGGGGACTGTTCCTTCAGGAGTACATTTCTTTTGAAACGGATTGTCTCTGGTAAAGTGATTTGTGTATCTGCTTTCTATCACTTGTAGAGTGTACTCTAAGGATGGCATTCATCTAGTGGTCATAAAGTGTCTGTGTCAGTGTGTCCATTCATTATTATCATTTTCCAATTGTACCCCCGGATAAATCACATGGTCTGGGATGTTTCCTAGGTTTAACATTCCATCACTCCAAGCTTGGGTGTCGTGTGATACGTACATCATTTGAATGATCTTTTCTTTGCATAGCTTTGAGGTTTAACATACCATATCCTTCAGTAGGAAGCTAGGGCACTAAGCGTAGATGGATAGCTTTGCCGTATAGTGAGCCTCTCTCCCCGGCAAAGGAAGAGGTGTGATTAAAGTGTTCTCGTTCATCATTGGCTTTATGACCAAGGTTATGATGATCATTGAATACATAAGAGAGGGCTTATTACGCGACCATGAGACTCATGATCTTGCATAAGATGACAGAGATTGTGGTGTGTGAGATATTTGCATTATTTCAAAGTATTTCCCTGAAAATTGTTACTGAAGTGGCTTGATATTTCTCCAGAGATCAGACACACGAAGCTTTTTCTGTGGAGACTAATGATATGCACAGCCAAACGCCTCTTATGTCATAGTCAGATACGATGGACAGAATGAAAGTTTTCATTTAAGAGTTAAGCTTTGCACCTCACCAGTAACCTCTCTCTGTACAGTGTGTTTGGTGAAACAAGATCTTTCTCGGTATTTATGAATTCTGGATTAGAGAACATATCATCCCGGCGGTGTAGAGTGGATCATCAGTAAGCTGGGTGTGTGTAGCCTTGCTAGGGCACACACACACACAGTTTTTGCTTCCCGACCCATTTCTGGCGTGCCCCTAACCAGGTAGTGTACCGAGAGAGCCAGCCGATGTTCTGTGTAGCCTTGTGGCCCCAGAAATGTTTCTGTAACAAGTGCACCTGAGCGGTTAGGATTATGGATACTGTACGTTCCTTTAGTAAGGAATTACTTGACATCACCTGACCGTACACGGACATCTGTCTGCTTGATTGCTGACGTTGAAGGAGCCAGACTCTAGCGGGTGGTGCTCCTGTAGAAGTGTCTTTGGTTTAGGAGCGTAAGTTAGGTAGTAACCTTGAGCCAGGCATTATTGTCTCGCATAAGGATCAAGTCTACCCCTCCAGGGTCAGGGAAGTAATATATAAGTGAGTAGGTAACAATTGTTGGGTAATCAGGTCTGCGTGTCTCTGTCTCCACCGGAGTAAGGAGAATGATACAATCAAAAGCTATTTTAAAAGACGATGCCACAGTCTACAGACGAACAGAAATGACGGGATTTAACGAGGAGAAACTTAAGCAAGTTGGGAGGGAGGATTGATGATAATAACTTTGATGACACCGTATGGTTTCAACAGGTGAGGCAACAGAAATTGAAACAAGCGTGAAAGACGTAGGTGTCATCGTTAATGAGAATCTTAGAATTCAGTGAAAATATTGAGAGAAGATAGCAGTATCTGGTTATGCAATGAGTAGTATGATAATGACAAGTTTCTCTACAGGAAACATGTTGGAAGATATCTAAGGCTTACGTAAACAGAGTTGAATACTGGTGTGCCACGTGGCCAACAGCTAAAGCAAATGGAAATAAACCAGTTGGAAGTCCAAAGCACTTCACGGGCAGAGTCGAGTGGATGGAAAACGCTAAGGCAGCAGCATGAGAGGCTGACTGACAGAACCTGATCTACGCTTGGCAAGAAGTTAAAGAAGGAGGGGGAAAAAACGTTAACTGTAAAGTCTCTGAAGAAGGAGGAAATAAAGATACCAAGTCTGCAACAAGACCATGGGAATTATAAAAGAGGATGACAGAGGAGAAAAAGGTATTCATGGTTGTCGTGCAGGAGAAACAGGAAATCTGCAGGGAACAGCCACGACACATGTAAAGGAAAAGTTGATGATATGGTTGAAATCAGTCAGTCCCGGATGAGCCCAGATGTGATCACTGTTTTATGAGGTTAGTGGCAGAGGACACAGTATTATCCGTCAAACAGTCAATATATGTACTGATGGGCAGATTTCTCTCTCTCTCTCTCTCTCTCTCTCTCTCTCTCTCTCTCTCTCTCTCTCTCTCTCACACACACACACACACACACAATATCATGTGAGGTACTCTTGTTTTGTGGTCACGCCAACTCCCAGCTGTTTCGTGGAGCCGTTGAACCTGCTCCCCCACCCCGACCCATCTGATTGATGGCCTTTTAACCTTGTGCCCCAGCTGACGGTTACTCTGGTATCCCTCTGTCCCCCCAGCTGGTAACTGGCCTTACTATCACCACCTGACGCAGCTGCTGGCTCCCTGAAGCCCTCAGGTGGGTGCTGGCAGCGGTCGTTGGGGGGGGGGGGCATCCTTGACATACCATGCCATGCCTATGCCGTGCCCCGGGCCAACCTGCTGGGTCTGGACGGTAGGCTAGGGAGTCCGGTTGCACTGATGTGGTCAGTGTAAGGCCCACCCCACCTCGCCGCAGGAGCAGCAGTAGTTTGATGGGATCATCCAGGGAATAACGATACGTGTTCAACCCTCCCACTCCCCCACGCTCGCTACATTCCCACAGTGGCTCTCCCCCTCCCCTCACCCACACTGACTGTCTCCCCTCCTAAATTTCTCCCCTCCCCCTCCATCTCACATTCACGACGTCATCTCTCGTTGGCTCATGTGTTATTTCACTCCACCCTCCTGTTGTGCCTCGTCTGCTGTGTATCCCGGCTCTCTACTTCACCTGCCCGAGCCAGTACACACTCAACCCCCTCCCGTACTTCTCCCTCCTCACTATGTAGATCCCTTGCCTCTTCCTCATAACTCCCCAACAGTCTCACACACACTCACAACCCCGCCCATGCTCAGAGAACGAGGCTGGCAGTACACCACCACCACCGCCACAGGGAAGCCCCACCCAGGCTGGTCCCGTGTGGTGGACCGTGGTTGCGGGTGGGCAGGGGGTTGAGTGAATGGCACGACCATCGTCCGTACCGTGCATGTGGCCTCTGGTGTGTGTGTGTGTGGGGATGTGTTGGACGTAGGACCGCAGGCCGAGGGGCTGAGAGGGAGACGAGAGGCCACGGGGTGGAGGTGAGGAGGGCAAGGGTTGGGGTTAAGGGGAGGGTAAAAAGCAGGATTAAGGGGCAGACAGGTGGTGGGTAGGAGGGGCAAGGGTTGAGGTAAAGGATCGGACAAGGGAGGGGTGGGTGGGTAGGTAGGAGGAGGATAAAGAGCAGGAGGTGGGGTCAGGAGACGGGAGGTGGCGTGGCCGGGTCCCGGAAGAGATAGAGAGAGCCACCCAGTTATGCACGTCCTAGTGCCTGCCACGTGTGAGCGACGAGTCGTAACTCGAGACGATGGAAGTCATTATCATGGTGGTGGTGTGTGTGCTCTCTTAAGTTGATATAAGTGGTGGTGTGTGCTCTTAAGTAAGTTGATACACTTATCTCTGTCCTCCAGTAGGGGAAAATGTTGGAGGTCGTTCTTAAACGTGTCAATGCTAGACTGTGTATGCAGAAAGGAGAGCAGTGTTGTGGTCATGTATATATATTTTTTTTCGTATGCTTTATTAAGGAATGTCACGTAGGCTGGTTAGTCTTGCTGCATTACCCAGACTCCTGAGGTCATCAACTGCACGTGGTCAGCCGTCAGGACAAAGCTCCTCCTTGCACGTGCCGGTGAAGACAGACCTCACCCCGCCCCACGCCAGCCGTGGGGACGTCTTCCTCAACCACCGGTCACCCAGCCTGCACGGTGGACCACCGCAGGCGGGGCCCTCCCCACAGCCTGGGGTGCTGTGGGAGAGCCAACACCGCCAGGTACTACCAGGCTTCCACAGCACAACCCACATAGTGTTGCAGGTTCAGGTGAAGACACGGGTGTGTGACGAGAGAAGGAATCGAGGTTGTTCTTGGGTGAACCTGTTGCGAGCACAGGAGGACACCCATGGGGTAGAAGTTTGGAGATAAGTCGCCAGGGGGAACTGAGGGTCGAGATAGCGGCTTCTTGAAGCATTGGGAAACGCTGGCTCGTGTTGCTTATCTAAAGCTGAAATCTTGGATTACCTACATATTGGTAGTTATTTTTTATATATATATTGATAATGAGGTGTGACGTCTATATGTGTGTAGGGAAATAAACTTATTAGTCTACATTATGGTGGACGCCAGGAGACTGGTACACCCGGATACTTAGTGGGTTTCTGTAGAGGACACGTCATGGTGACCCCAGGCTTGACCTGCAGCACGTGGGAACACTTGACACCACCACCCCTCCCCCACCAGGAGCACCGTCAGCCCCCACGCTGGCCGCAGGACCACAGGACTTATGGACACCCATGTCACCAGGCTGGCTACCTGCGTGTCCGTCCACTGGTGTTTTTTGCCGGCATCCCATATGTTTTTCCGGTTACAGTGCTCTTATGTAGCCGGGACTGTCTGGGGGGGTTACGTGTTCCGGGGGGCGTCAACCCTCCAGGAGTACGACGGCGTTTCCCCCGTGGCGATGGTGGACATTCCCTTCGACCCGACTCGTAAGGGTCGGGGCCGAAGTCCAAGTTGTGACAACCTTGAGCGCTGCCGTGCTGAAGGTTGTGGTGTCGCCGGTCGTACTCGAGTGGTTAACTGTTGGAAGGAGGCGACTCGGGCGAGTCCCGGATGGAGGAAGTGGTTGGCAGGAGCAGGGAAGTGTGGAAGGGGGTAAGGTCACTAGCGAACTGGCAAGGTCAGGGGAGCTGTGGTCAACTCACAAGGAAGGGTTGTCGGTGTCGTAGATGGCCATACGTGACGAGGTCAGCTAGCCATGGTCGTCTGTGGTAGTGGTGGTGGTTGTCGTAGCGGGCCAGGAAGTCTTGAGTAACAGTAATTGCCATATGGTTTATGAACAGTAGAAGTTTTTTTCGGGGGAGAGAATTGTTCCCTTGGGAATTCCCGTGGGAGGTGTGTATGTGTGGGACGGTGCCTGACCCATGGTGAGTGGGACAAATTCCCAGTGTGTGTGTGTATGATACAGTGGTAGGTGATCGGTGTGTGAGTCACACGTAGCGATTGAGGCGTGGGTGTGGGTAGTAGGCCGCTGGCTGACTCATCCCATCTATGTACCGGTGGCCCACACTCACCGTGCAGCATACGCCACCACGCCCAGCACAGTCCTCCCTACCAGCAGTATTTATAACATCCTTCCTGTAGATGGTGGAAGGACCAGTTGGATGATGACTGTGGTAGATCCAGGACATGCCGTGCGCCTGGAGGAGGACAGGAGAACGAGTGCTACTGCCCTAGACATTTCCAGAGATGAGGCTTGAACCCCTATACTCCTGGACTTGCAAGTTTGGACCCAGTAGAGATCCATCCCAGGCTGCAGTATTTAGGCCCCAGACCTCCTGCACCATTAAATAGGAATCATTCCATTGATTGTGTTTGTTTTATCTCATAGAAATAAGGAAGTACTGTTGTGTGTAAGGGATGAAAGCTGGTGTCATAACCACGTCATACATTTGTCGTATCTTTATATAGACTTTGAAAATAAGAAATCTTAATTTCACGTACTTAACGTAAGTTCCGACCACGATTAAAACTAGGAGTGGGTGGGGTGTCTGCATCCGGTGGCCACTCTGCGGCCAAGTTCCAGTGGCGTGGTTCGTGTCTGCCAGGCGGTGTGTTATTGCAGGTCTTCATGTACTTCAAGGTGGACAACCTGGATGGTCCGATACATCTTGGAGGAAGCTGCACACCTGTTTTTCCACGTCCACGGGTCTTCATAACGGGCCTCGTTGTCAGTGCGGGCAGCAGGTTGGACAAAAGGGGACCCTGACATTTATGGTTTTTCTTTGTTTACTACAGTGTCTTTGGTCGTCGAAGGACATCATCTTGTCCAGTCACTCCAGCGAAGAATACTTTTGTTATTGTAGGTACTCTGTGTATACATGCACTATGTACTTGTCACGTCTCCTGCAGATGAAGTTTTACAGGCTTTAGTCTGACCCAAGAATATGGATTATATTCATCTTAACCTATTTCGTATTATGCATGTCGTGCGAGATTTTGGAAATGTGAATTTGCTCATTTCATTTTTTTTTTTTTTTTTTTTTTTTTTTGGTACCTCAGTGCTTTTTTCCATGTGTGCAAGGTAGCTATCATGTGTTATGTACTGCAACCAGTTCCCATCATGCACAACCAAGCCCCAGAGACTACATCCTGCATGGTCATCCTCGACTGCCTCGTATGTCCTGGTTCACCTTAATAACCGCGTCGCCCCCCATATACAACCCCGGTCCAATTCATTCCTTCCCATGCGTGCTCTTCCCTCTCTCACTTTAACTAAATAGTTGGGAAAAGGTAAGAGGTTTGGACAGGGGAAGGTACAGACGAGATCCAGAATATTTAGATACTCCAAGTGTGTTGTGTGGGTTTCACTTGTGTCGATGCTTTGCTGTTGACGTATATTCGATACCTGATTTGGTGTCTGATTGTAGTTTTTCGTACTGTATTATCATTCACCTCCTGAAATTGATGTATGCTTTCAGCATTAATCATGGGCCCTCGATGTGTTTTTTAGTGACGTTTGTCAATTTAGGAAGGACGTTGGCCGAGGTAAAGCTGAAGAAGTGTTTGCGTCGTATATCGGTGGCTCGTGACTGGGGCCTTCGTCCTTTTGAGGCTTAGGTTCTCAGACCCTGGTACCACAATATACATCCTCCCACCTCCATTTCCAGTGTATGCCTTCCGCCGTGCTCAGTTTTAGCCGTTCGACAATATTGGCTACGATATCACGTGCATTGTTAAGTGTCATGGAGGGAATATATTGTACGAGCTTGGAAGAAGTCTGGTTTGCAGTGAATTTATTTCTGCCGCATATCAGTATTTTCATGTAGCGTGATGTGTGTGTGTGTGTGTAGTAGAGTAGGGGAGTAACTTAGCATCTGTTTGCCAGCACTTCTTTCCCACCTCCTCCCCTCTTGATGGTGTTATCTCTTACGTCACAACAACACACTGATTCCCCTGGTCATTGTAAGCAACATGGCCGGTCTGTTGTCAGAGATTTACACATGTGGACCTTTTCACTCTTTTTAATGCAAGTAGTAATTAGAAACGTGGTAGTTTACTTGGGAATTATACCTTCAGTTTTCTAACCAATCGTGTGGGAAGTATTCTGGCGGGGAATTGATATTAGTTAATTGAATAAAGGGCGTTGATTATAGTAAATAAGTCATTCGTTATAGGAAGTTGAAAAATAGGGTTTTCAGGGGAATAGATACTGGCTGTTATTTACAAAGGGGCTCAGCAGTTGTTTTTTTTCCCCTTCTGCAAGTGAAGTAAACAAAAGGTATTCTTTGGAGGGAATCATGGTTAGGTAATATTCGAAGACCAGAGGTATTCAGTGGGAGGAAGATCATGGTTAGGTAATATTCGAAGACCAGAGGTATTCAGTGGGAGGAAGATCATGGTTAGGTAATATTCGAAGACCAGAGGTATTCAGTGGGAGGAAGATCATGGTTAGGTAATATTCGAAGACCAGAGGTATTCACTGGGAGGAAGATCATGGTTAGGTAATATTCGAAGACCAGAGGTATTCACTGGGAGGAAGATCATAGTTAGGTAATATTCGAAGACCAGAGGTATTCTGTGGGAGGAAATCATAGGTAATATTCTAAGACAAATAGGTATTCATTGGGAGGAATCATGGTGAGGTAATATTCGAAGACCAGAGGTATTCACTGGGAGGAAGATCATGGTTAGGTAATATTCGAAGACCAGAGGTATTCACTGGGAGGAAGATCATGGTGAGGTAATGTTCGAAGACCAGAGGTATTCACTGGGAGGAAGATCATGGTTAGGTAATATTCGAAGAAATATCCACTGGTCCTGATCCCTCCCCGCCCCGACCAGTGCGATTCTCTCTAGTCTTGTGAGAGGAGAGAAAAAAAAAATATTCAGAGTATTTGTTTGCGCTTTGGATCCTTGCATTTCTGGCAGCCTGAAGCTGTAGTGTTGACCACATTAATTGTTCTGAGGTTAACACTGGCGAATTTGTTAGATCATTCACCACACAGGAGTTTATTGTAGTATGTTCGTTACTGTAATGTTTGGATGAAATGTTGTGTTCAGTAGCATGATTATCCGTGGCAGACGAGGCGTAACAGTGTAAAATGGTAGATTCCTTCTCTCGCTCGTCACATATTCTCACACTTGAGATAAGGGACGGACCACTTGTTGTGATGGTAAAATTTCTTACAAATGGTGGAGCCTTTCCAAACTGACCTGGAAGTACTGGTTTTGAATTGCACTCTGTTCCACTAGGCTGTTGGTGCTCGCTCGCCGCACACTTTATATTCCCACTCTCTCTATTCATGATGTTGATGATGCACATCCTGATGTATGTATGTGGTCATAAGTTGAAGCAAGACTTTCCTCTAGGAGGCAATGGACGTGGGAACAGACGTGGAAAGTGTTAAGGAGACATTTTACTGTAGGTTATGCAAACGTACTGTGCTATTTAGTCAACCACTAGAATGGCTCAAGGAAAGTTCCTGTGGCATATAATTGCTGTGACAGGATGTTGCAGTTAACGTCTTGAGCACGATTGAACAAAGGCGGAAACGACCGACCCTTGAGCACGGCTTTACGACCCTTAGGGTATGGTGGCGCGACCTCAGATGCGAGATCGTTATGGGTCAGGTCATCCTATCCAAGGGTCTTTTATGTCTTCCTCAAGGTTCAGATAGGGAAGAGAGTGGTCAGTGAGAGGCTGCGTCACACTAGGCCAAAAATTGTTGCTGGAGAACCTGTCGACCTGGAACCCTCCTATACGTAGTCGGTGGGTGAACTCCACGGTGAGCGCCTGGCCATGAGGTAAACAGATGGATTCGGGCAAGACCCGTTGGTGTTGTGGGCTGCTAGTGAAAGTGTCGTCACTGTGGCAGTCCATGGGGGCTGAGGGAGGGAAGGAGGGGGCGCGCGCCGCCAGACCCAGCCAGCGCTGCTCCTCTCACGAACCATGGAAGGGGGATATGCTTCTTGTTCAGTTTGAAGGTTTATCTGGGTATTGGGAGGATTTGGATCGTGATGGAGGGAGGGGAAGAGTATAGTGTGAAAAGGTTTTCGCATGGTTCACCCGTGGATCTTTTGGTGTTGGAAGGGAAGGATTGGCCCAGGGGGGAAGAAGACCTGGTGGTGTGGTTCTTTTGTGGTGCAGAGAGAGGGAGGTCTTCCCCTATGGTGGAGGGTGGAAGCGCTTCCTCCCTCGTGGTAGTGGTGAAGTGGGTCCGTGCTGTGGTGGAGGATGGGATGTGGCAGTGAGGGAGGAAAGGAGAGTCTGCAATGGTGGAGGATGGGAAGGCTGTAAGTGAGGGAGCGAGTCCATCCCCCCGACGGCCGGTGTCGTGGGATGTGGCAGCAGGTGTGGGAGACGGTGGAGGGTGCTTGATGGAGGTAGGTGGCATCGTGGAGTGCTCCTCCTCCTCCTGGTCCAGCGACTCATTTATGCTCGCCAACAGTTACTGCGCTCCTCATCCTAGATGCACGCACACGCACCTCAGCCTTCCCGCGCACCACACGAACGCGTACGCATCTCAACGCCCCAATGCGCCAAAAGCAGGCGCACGCTTCTCACCGCTCCTGCGCACCACACTCACGGAAACGCATAATCGCGACTTGGTCACACACACACAAACGCACACCAGAGGAGTTACAGGGAAAGGCTAAAGCCTTTATATTTGCCCTTCTTGGAAGAGAGAAGAGCGAGTGGTGCCCTCATCACAACCTTTTAAGTTTTTGAAATAGATCGCTGTTGTGGACAGTGAACACTTGTGTTAGAGGTGGAGGGATAGAGCAGCCAGGGGAAATGGCATGAAGTTAAGCAAAAGAGGTATTATTAAAAGAGTTGTGAGGAAGTACGTGTACGGTATGAGAGTCGTGGATGAATTGATTAGATATGGTTTATGCAATTTTAAGATAATGTGTGAAAGAGAATTCCCTCTCCGTACAGTAGAAATAGGAAATTACACACACTATTTAAACAGGTGACCACCACTCCCATGTTAATTTGGTTTTAAATCCTTAGATAAAGAGAGAGACAACACCATAAAAAGAGATAGTTATATTGTGTTTGTTTGTCATATTGTCAGTCAGGGGTTGGCGGGTGTGTGTGTGTGTGGGTTGTAAACCATCGCAGTCCACGGTTTGTTAAATCACTCTTCCTGACGGGAGTTGAAAGATGTCTTGCTCAGTCGTGTAATTTTGCATAGAATTACCCGTCATATGAGTGAATGGCCGGGAAACCTAACCCCTGTCAGCGGTGTTGCCTCAGTGTCCAGTTAGTATTAACACAATCAGCACGACGGTGCACCCTTGGGTCGTGACGCCCTGGCCTTTTCCACCTCATCCCCGACGTGCTAGGTCAAAAGTCACACCTTCACACCTCAAGAGTCGTGCCCTCCGTGCTCACCGTGTCGTACCGTCGCGCTCAAAGGTCGAACCGTCGTAGGGTGATGACCATATACGATGTGCTCTGAAGGTTAGAACGGGGGTTATTTACAGTATTCCGTAAAAAAAGCAGCAGGAGGCGTAAACAGCAATCATCTCGCTGGGTTATGAGAGAGAGAGAGAGAGAGAGAGAGAGAGAGAGAGAGAGAGAGAGAGAGAGAGAGAGAGAGAGAGAGAGAGAGTTTGCAATACTGGTATCACCGTGCCAGCCATAGTACTGAGATGTGTGAGTTGTCCTATGCGACGGTGGTGTCGTTGTGAGGGGAGGAGGAGGCTTGGCTGGCCACTGGGCTGTTGGCCGTGGGGTCTCCCGCGTGATCTTGTGTGTATTGACTCGGGTGTACTACTCGCCGCCGAGCCACTCGTCACCACGTAACAAGGAACCCACACCACTGCCTGACCCTGACATAGTTTCTCCCCACGCTGGCTCCATCCCTCCCACGATATATATATATTTTTTCTCTTGTTTTATACACTTGTGTAGAGCATGGTGATTTTAGCCGTGTGTGTGTCGTGCTTAAGGCAGTCACTTTGATGGGCGTTATGCCCTAACGCGACCATAAACACAAACATATACGCCTTACGCGCACACACACACACACACACATACACACCCAGCAACCCTCCACCCACCACCCGCACTGACACTAATTCAGGCGTTAAAAAGTGTTGAGGGTTACAGGAATAGTCGGTGTGTGTGTTGGCAGGGGTGAGGTGTGTGGAGTGTGCCAAGGGTCGAGCAGCAGCTGGCCTGTGTTTTGGTGACGCCCGAGCACACCCCACCCCACCCCCACCCGTGTAATGATGACCAAGGCGGGTGTTGCTTATGGTGACGGACGCCCCTCCCCCACACCATACACTGGCGTGGGTGGGTGGAAGGAAGGGTGGGAGGAGAGTTTGATGCCCTACCCACCCGTGGTCTGGCTTTATCCGTCTCCCCTCCCCAGGCCCGTTGTTCACGCGGCGACGCACCAGGGGTTGGTATACGGTCGCATCAGTCCGCTCCCGGCTGTGGAATGTCTGTTACCTTGAAGGCTGCCATAATATGTGTTTGTTGATGGGACGTGAATCAGGTCAACAGCTGTCCGGAGAGACGTGGGAAGTCATTGAGATCATTGGTGTCCTCGTTTCAAATGGTTGCTGGAATAAAACTACGCGTTCCGGGGTGGTGGTGGGGGAAGGTGTTGTGAGATAGGTATGGGAGGGAGAGTGGTTGGGTCGCGGTGGGAGAGTGGGTTGTGTTTTGGTCAGGTGGAGACGATAGGGGGTTGGTGAGGTGGCCAGGTGATGATGAGGGTGTGTGTGTGTGGAGGTGGGAGGAGGGTGCTGCTGCTGCTGGTGATTGGCACACGACGGAAAGGGTAAGACACGCCAGGCGGGTCATTAATTCCCAGAGCACGACGGTGCTTCTCCTCCCCCCTGGATATGATGTGCTGAAGAGTCCAGGCCATCGTGTATGCCCACGGGTTTCGTACCGTGGTCCTCAAGGCTCGTGCTGTCGTACCCACCGTGATCAGGGGGGGTTTCATGGCGGCCATGTTAGGAGTAATTTAACTCGGCGAGGGGAGGGGAAGGAGGGAGGGTGTCACCACTATTTGATACTGTGAAGGATGGTTCATCACACTCGTCAGTGTGGTGTGTGTCACACCTTGCAGTCATGTTACAACGGAGAGGGTGAGGGGGACGTGCTGGCAACACACTGCTGGATGTTTTGTGACATTGTATAAACAATAAAATCAGCTGACACTAAATTAAACAAAAATCTCGTGATCCTTACTCTCAGTCTGTATCTTGGGAACCATACTGACCCAGCCTGCACTGCCATTGTATTTGAAATACTGAATATAGAAGGCCCGCGTCTCGCCTCTGTAACATGTCTCGTGTATTATTTGACTTTCCGTATATAGTTAGGTCCTGATCCATACTGTACTGTGCTTTAGTCTGTTTACTGAACACACACACACATATATACATTATATATATATATATATATATATATATATATATATATATATATATATATATATATATAGTGCAAAAACTACACAAGTAGCGAGTGATAAAGCTACAAGGAAAGAGAAAACATGAGGGGTCAGTCGCTTTCTTAATGTTTGCTTCGTCAGTACTGAGTACAGGTAGAAAGAAGCAGATTATGACATACCAGTGGGCGGGGTCGGCGTACGAATTAAGAAACAGGTGAAGGCATTTGTGGCAGAGGTCACCCTCGACCACCTTACCTCTTTTTTGAGTTACAGATCCAGATTAACCAATGTTCTGTGAAACACATTCAGTGATAACACTGCTCCGGTCAGTGTGGTGACGAAAGTCTTCGAGGCGGACAAGTGGTAGCATTAGATTCTTGACCATACCCAGCAGCACAGTTTATATATTATCTAACCCTGATATTCAGCACCTGACCAGGTTGACCAGTGTAAAACTGATCTTACTCTTTAGAGGGGATATTGTACACACAACCCTTCTGAGAAGTTACGGAATTTCTACACAAGATTTTTCCCGAGCCATGATATTGCTGCGGAAGACTACCATTAATATTACAAGTTGGATCAAGGAAATGATTGGGTTACTGTTGTTTATAACAAATGTTGCAGAGGACATCATCAATGGATTCTGGACTACCTATGCGGAATGCTGCAGGAAACATTGATGAAAACACGGACGTTGCAATCTGTTGTGATGGGTAGAGTGGCAGTGGGTATATGAACAGAATCTATGGGTTTAGGATATATGCCAAATTCTAGGCTGTTTTCATTCCTATGATATATATATATATATATATATATATATATATATATATATATATATATATATATATATATATATATATATATATTGTTTTTTCATGTTCAAGAACATGATTGAGCCTTGGAGGGTAAGCTTCTCACTTGGCCACCATCTGTATGTGTGTGTGTGTGTATACAACGGACCCTTAGCCCACCTCTGTACCCCTCGATACGCTTCGCTCTATTTGTCTAAGTGTACACACAAGTTTGTAGGGTGGGCGCGTGTCTAGTCTTACCCAGGTCGTCACACATGGCCTGGCACATGAAGGATAAACCAACTAAACACTTGGGCGGAGTGACGTGCGAGCCAGGGCCAGGAGCAGTTTTCATGAAGGAGGAAATTGTCACAGGGTCAAGCCAGGTGGGTAAATGTCATTGGTATTTCCTGTGTGGCAGCTGCAGCAGCAGCAGCAGCTTGTCAGGCTACGCTTTACTACCTCGGCCGCGTTAGGGGCGCGGCTCTCTTAAATTATATATTAGCCAGAAGGGTAAGGGCAAGGCGTCGGGTGTCGCGCGCACACTTCACCGCTTCTACACACCCGGTCACTGTTGGTTTGCTGGTGAGGGGCGCGCCTCTCTCTCTCTCTCTCTCTCTCTCTCTCTCTCTCTCTCTCTCTCTCTCTCTCTCTCTCTCTCTCTCTCTCTCTCTCTCTCTCTCCTTGCTTCTTGTGTGTCGCTCAGCGTTAACAGTGGGCCATAGTGTTGTGGGGGGAGGTATCTATCTACTTAGGTTTTGGTGTCTAGTTTTGCAGTATCGTCACGAGAGGCGAGGCAGGACCTGAAGTAGTACACCCCCACCAGATGATGGTAGATGGTGCGTGTGTGTGTGTTGTGTGCGGGGCAGGGCGGAGTGTGCCTACCGCAACCTTTACACTCCCCCCCCTCCCCCCCCCCTTCTTGTGTGACGGGACTATGAGGCCTGCCCTCTTGTGTGGGAGTACCCGTGTGGGAGGTGTTTGGGGTCATACCCTTGAGTGGGTGGACTGTAAGACCTGGTTCATCTGTCTTTTGGGTTGGGAAGGGACTTTTGGGGGGGTCTTTCTCCAGTATGAGTGGATTGTGGGGGCTTGCCCATTTGTGTGCGAAAACAGTGTGATGTCCCCCCTCCTCCCTCCCCTCCCTATCTTGCGTGGGTGGGGCATAGGACCTACGCACTTGTGTAGGTGGACTGTGGGGGTCAGCCAGCCGCCCAGTGTGACGAAAGCAGCAGACCCTCTCACCGGAGGCACGCGGCTCCTGATACCAAAGCTTTCTTGTGTGCGGAATGGTGGAACACGGGATGGGTGGGCCATGCTGCACTGGGGTGGGTGGGCCGTGCAGCACTGGTGTGGGTGGGCCGTGCGCTGTGGTGGGGCACGGGGTGGGTGGGCCGTGCGGGGTGATGCGGCGAGAGGGTTGTGCAGCACTGGATGGGTGGGCCGTTCTGGCCTTCCTCCCCGCCCACACGCACCTTTCCACGCCCAGCCTTCGGGTTCTCATCACGCTTCCCTACCCGGCTGTATACCACACACACACACACACACACACACACACACACACACACACACACAGGGACTCAGGCGCTGCATGAGTATTAAGTTTAACCCTGTGGGACCCCCAGTTGGCTGTGGGTGTCGGAGTGATAGAGGGGTGGGTGTAGGGAGGGGTTCTGGTGGGGAGCGCCTGTGTTTTGGTGGGGAACATTCCATTCATAATTATCGTCGAGTACTGGCATTTGGCCGCCGGGGGCATCGTAGAATGACCCATGCAGACGACGAGGAACTCGACCGGACGGGTTGAAGGATTCTTCCCCCCTCCAGTGGGGGACGTCTTATGGCCGGGGTGCGCGGTGCTCGTTGCTTGCTTGCTTGCTTGATTATATAACTGGCCTTGACCCCTCGCCCACTGCCCAGGGTCAGAGGAGGCAAGGCACTGCCCAGCTTGCTCCTCCACGGGGCTCCTCGTGCCTCAGTCTAGCAACCTCTTGCCTCTGTACTGACACGATTTTCCCAACTAACAGAGAAATAATATACCTAGTACTGTATATATATATATATATATATATATATATATATATATATATATATATATATATATATATATATATATATATATGAATATAGAGGAGAGGAAGTGGCAATGGCAAATGAATAAGATATTTGTGGTGGAGGGAGTGAAAGATGAGACCCGATACAGTGTGCAAAAATGTCGGACGTGCCTCCCACCTCTGTACCACGGGACGCACTACTATGTTTCGCGCGCGTTTGCTTCGAACAAGATATGTGAATCTGAGATTTATCGTAACCTAGTTCTGTATCATAAATATGAGTTATTATTTATGTAATGCGTTGCACGTGCAGTGAACATGGACTCGGCTGGGGGGGGGAGCAGCGGACGGAGGGAGACCAATGGTTGAAGTGGTGTTAGGAGGGAGGGAGAGAGAGAGAGAGAGAGAGAGAGAGAGAGAGAGAGAGAGAGAGAGAGAGAGAGAGAGAGAGAGAGAGCCTTCTTACACCCTGGAGGTAGATTGCACCGTACCCCGTGACTCGACCAGCACCTCCCTGCCGGCACTGGTTATCCTGCGCCCTCTTCCTGTGCACAGGTCATAGCGGACGGCCGTGAAGGCTACCAGCCTATACGCGCACGGATGACCCGGCTCGTCAGGGCTTGCATTCTCAAAAGGGCAGTCGGTTCACAGCCAATCCTACCGTTCATCCTTCCCTCTTAGGGGTGGTTAGACAAATGAGGGATACCTGACGAAGGCTAGGGTTCTCCTGCTGTATGAACCTATGAACTCTTGACACGCCCGGTGGAAGATACACAGAGCGAGATCTGTTTCTTGGCAGCCCTCGTCACGCGAACTGGCAGAGACGTAACTGGACATTTTCTGGGCGTTTGTTTAAGCTCAGCGTAATCGCTTAATCTGGGATCAAGCGCTGTTGTGCCCTGGAGAATGGTGGGTATGAAGGGTAGGTTTACCCTGGAGAATGGTAGATATGAAGGGCAGGTTTACCCTGGAGAATGGTGGGGATGAAGGGCAGGTGTACCGTGGAAGATGATGGGTATGAAGGGCAGGTTTACCCTGGAGAATGGTGGGGATGAAGGGCAGGTTTACCCTGGAGAATGGTAGGTATGAAGGGCAGGTTTACCCTGGAGGATGGTGGGTATGAAGGGCAGGTTTACCCTGGAAGATGGTGGGTATGAAGGGCAGGTTTACCCTGGAGAATGTTGGGTATTGTTGTGTGGACGTGAGGTGCGACACTTGGAGCTGTGGTGTAATCACACAGTACAAAATATGGCAGATGCAGCCGCCACCATCGCCAACACTTGTGTTGCGATGGTGATTTAGAAAATGGGACTCCTGGGGACGCGATCCCTAATGTCGTAATGTTAAGATGTTTTTATTGACCTTGTTTTACACTCACTCTTTCACACGTTGTCTCACGTGGATATCTTTACTTAGTTTACATATGTCTACCATCTACTAATCGCGGTAGATTTCAGCTGTCGAGGGCATTAAGATGGTCCGGGCGAGTGGGTGGTTTTAAATTTGACTGAGTACGAGAATCTACTCTGAAATTAAACTACTTTAATCTTATTTTAAGTGACGGTTGGCGGTGATTAGCTGCAGTGATTCCGAGAATGAATTTTGCAAATAGCTTTCATACGCTCGTTCGAATTGATGACGTGCTTTAACGTTTCGTGAGAGGGACTCCAGCGGATGATATCCGCCCCCGCTGAGTTGAACATAGTCTTCAGGACAACGGTTTCCCGAAATGTTTTCCCTAGGAGGGATGGCGCGCGAGAGAAGAACCGGTGGGACCCCAAGTCCTGTTTGGACTTGGGAGGTGTGGCCGGGGGGGGGGGGGGGGGGGGGGCTTTTATAGGTGCTGATGGTGCTGGCTGAGGGACGGGGGGTCCTCAGTTGTTGCTGGCTGAGGGACGGGGGTCTTCAGTTGTTGCTGGCTGAGGGACGGAGGTCTTCATTTGTTGCTGGCTGAGGGACGGAGGTGGGTCTTCAGTTGTTGCTGGCTGAGGGACGGGGGTCTTCATTTGCTGCTGGCTGACGGACGGGGGTCTTCAGTTGTTGCTGGCTGAGGGACGGACGGGGGTCTTCAGTTGTTGCTGACTGAGGGAAGGTCAGGAGAGTGGTGTCCTCAACTGCCGCAGCCTCGACGGGGGACGTCCTCAGCTGCCTCTCCTCTCCCCGCCACGGGGCTCCACCCCACCCGACGTACACCACACACCCGTACACTCACACCAGTTACACTTTCCCGCCTGCTTTCTTCGCCTCACCCAGTCCTGCAACACAATACGAACACAGAGTACAGCGGCACCTCCATGATAGAAGGGGCTCGGGCTAGGAAATATATATATATATATATATATATATATATATATATATATGTATATATATATATATATATATATTTATATATATATATATATATATATATATATATATATATATATATATATATATATATAATATATATATATATATATATATATATATATATATATATATATATATATATATATATATATAATATATATATATATATATATATATATATATATATATATATATATATATATATAGAGAGAGAGAGAGAGAGAGAGAGAGAGAGAGAGAGAGAGAGAGAGAGAGAGTCTGAGCCTGGCAGCTCAGGGACTGAGGGGGTAATGGGATAATTTCTCGTGGTAATCTTAGTCTCGGGTGGTGAGGGTGTCGCCCATCGTGACCACGCTCTCTTTAAACAGGGAGCACTACTGCCTGGTGTTATGGCCCGCTGGGGCAGGTTAAAACGTGAGGGCCGACCACGCCGCGGCTTTCCTCTCCTACATTTCCGCATGTGAGGGAGGCCTACTCGTGCTCGTCTTCGGCAGTTGTAGGCAGGAGGACCCCCCCTGGTCTTCACGGGGTCCTCCTCGCGAGCCATAGTGGATGGCGGCCACTCCACCGGCTAAGGTTGCCCCAGCTGTTCGTTGCGTCCTCCTCCGTGGCTCGAGTGTGGCTCACTTGATCACCCCACTCGTGGACGGTACTTAATAGCTAATGTACTAGGGGCTTCTATGTGGGTATGGCTTGTGTGCTGCACTTAGGCCTTTAGCTATGGCTGACATCCAGGTGGATTGGTCTTGATGTGGAAGATTATTTGCACTTAGCGCCTCCCAACTCTCATTATACAATTTGGGCAGAACTCTTTCACGACCATACCTGTATATATATATGGTTTCTGATATCATTACGAAAATGATTGGTCGTCACGGAGCCATCTGGAGCAAAGCCTCTCTGGCTGTAAACTGTTCGCACGACCCGCTTGTAAATCATTTTAAGAGAATGTTTTTTTCGTGAGGTGCGGGCAGGTTTGTGTGGCGGTGGTGGTGGTGTGCGGTAGGCAGCAGCGCCGGGGGATACGGTTGCTGGAGGCTCAGGTGACGACGGGGGCGGTGGTGGTGGTGGTGGTGGTGGCGCCGCTTACTGCCGCTGTTGAAACATGCTTCATGCCTCCTGCCGGCTCCATCCCACGGGTGGAAGGCGAGGGGAAAATGTCGGGAGGGGATGGGGGGATTTTTTTTTCCTCTCTCTTTTTCTTTTCCAGTATTGTGATGTTATGTAGGGCATGAAGCATGGCATCATGATAAGGAAGGCAAGAGGCACCACCAACTTTCTCTTGCAGGTTCGTACCCAACGTATAATCAAGCGGACCATGCAAGGGATGGTGTGTAGTGTGTGTATGTAGTGTACAGGGAGGGCATGTGGTGTGTGGTGTACGGGGAGGGAACTCCCAGTGGTCTTGAGGAGGGGACGGATGTGCTTGTGTGTATGTGTGTTTGTGTGTGCTCGAGTATTGTGGCGGGGAGTTCCTCCCTGGTTTTGGTATATAAGGCAGGTTTATCTCGGGTGCCGGGGTTTCTCCTGGCCTTATTCTGCACAGCCCCTCCTCCTCCTGCTCCTCCTCCTCTCCCCAGCTTTCTCTTGCTTCGTTCATCCGTAACTCATCATCATGCCTTGCCCTCCCACAGGGGGTGGGGACGCGGAGGCGCCACACTCCATAAACACGTGATTACAAGCTTGAGCTTTTTCGTCCCTTATTGATGACTGACGACGCTCTTTGGCCTCCAAGATTTGTGAGAATTTATAGTTACTGGTTACCATTGATTTGCCATGAGATAAGAACATTATCTTTGCTATCACTTGTGTGTGTGTGTGTGTTTGTCATATTTTCCTTATAGGCCAGAAGAACTTGAGGTATCTGATTTAATCTATGCATGGGAGTAGAAGTCTTTACAAGACAACAATTTCTCAGGGCAGTTCCCATCAGGGCGTCCAGGTACACACACACACACACACACACACACACACACACACACACACACTTGGCCCATCCAGCACAGAGGGGTTGCTCGAGCATCCAACAGAGATGATGTAGTACTGAGGTGGGGCAAGGTGAGCCAGGAGGATTATGACCCAGTCCTCACTCTGCCAGTAACTATCTAAATAACTCCTTTCAACCCTGTGGTGGCCAAGACCGGGAACACCCTCTTCGTGGACCAAACACTTGGACGTTTGGGTTTACCAGTGATTGCAGAACCTCCAGTAGTGCTCTCTGTAGAGATCTGGACTCTGGTCCTCTCCTTGAATGTTTCTTTTTTTTTTTAAGACACGCACATAACCCAAGAACAAAGACAAGAACAAAAAAATACTTGCCGTAAATAGTAACACCACATCATGAAAGGGTTTGTGATCTTTTAAGATATAGATTAACGGATTTCCTACAATGTGTTAACCCGAGGCAAGATGGCTTGTGGTCGGGTAGATGGCTATTCAGAGGCACTCGATCGCAGCGATACACTTGTAGAGGCTCGGGGGAACAAAGGGAACGCTTGTGTAATACACTGGGACTTTTGGAAATGTAAACGAATGCGAAATGCGACCTATTGTGCCGTCAGAATATACGAATGCGTCCAAATGGGAGGAGCTGGCTGGCGAAGTGGGAAGGATGACGTGCGCATCGTGTTTATAGATCATACTTCATATGAGACAGGGCGATGTCTGCTGATTCCAGGGAGGAAAAGTTACTCCCAGGGAGGTATTGCTGCACCTCTCCTGTTTCCCATTGATGTAGATCTGTTGACACGATCGTTCTCACCATACCTTGGCATCCTCCTCCTCCTCCTCGGTGTCCAGCCTATCAGCAGGTCCGGGACTTATGTTATCACCAGACTTCAGTGATAACATTTTATTTTTTCCGGTCCACAAGTCTTCAAACATGGACATTTTTTTTTTTATTATTGCTTTCTCTCGGTCATTTGCTGTCATGTCTTCTGCTCCAGAGCTTCTGCAGTCTTTCCCTAATGATCTGGTACTTGCCACTGAGCAAGCAGGGACATGATTGAATACGGTGTAGAAATACGACAGACCTTCGGTACATCTTTTATTGATCATCATTGCTGCTGCCCAGGAGGTTTTGAGACAGCCCCATCTTCGTAGAGCCAGGCGCACCAGTTCATCTGTTCGGGGTTCCCGTGTGCGTGTGGCTCCTTGCTCTTCCTCCGCCAGCACCAGATGTCCGCTTCCTCATGTGGTCTCTTGTCTGGCTGTCTTGTGTCCACGTTCTCTCTCTGCTTATTACGACAGAAAAGTCTCCTTGTTTATGTGTTCGTTAATCTTATCATTACTCCTTGGTTAGGTTGCCCTCCATGTTTGTATGTGTCGAGTGTCATGTTGGTTGGGGGAGCACGTGGAGTGTGGCTGTAGTTGCGGGTATCATCTGCAGATGTGTTTGGTCCCACAGTGTTTTGATTTGTCAGCCCGTCTGTCTGCCCAGCAACACCACCCTCCCTGCTCCTGCTCCCACCGCTCCTCCACACTCCCTCACATAGCCCACCAAGTTTCCATAGTTTTCCATTATTTTCTCCCAAAGTAGTTGGAGTCTTGCCCTCGTGGACATCGCCTCTGAGGTATATCGTGGATGAGGTTCCTTCATGTTGTTGGAGCACATAGACGAGAGGTGCTGGAGAGTATCTGTGTGTAGCAGCTACTGCAGAGTTGCGTGCGTCATATGTGTGTGCCGACGCCAAGGTCAGCTCATTGTTTTACTCGCCTGGCTGAAGGTGACGCACACTCTCGCTCCTTGCTCAACATTACCCGCGACAAGTTGTTATTGCAGCCACGAGGACAGCACGGGGCAGGTGCCGCGGCCTCGTTCTACCCGCTGGTTCCTTTGTGTGAACCAGCGGCTTCATAAGTTAACTTTTGGACGGCTCGTTGGCATGACGTTAGGAGATGGAGGGGGGGGCGCCCCATGTTGGCCGGCCGCTCGGTGGCCTGTGTCTTTAGTGCGGGGCAGCCACTCACTCTCCTGGTACAGCAGTAGGTGGTGGATGACTAGTGGCAGATCTAGTTGCTAATGTGAACTTCATGGACGCCTTCTCTGCAGTGGGAAGTACGGTGGACCGCCGTCAGTGGGAGCACTTCACATTTGACCGCGGGGGGTTTTATACTCTCAACTGGGAGGAACAGAATTGGATATACAACCAAATGACTCCGTGGACTTGGAGGGGTAGGAGGTATTGAATCGCACTTGGGGGTGGTGTGGGGGAGTATCCCATGCATGTGGCAGGAAAGGTCAGTCGGGGTGTGAGGTGCATCCCGACCCTGAGGGGAATACACACACACACACACACACACACACACACACACACACACACACACACACACACCGTTCCTGTAAAGGTGGAGTTTTGGTGGTATTTAGTCATTTTGCCGTGTGTTGCGAAGCATAGTAGGTGGACGTGAGGTTTGACACACTGTGGGTCATGGAGCTCTGAGAGCCTTTTTTTTTTTTCTGTCAGATTCAGTCCCTCCCTCCCTCCCTCCCTCACGCCTTATACCTCACTCCCTTCTCTCTCTCTCTCTCTCTCTCTCTCTCTCTCTCTCTCTCTCTCTCTCTCTCTCTCTCTCTCTCTCTCTCTCTCTCTCTCTCTCCCATGACATATATCTAACTGCTGGCTCACTCACGTTCATACCTTTGTGACGCAAAGCGAGTGAGTGCCATTTGTTCATTCATTACTCTGTGGTGTGTGTCCACACACCTGACTGTTAGTGGCGGCGCGGCGGCCCAGCCCCTCTCCTCCCTGAAGGTCCTCCCTTCACCTTGTTACGGCCCGCAGTCACCGAATTAGGCTATATGGAGGAATGCCTGTACTCTCGTGCGTCACAGACAGGTTGCAGGGAGCCACAGGAACGCTTGGAGACCGTCTTGATCATAGTTGTGTCGTGTTTAAGGCACACACACACACACACGTCTGTATTCGATTCTGAATATGCCTGTGAGACATGTATCCTTCACTCTTCACTTTAGGTGATACATCAATATCTTATATGACCATGTAAACGTTATCACATTCTTTATCTCATCACCTCAGTACTGATAACAAAAATAGGCTTTATTTATCATGCGATCGTCTTTTAACAGGGCTTCCCCCGCTGTATATCGATCAGGCTGAAGTGTTGACGAGGTTAGAGTAAGAGGAAATTCCCTGGCCGCCTTGGGTACACCGAGTCATAAAGAACGTGCCGTAAAGAATTCAGATTATAAGGCTAATATTACCACCGTTGACGGTATCAACTGTCTGCCTTGAAGCTTTGGACAGAAAGATTGCTTATTCGGCCAAACATTTCTTCATGATGGAGACTGGATAAGTCCGGAGCTCCTTATGAATAGCCCCATTCACTCGAAGGCCAGGCTGACGCAACGCTTCCCTACACTCGGGTTAAGAGGGACTGAATATAATATTTATGTATGTAAGAGGTAGGAAGTGTGTATGTGTGCAGATGGGGCTGCTGTTCACCTGTTCGTAATGCTGCTTCGTAAAGGTGGGAGAGACAATTAGATATAAGGATTTATTATTATTGTTGTTATGGATACTCCTATTGGTTGAGGAGGTGGCTGGCCTTAGGATGAAGGCAGGCTGTGTGAAGGTCAATGGCTTGGTGAATGGTCCGTATAGTTGTTGGCCAGTGACTACCATGAGGGCCAGTAGTACAGTAAGAGGCAAAAAGGGTGTTAGTACGTGGTCGCCTGACACTGGGTCACACCAGGGTGATCACCTTGATTTGAAGTCATGAGGAAAAAAGGCAGACTCATTGCTTCTCTCTCCTCTCTCTGTGACACACAACCTCACTGCCTTCATCTGAGCTCCCATCTCACATTAGTCACACGGTCTCTCCCGCCTCACTGTCACACTTTATCGCCTGATTTCTCATATTGACCGCTCTTTCCTCATAGTATATTCCTTTATCTCTCCCTCTCCCTCATTGATAATGTTTCTATCTAAAAACAGCCGGGAAGGATCGAAGACTCGGGAGGTTGGGTGTACCCAGGGGATCACAGACGGGAGACATATACGACAATACAAGGCAACGTCTTGGGAAGGGTGATCATCATCCACTCGAGGATAGTTCCGAAGTGGCACCCGGGCTTACCAGGAGTGATTGCTGCCGAAACCCAACGGTGCAGTAAGGACAGCCAGAGAATATATCGTAAACATTCGGAGCACCCAAGTTATGTTGGTGTGTGACGTTGCCCTGCAGCCGTTAGACAGTTTAGGTAGCTCTGTGGTTATGTTCGCTTGGGGATATGGTCATGGCAGATCGGGTTGTGTAGGTAGAAGAGCCTGGCTTGAACCATGACAAGGTATACTTTCTCTCTCTCTTTCTCTCTCTGACCGGTCTCTCACACACTTGTGTCGCTCTCGCTCACACTGACCGGATTTAACTCTTGACTTTTACACTTGCCCATGCTGTCACATTTAACCCCACTCACACCTTGCTGTAGCAGCTGTCTCTACTTATTCACTTACCTGGATGCTCTCCAACACCAATACCACACCCTTGTCGCATACTTACCTGTCTCCCATATCATACTTTTACCTCGTTTCCCCACTTCACGCTTACCCAACTCATTTCTATCACCCTTACCCCCTCTCTCTCTCTCTCTCTCCCCCACACCTGCAGTTTTCCCACATCCTTCTAAGCCCTCTCACCACCACTTAAAAGTCCTTACACCCTTCGTACTACGTCTCTCTAGACCCCTCGTCTACCCCGGACGTCCCCAGTGAACACCTTCCTTGCCATCTTTCTCTGTGCAGATATCCAGACCCATTTAATTTCAGCCGTAATGATGTGTGAGGTGTGGGAGGAAATGAATAGTGAAATATGTGTGTGTGTGTATGTCTGGGTACATTAGGCATCACTGCATAGTAACACTTCAGACATACACCAGACCCCGCGCTGGCGAGAAAGAAATGCAACAGATCCCAAGTGGAACGGGAACAGACCTCTCACTCTTGATGGGGACGAGTTACAAGACCCTCTCACAAGCCGCCCCCCCCCCCCTCACTCGCCCAAGGAAAACAAACCCATCAAATAAAGTGAGATTGACTGACTGAAAATACCATACGAAGCTTTCTAAGAAAACAGAACACTGCGGCATTTGTCAGACAGAAAAGATGAATGTTTTCATAGAGACAGGAGTCATAAGTACTGCCATCCCGCCATGAACAGATGAGGCCATTTGAATAGATGATATTAAGGATATAAACCAAGAAGCACTGTAGATCATTGATGATTGTAGGGATATGGAATAATCTTCAAGGAACATTATATACCACCAGTGTTCATTGAGCAGACATAACACCTGATAAGGTAAACCGTCAAACGACGTCTTGGTAAACAATGATCTCCCCCTGATTCGTGAGCGAAAGTGTTTGATAACATTGTCTGTCTATATCATCCTCAACTCCCTTCCCAAGGTAAGGTATAGGTTTTTAAGATGCTTGTTGTAGTATCTTTTAAAAAGTCTAATGGTACACTAGACTCTCAGCGGGGAAGCTTTGGTGACAGTCTGTGTTGTGGAGGGTTTTGAGAACACCTGAAAACGGAGAACATGTGAGATATGGTGTCTTGAAAGGGTATCGTCTTGACGTGGATCATGTGTGTACCACATCACTCCTGCACATCCCCAGCACGCACTCTATGTAATACGTCCCCAGCACGCACTTTATGTAATGGAGTGAAACAGGAGTAATTCTCAGGAGGAATATTTGACACTAGAATTGATCATGAAACTGGTAATGACACAAGAATTTTCCTGTGATTAACCAGGTGTCTTTAACGTGGTTGGTGGTGATGACTTTGTACACCAGGTCAGTAGGTGTGTTGAGACGGTGGTAACAGGAGACTCAGTGATAGTCCCAGCTGCCAACACCAGCCTGAGGACAGCAGCAGGAGCAGGACTACGGCGTGGCTCGAGACCCAGCCAGCTCTTTGAGAAGGCAGAAGATCGCTCAGAACCATCGAAGGATAAGGTTGTAATACACACAAGGCCTTACCCTCTGGAAGGTCGAATGCCTCTGTATCTAGGCGACTATTTCAAGCCTCAGAAGACAGACATCTTGTCCACGTGGCTGTATTTTGACACTTGCCCTCATGATCTCGCAGGGCACCTCCCGAAACACAGGCTGTCATCTGTGTGAAGTGGTGAGGGTGTCCGGGTAGGGTCGACCGTTGAGGGTGGGTTTTAAGCGCGCGGTCTGCCCTCTCCCCCACCAACCCTCAGTCAATTACTGGCCCGCCATTATTCTCTTGTCTCAATTTTCATCTGGTTATTGTAGAGCAGACAGAGGAATTCTTTTACGTTTGGCTCGTGTGATGTGCAGTACGAGCCTCACAGTGGCGGTGGAAGAATTGATCATTACCATTGTTGTGTGTGGGAGACATTACGTTCTGATTCACCTTCATCGTGTCAGGGGTCAAAGAGACCGATCCCCCTCCTCTGGCGTCATTAGCGCATTTCATCAGTACCTTTGGTAGAGAGAGATTTTATCATCTTTATACTAGGGGTATGTGGCTGGGATGCATGATTGGTGTAGCATGATCGGTTGGAGAGGTGGTGGTGGGATGGGGTGTTGGATAACAGCAAGGGCTTTTAGAAAGTCCAGATGAGGTATGTTGTTCGTGAGGGAAGACATGTTGGCGGCGTGGCAGGCCGTGTCTGCTGCTAGTGTGGTTAGGTGTGTGTGGTAGGTAGGTCCAATATATCGGTGGTGGTGGTAGGCCACCAGGGAAGTACATGCAGGAGCGATGTACTGGGAGTGTGGCGCCCAGCGGGATGCTCTAGCTAGCTCGGCCTGCCTCCCCGCCCACATGACAGACGCTTGTCGTACTCCCAGGTGATAGGTTGGCTCTGTCCGCCCTTTTGTTGCGATCGTTTTCTATTGGAACAGTTGGGTTTGGTTTGGTTGTTTGGACGATCTGGTACAGTGATTGGAGAGATTTGTCCTCATATTTCCATATTAGTGCGTTCTGTGTCCTTTATTTTTTTGGTGCGTTCAGTTCGTTAGCCTCGAGATGAAGGACACTAGGAAGTACATGTTTACGTTTGAATTGGATGAGTAACAGTATATGTTTTGTTATATGATACCTACTTATAGGACTCCTCCTCCCTTTTTGGGCTTGCTACACCGCCCAGAAACTCAGCCACGTCCACGGTCTTGGACGACAGACCAAGATGAGTCGATCTTATGAAAGGAATTAGACGGAAGACAGTATTAAGTCATAGATTAACTCGTTATGAGGAGACCTTCCCAGAGCAGCGGTTGCTGCAATACTAAGTGCTCCAAAGCAAGTTAGGAAACGAAGCTTCCTCCTACCCGAGGGGAAAGGAAGGGGAAGGCAAGAATGCCACATAGCCACTGGCAGTGAGGTGCTCCATATACCAGCAGGCGGGGAACCTGTCCTGCTTCAATATTTGATGTCAACGTGTTTGCTAGTCTTAAAATTTACCCCACCCCCTTCTCTCTCTCTCTCTCTCTCTCTCTCTCTCTCTCTCTCTCTCTCTCTCTCTCTCTCTCTCTCTCTCCCAGCAGAGAAATTAGTATTGTCCACGTAGCGATGACCGTGCCTGGTGGCAAGATCTCTTCGGAGGTTAGGTTAGGTGGTCTTTGTCGGTGTGTGTGTGTGTGTGTGTTACCCGTTGTGTGGATAATGGATCTTGGGTTGGCTACGTGAATATGGGAGAGGAAGGCGTGTTGCCAGGGTAGGGCAGCCGCAACCTTAACATGGCCACGTTGCCAGGTTGGAGCAGCCGGAGTTCCGGACGTCGTGGTGACGTTGCTAGGGTAGAGCAGCCGGAGTTCTGGACATTGGCGACGTTGCCAGGGTTAGGGCCGGCGGTGCCCTAGCGTGGGACTAACCTGGCAGTGGTCGTGGCCTACTCGTAAAGCAACGCTGGGTTATCATCCACTCCTCTGTTGTCTTACCCTTAGAGTAAGACGGGGACGACCCTTGAGCTCCAAGGGCGCGACGCATGAATACGCCGGTACGATCCAGGAAGATAAGGATGCGAGCCATGGCATATAATTGCCTGACCTTTGACCTTATCCATTTAATCTAAAGGTCACTGCATCATACCTTAGGGGTCTCGCACCGTCGTGTCCAAGTGGTTGGTGAGGGCGTTCCGACGCTGGTGTGGTGAATGCCACAGTGCCTTCTTCGGTATATCATCCTCCTCTGCATTGTACATTGAGGAGAATATGACGAGAGACAGTAGATGCAGCTCCTCCTGTGTGGGGTGCGGTGGTGCAGTGCAATGGCCATGTGCGAAGGCACTGAATAAAGCAGTCAGGTCGTTAGGGAATTACAGTTTTAAGCTGATTTCCGACACTCCCGGTGCAGTTGAAGGTTTATGAAATTTTCATCAGATGGCGTCCACATACCTCGCGCCACACACACACACACACACACACACACACACACACACTGGGACCCAACCAAGGCTTGAGGGCACCTTTCTCGCTCAGTTGTTTTGACTGGAAATATTTTAAACCATTTTCCACCGCAGAATGTTGATAAATCGGGTACAGTGTGCGTAGGAAATGCAAGAAAGGACGATAATGCTGTGTTAAACACTAGGAACGGTAGCCGCGAGTGTCAAGGGGCATATGTCTATTGAATCTCTTACTGGCAGAGGCGAGGAACGCCATGGGAAGGTCCGTGGACTAGTTCAATAAACATCTAGACAGCTTCCTCCAAGGTGCACCAGACCGGGCAGGTTGTATACATGACAGAGACGAGTTGCAGGATCAAACAGCCTTGTATACCGGGCTGTCGTCAAGGGAGCGTGGTTGTAGGTGGAGGTGTGGGGTTGTAGACCTTCCCTGCGAACCATCGTAAGGTAAGACCAGCCATTACCCCCAGGAACACGACTCGCCATACACCCCCCTCTCCTCCGTGCTGTAGGTCTTCCCCTACTACGCCAGGCTGAGGATGTTCACCTCCCACACGGTACGACAACCACCACCAGCAGGAGGAGGAGGGGGACGTCCATGCTCCAGGCCTCTCCTCACGCAGCCAGGCACCTCCTCCCGCACCATGAGACGCCCAGGGTGGAGGCTGCAGACACACACGGTACATCCGGGGGTCTCTACGGTACGCCCACGCTACACGCACCACCAGTGACCGGGGATAATTAAGCAGGGATGGTGGCGTAATTGAACCCAGTACGGTACAGTTACACCACCTTCCTTGCTGGTCCGGGCAGCACGATTAGGATAACATTTAGGAGTTCTTTGAGATGACCTGGGCGTCAGGGGTGTCCATCTACCATCAGAACATCATGCGAGAAACACCTTACGTGGTTCCACCACCAGGATCAATAAACACCTTGTTGTGGCCCGACGCAAACAGGGCTATAGATAGTCATGGCAGTTTGCCCCTCCTGTTGATAATGAACAGATCCAATGTAAACTCTGCCAGCAAAGTTACCCTTATAACCAGCAACATTATGTACTTGACTGTGGAAAAATTAGCGAGTTCAGGGATGATTCTTACCAGACATCACAAGATACAACAACTGAATCCAAACAGCTGCAGACCAAATGGGTGCTAACGAGTCTGTTCGTCATAGCGGAAGAGAGAACAGAAACTATTAGTTTTGAGCATGTCATCCGTAACAATGTATTACCTGAAATACTTTTATATTAAAGTATCATAACTTTGCCTATTGTCAGTAGTGCACTTGTTCTATATCTGGCTACGTCATCCAGTCACTGTTGTTTATCTCATGTAAACTGCACTGAACCATGTAAATTGATGAATGATTTACTCGATTTTGTCCAGTCTGTATTAAAAACAAATTTTCTCTGTAATCTATGATGTGATTCAGGTCATTGAGGCCCAGCCCGTAGACCTTTTTGTGTACTGAGGCACCTCTTTTGCGCCACCTTGCACAAGCTGGGCAGGTAGGAATGCACAGTATATTAGCGAGTTCGTGTAACACAGATCACAGGGACCAGTTAAGGGTTTACTTCGTGTTATCCTGGCCGCCCACCCTCTCTTGATCAGGAGCCTCGGCGAACCTCTCCACCCCAAGGTGATACGGACCTCCCTCCCTCCCTCCACCATAGTCACAGGGGAACGAATCTCAGTGTGGTGAGGGAGCGTTGATCCGCTGGCGGAGGGACGGGCGGGTGGTGTGTGCCATGTTCACCACCCACCCCCTTTGGAGGAGGCAGTGCTGGTCTGGACGTTTGTCTCCCTCTTGGCAGGACTAAGGACTGGTCTAGTCAAGGTCTTCAGGAAGTACAAGTGTGTGTGTGTGTCGTTGGTCGTGTGCTGTTACGCACGGCCGTCCATAGAATGTTACCGAGGTTCAGTCTGTCCACTTTCGACGGAGATGTTGGTTTGGACGAACGTTGGAGACGCATGAAGGATGACGTGATGTTGGGACTAATGTTTAAGGGTAGGGCTGGCGGGGGAGGGGAGGCAACACCACCAGGGTCGTCGGTTGAGGAACCAGAGGTTTGTGTCTTGTGTGTCGGGGAGATGAGGTCTAGCGGGGCTGGGGAGACGAAGACTGGGGTCGGAGAGGTGGTGAAGGGGATGGGGAGACGAGGTTTGGGGTCGGGGAGGTAATGAGGGGGATGGAGGAGACGAGGACTGGGGTCGGGGAGGTGGTGAAAGGGATGGGGAGACGAGGACTGGGGTCGGGGATGGGGAGACGAGGACTGGGGTCGGGGAGGTAATGGGGGATGGAGGAAACGAGGACTGGGGTCGGGGAGGTATTGGAGGGGATGAGGAGGTTGTTGGAAGGTGATGATGACTCGGGTGTCGGTGGTGAGGGGAGGGGGGTTGTGGGTGGAGAGGTAGGAGGAGGGAGTGTGGAGGATGGGTGGGGGGTGGATGGGTGCAGCTCTCCCTGGCGGCCACAGGTCCCACATGGCAGCTATTGATCGGCCATCAGTCAGCCATACTTACCCCGGCCACTCGTACCTGTCATTTTCTCAGCCGAGCCACCTCACCTCCTGGGCTGGTATCCCTCTACTTAACCTCCCCCAGTGGAGGGCCTGTCTCCTTACACACACACACACACACACACACATGCACAGGTTCCCTTGGTGTAGTGGTTAGCATGGCTGACCATGATTCACGCGCGGGCCCACTTAGGGTCGACTCCCGGGCGCGGCAGTCGGCCAACAGTCAACCCAGGTGTTCATCAACCCTCTCGGGGCAAGTTGATGCCAGGTTTAGGCTAGTGTGTGTGTGTGTGTGTGTGTGTGTGTGTGTGTGTGTGTGTGTGTACGTAAGTTAAGACATGGGATATATATACGAGGTAAAAAGACAGGGAAACATGAGTATAGAAATAATAAAACCTCATAATACACAGTTAATGACCAGACACGTCCCTCTTCTTGATGATGTATGTGGTATAGCAGCCGAAGGTGGAGAGGAGGATAGTCATGAGTGGAGGTGGTATGGCAGCCGAAGGTGGAGAGGAGGATAGTCATGAGTGGAGGTGGTATGGTAGCCGAAGGTGGAGAGGAGGATAGTCATGAGTGGAGGTGGTATGGTAGCCGAAGGTGGAGAGGAGGATAGTCATGAGTGGAGGTGGTATGGTAGCCGAAGGTGGAGAGGAGGATAGTCATGAGTGGAGGTGGTATGGTAGCCGAAGGTGGAGAGGAGGATAGTCATGAGTGGAGGTGGTATGGTAGCCGAAGGTGGAGAGGAGGATAGTCATGAGTGGAGGTGGTATGGTAGCCGAAGGTGGAGAGGAGGATAGTCATGAGTGGAGGTGGTATGGTAGCCGAAGGTGGAGAGGAGGATAGTCATGAGTGGAGGTGGTATGGTAGCCGAAGGTGGAGAGGAGGATAGTCATGAGTGGAGGTGGTATGGTAGCCGAAGGTGGAGAGGAGGATAGTCATGAGTGGAGGTGGTATGGTAGCCGAAGGTGGAGAGGAGGATAGTCATGAGTGGAGGTGGTATGGTAGCCGAAGGTGGAGAGGAGGATAGTCATGAGTGGAGGTGGTATGGAAGCCGAAGGTGGAGAGGAGGATAGTCATGAGTGGAGGTGGTATGGTAGCCGAAGGTGGAGAGGAGGATAGTCATGAGTGGAGGTGGTATGGAAGCCGAAGGTGGAGACGATGGTCATGGGTGGAGGTGGCATGGCGGCCGGTGGAGGCGATACAAATGGAGGACACACACACCCCGACCACTCCTCTTCCTCCAGCCATCGGCGGGACTTCTCCCGACACTTGAGGTCAGGAAGTTACGGTACGCGACACCCGTCACCTGAGAGTAGTCGTCCCTCCTCGCTGCGCCAGTAGAGCACAGTGAAGAATGTAGCCACCAGTGAAATCAATATTCATTGAGGACTTTAGCTAAGGGTGTGTTTGCTGGAAGGAGTGGGAGGAAAAAACACCCCAAGATGGAGGATGGTGTCTCTTTGAACGAGGCAGTGACCCGTGTCGTCATGTCGACACTGCAGCACTTGGGTGTATGGTAGGATGGGGAGGGTAGGGTTGCGGGGGGAGAGGGGAAGCCAACTGCAGTCACTCCACTGGCGTCAGACCGGCTCTCCAGCCAGCCACTGAGGGCTTGACCCCCCCGCCAACCGCCGCTAGGCCTGGCTCACTCTTGGCCGACGAGGATAGTATGCAGTCACCATCGAAGCTTCCAGAGGGAGACTTGTCCACCACTTGCCCATTATGTGACCACCCGCCGCCCACATCAGGGGCATGGTGGGCTCCGCGGAGTGAGGAGGTCCTCAGTAGGATTGTACACCTTTTCCGTACACTGACGATGATGACAACAACTCCGTCGAAGGTGGCTTTTCACTGCGCGCGCGCGATGTCACTCGAAAGCAGGTCTTAATGCAGTTGGGTGGTGGGCCCACAAGCGCCGGGCGCCACGCTGGTGATGGTGGTGGTGGTGTTTAGGACGCCCGGTGCCACCAGCAGCGCCTGGTGGGGAGGAGGGAGGTATAGAGAGGTCTGTGGTAGGAGGGACGAGGGTTGGTGTGGAGGGGACTGTTATGTGGGCTTTGAGATGTGGGAATGGTATCGGAGGTCCTCGCGTGATGAATGGCTGGCTTCCCGTGAAGATGTAGAACCCTACACCCGTAGTAATAGTAACCGTAGGAGCGGTTGGGGTCGCTTATACTCTTTGTTCCACGTTGCTCTTCGTGGGGAAAGTGGTTCGTTATGTGCTTGTGGGAGGGAGGAGGTCATAGGGCATACAGAACCCATAATAATGTTTGCTTTGTGTATCACCAGCTCTGAGAGGTAGGTTATCATTCGTCACACACACACACACACACACACACACACACACACACGAGATAGCGGACCGACTTCTTAGCGTAGTTACCCAGAATATGAGTAGACACTCGCGGTGCCAAAAAAAATCTGCTGTTTATATTTACAGTTCATTGAGTGATGGCGGATGGCGCCACGCTCTCAGCTGACGCTCGTTGCAAAACATCAACAAAAGAACTCAGATTAGAGGCGGCGGGCGTGTTTAACCTACTTTAGCCCTAGTAACATGTACTTACCTGTATACTGGGTGAAAGGCCCGTAACACTTGGCTTACTTGAGGCAACATGAAGACAGAGGCTACCATGGGTGATTATGCAAGTGGCCCTGAATGAGACCGCTTGAACATGGGAATGTATTGGTGGGTGTGGGCATGTAGTGTTGGGCTTGGGAATGTACTGGTGGGCGTGGGAATGTATATGTGGGCTTGGGAATGCACTGGTGGGCGTGGGAATGTATTGTGGGCTTGGGAATGTACTGGGAGGCGTGGGAATGTATATGTGGGCTTGGGAATGTATTGGTGGGCGTGGGAATGTATATGTGGGCTTGGGAATGCACTGGTGGGCGTGGGAATGTATTGTGGGCTTGGGAATGTACTGGGAGGCGTGGGAATGTATATGTGGGCTTGGGAATGTATTGGTGGGCGTGGGAATGTATCGGTGGGCGTGGGAACGTACTGGTGGGCGTGGGAATGTACTGGTGGGCGTGGGAATGTACTGGTGGGCCTGGGAATGTATTGGTGGGCCTGGGAACGTACTGGTGGGCCTGGGAATGTATCGGTTGGCGTGGGAACGTACTGGTAGGCCTGGGAATGTATTGGTGGGCCTGGGAACGTACTGGTGGGCCTGGGAATGTATTGGCGGGATTGGGAATGTATTGGTGGGCCTGGGAATGTATCGGTGGGCCTGGGAATGTATTGGTGGGCCTGGGAACGTACTGGTGGGCCTGGGAATGTATTGGCGGGATTGGGAATGTATTGGTGGGCCTGGGAATGTATCGGTGGGCCTGGGAATGTATTGGTGGGCCTGGGAATGTATTGGTGGGTGTGGGAACGTACTGGTGGGCCTGGGAATGTATTGGTGGGCCTGGGAATGTATTGGTGGGCCTGGGAATGTATTGGTGGGCCTGGGAATGTATTGGTGGGTGTGGGAACGTACTGGTGGGCCTGGGAATGTATTGGTGGGCCTGGGAATGTATTGGTGGGCTTGGGAACGTGTTGCTGGGCTTTAGAGTATATTGCTGGGTTTGAGAATATATTGCTGGGATTAGGAATGAATAGGTGGACTTAGGAATGTACTAGTGAGCGTGGGAATGTACTGGAGAGCTGAGAAATGTACTGGTAAGCGTGGGAATATGCTGGCGGGTGTGAGAACGTACTGATGAACGTGGGAATATACTGGTGAGCGTGGGAATGTATTTGTGAGCGTGGAAATGTACTAGTGAGCGTGGGAATGTATGTGTGAGTGTGAGAATGTACTGGTGAGCGTGGGAATGTATTTGTGAGTGTGGGAATGTACTGGTGAGCGTGGGAATGTATTTGTGAGTGTGTGAATGTACTGGTGAGCGTGGGAATGTATTTGTGAGTGTGGGAATGTACTGGTGAGCGTGGGAATGTATTGTTGGGCGTGTAGATATACTGGTGAGCGTGGGTATACATTATTGAACGTGGGAATGTATTGACGGGCGTGGGAATGTATAAGTGGGCGTGTGGATGTATTGGTTAGCGTGGGAATGAATGTAGTGACGAACGTGGGAATGTATTGGTTAGCGTAGGAATGTACGACCGAAGGAGAGTCATTCTCTTGGTGTGTGTGTGTGTGTGTGTGTGTGTGTCTACCCCAAGTTTAAGAGTGTAGATGGTTGCCTTGCGTTAGTATGAAGTCGTGGTGAGGGCGGGTGTCGCCGAGTCGAGTCGTCTGTTGGTTCCCGTGTTCGGGTGGGTGAAGGTGTTGGGTGTGGCATCGAGCAAGTTTGGTTCCGCCAAGACCGAGGGTGGGCACCTGTCACACTTGGGGTGCCGCACGTCCAAGGTGTAGTCGTCTTACGTCCACTTGACTTGTCACCCACAGACACACACCACCCCCCATGTGCCTCGTAAACAAACCATGACCTATATGTTGGCCCTTACCTGTAAATGGAATGTGACCTACTTGTATATCTGGCTCTTCACAGACCCGCGCACACACACACAGTAATGAGGATGGGACAGAGTGAAAGAAGGCTTCAGTATGATAATTATATCGCAGGAAATAAGCTTGAGGGTTCTGTGTGTGTGTGTGTGTGTGTCTACGGAGGACTTAGGAGTTGGACATTGTCCTTAATCGGTTGCCAAACTCATATATTAAGAGAACAGTTAAGGAGACAGACTGTCTGCTGGTTGAACGATATCAGAATAAGGAATTATTGTCTAAGTTGTTACTATCCTTCATTAGGCCAGAACTAGAATATATGTTTCGTAAGTTTGGTCACCGCACCCAAAGTAGCACAAAGAGCTATTAGATAAGGTCCTGAGGAAGGTAGCAAAGGTGGTGACAAGAGTTAAGAGGGCCATGTTACAAGGAAAGGCCAAAGAGTGAGGGGGGGAAGTGGTTTGGCCTGATTACAGACTTCAGTTTTGAAGACAGATGGATGACTTGGAGAGTGAACACTTCTTCAGGAAGTACAGAGATCGAACAACCATAGGACTTCATACGAAATTAAGGAAGAAACTTGTTGAAAAGATGCAAGTGCCTTTTATAGTATGAGAGAGGTGGATGAATGGAGTTGATTGACTAGGGACATGGTTGATTCAGACAGCCTACATGAATATAAGATGTATGATCGTACATATGGGGCCACACAAGTGTAAGACTCCCACCCCATTCAGGACAAATAAGCAGTTTACCCACACACCAGTTTTAACCCCATTAAGTTGAAGAAATACACAGACTTCTGTAAAAAAAGGAATGGGAAAAATAACCCCCAAAATCCGCAGACAGTTTGCATCAACACCGCACGTCGTAAAGGATTAGGAAGAGGGGGCAGAGGAAAGATGAAGGAACGTGTTGGTATTACAGTGCCACCATAACCCCAGGAGAACATGGCTACACAGGTGGATGGGCTCTGCCGTTCGCAGGTGTTTCCACCACTATCATAACAGTCCAGGCTTTGTCCAGGGGCGAAGCATTGCCCACGGGATAAACTCTCTTGTCTTTATCAAGGTTTCTGGTCAGTGTGACCGTGGAGGAAGTGTGTATATATAGTGTAGGCAGAGGGAGTTACTCCGCAAGCTTGATCACAAGATGCATGTTTTATTTAACCAGCGAGAGCCCAAGTCTCTCTCTCTCTCTCTCTCTCTCTCTCTCTCTCTCTCTCTCTCTCTCTCTCTCTCTCTCTCTCTCTCTCTCTCTCTCTCTAAAAAAAAAAAAAAAAAAAATAAAAAAAAAAATTAATAATAATAATAATGATAATGAAATAAGATAAAATACAATAAAATAAAATAGAATAAAGGACCTGTCCTCGTTTCCCCAACTGTTCGTCCTTTGTATATGTTATATAATTTGTATATGTTACATCAATGATCACCAGACAGCCGCTCGTTAGCATTAATCTAGGGTAAGCAGGACAGTCTGGTCTACTAGGAATGTTGGACAAATGATAACAACAGATCCTTGCCAGGTCTTACAGAAGGCGACTGAAAATTACCGAAAATGTCTTTGGGGTCAAATGTTCTACTCAGGTGAGAAAGTAAGAAATGGACTCGCACTCTGAAGGCAAGATGACACAGCGACAGATAACACGAAACGTCAGTGGTCCAATTCGTTAAATGCGTGAAGAAATGATAGATTAAGTACACATTACATAGCTTTTTTCATTTCGAGAACTAACGAAAGGAAAACAGCCGAATTTTTTTATTTTTTTTATGGGAAAACGCGCATCTTGGGGTTTGAGGGGCCTCTTTTTTTTTGGTATATGCCGAATCTATTTTCGTTGATGTTGAAGTGGATGATGTCCAAAAGGCCGACGGGCAAGTGTAACTCGTACATGTCTGGGGAGTGTAGTTTCAGATGGGTGTATGTCGTGGAGCCTAGCTTAAGATTGGATTGACTGGGCCGTGGGTTAGTGCTTGAGGCGTCAGTACATTGTGAATGTGTGTCTGTATGTGTTTTTGTTGGGGAGAGGGGGGGGGGGGAATGTACGAGATTAACTTGTTGATATGAGAGGCAGGGATGATGATGATGATGATGATGATTTTTTTAAAGGTGTAATTGTGATTGAATATGGATGGAGTGGTTTTGGGGTGGAAAGGTAGCAGTACTTTTGTAAGGGATTGCTTGTCGAAGAAGTTGAGGCAGGACTGTGTATGTAGGAAGTACATGTTGTTCCCCTGTGTGTGGAAACAAGTAATGGCTTCCTTTCTCTCCATCCCTTCATGTGTGTCGGATTCCGTCATTCAACTTATAATTCTTCAACCTGCACACATCACTTTATACCGGCGTGACATAATGTAATGTGTGTGAGTGTGTGTTTGAACACGTTAATTACAAGTTGATTATCGCTATGCGTGAGGATGTTTGACATACTTGGAGGGATAGAGTGAAAGGGGAAGCCATTACTGTTTCGTTTTATGTTAGTGTGGCGCAAGAAGTGTGATTACACCTTCCCTTTCACCAGAAGGCTCCTCACACCCCCTACCCCTCCCTATCTCCCCTGTGTCGATAGTTGCTCCCAACAACCCCCCCATTTCCCCATCGTATTCCTCCCCATTCTCACGACTGGGAAGGGAACTTGGTGGGGATCCTGATGGCTCCTCGGGGACTTCTCCAACCTGAGGGATGGCGGTTTTAGGGTATCTGGCTTGGTCATGAGGCCAGAATCCCTGGTGTTCCTCCTCCAGTAGGTCATGAGGCCTGGACCCCTGGTGTTCTCTCCACAGTAGGTCATGAGGCCTGGACCCCTGGTGTTCTCTCCACAGTAGGTCATGAGGCCAGAATCCCTGGTGTTCTCTCCACAGTAGGTCATGAGGCCAGAATCCCTGGTGTTTCTCCTCCAGTAGGTCATGAGGCCAGGACCCCTGGTGTTCTCTCCACGGTAGGTCATGAGGCCAGAATCCCTGGTGTTCCTCCTCTAGTAGGTCATGAGGCCACGACCCCTGTGTTCCTTACCCAGTAGGCCATGAGGCCACGACCCCTGTGATCGTCCCACAGTAGGTCATGAGGCCAGGATCACTGGTGTTCCTCCTCCAGTTGGTCATGAGGCCAGAAACCCTGGTGTTTCTCCTACCCCAGTAGGTCATGAGGTCAGGATCCATGGTGTTCCTCCAACAGTAGGTCATGAGGTCAGAATCCATGGTGTTCCTCCCACAGTAGGTCATGAGGTCAGAATCCATGGTGTTCCTCCCACAGTAGGTCATGAGGTCAGGATCCCTGTTGGTGTTCCTCTCTCAGTAGGTCATCAGGCCAGGATCCCAGGTGGTGTTCCTCCTCCAGTAGGTCATGAGGCCAGGATCCCAGGTGGTGTTTCTCCTCCAGTAGGTCATGAGGTCAGGACCCCTGGTGTTTCTCTCCCCCAGTAGGTCATGAGGCCAGGACCCCCAGGTGTTCTCAGGTCCGTTTCCAGACGGAGGAGAGAACCTTGGGGGAATTTTTGTGTAGCAGTGAGAAGTGATGCGCCACGCCGGACGGGGCACGGAAGTAGCCAAGGTTACCACAGGTGGTGGGGGTGGGTGGCGAGACTGCTGGTGGTGGTGGTGGTGATGGGGGCGGAGAGTATGATAGTGTTGGAGACATCTGGGGGATAGTGATGACCGGGAAGGGAAGGGGATGGAAGTCATAGTGAGGGAATAGGTGGAACGGGATGGGGAGGGGTGTGGGTTTACAGCCGACTGGAAGTGGAGAATGCTGGAGGCTGATGGGCTTGATGGTGTGTTGGGAGTGGGACGGAGATGGGTGTAGCTATACTAGGGGATGGGGGTACCTGTGCTAGGGTTGAGGTGAAGAGGGAGTGATTGATTTGTACTCAAGGGGCTTGGGAGAATCATAAGTAGTTGACGTTATGTTTGACATTGTGTTTGAGGGACGACCGAAACTATGGCTTCTCACTCCAAAGGAGACTGCATTCCCCCTGCTGTTGGCAGTAGTCGTATAGCCTTGGACTGCGGGAGCCCTTAGAAAGGTCGCGTGTGGTGGAGGGAGGGGTAACTCTTTTTCATAGAAATTGATCCTCTGGTGATTACGGAGAAGTAGTTATAAATGCGGAAGTTGTTGGTAGGTGTGGAGGTGTGAGTCAGTTTAATTTGTGAGGCCCACCAGGATGTCCCCTGCCCCGCTGGTTGACTCAGACCTTTTTTACCATGACCACGTCCACTGCTTAGGTTAGGTTTCCGGGAGACACCGCACGTCGGTCACAGGTCGTGCCGTCGTGGCCCAGGGGTCGTACCGTCGTGCTCAAGGGTCGTCCTTCGTCGTGGCCCAGGGGGTCGTATTGTCGACACGAGAGATGATGATGATGAGCTGTGGCAGTGGGACGTTATTATGTGGTGAGGAGGGAGTGGGTCATACCACTGCAGTTACACACACACACACACATACGTACCGTGCCACGGTTCACCTACCACAGCTAAGGGCCGCTCTCCCTACGGTACACCGGGGGGCGTTACACACACCCTGCAGACGGAAGCCCCACGCTCTGAGAACGGTACCGTACCAGTAGAGGCTGGACAACACTGGCAGCAGAACGGTGCCTGTAGCGGTACGGGGCTACTGGAGGCAGTACGTCACACAGGCCTCTGGGGAGGGGTATAAAGTCTACGGACACGACCAGTCTGGTTTCACACTCCGTCGCCAGGGGATAGGGGAATGACCCCTTGGCCTTCACATTATCCTGGCAAGTTCGGGGGCGAGGGGGGGAAAAAAAAAAGAAAAGGTAATCCCGGGACTTACTTTATGTAAAGTGAAACTAGTAACTTTTAGGTCTAACACTGGCATATAGAGGGGCCCCATTTGGCTGCGAATCTTAGCCCAAAGCTGGAGGAGAACATCAGAAAAAGCAAACATACAAATTCCTCCGCGTGATCACGATGAAATTAGCGACGAAATTATGAAGATGATGTGACGGAAGAAAAGATAGATGGCCCTCAGCAAAGTGGGATAACGTTGCTAATTTGTGTCCCGGTCACTCCTCAATCCTCTCTCTCTCTCTCTCTCTCTCTCTCTCTCTCTCTCTCTCTCTCTCTCTCTCTCTCTCTCTCTCTCTCTCTCTCTCTTTTCCATGTGGCGGGCAAATTTTTAAGACGTCTCACTGTGATTCATCTTTTCTCATTCGGGTACCATCTTTATCACTCTCTGTTGGATCCTCTTTACTAGTTCCATGTGCTTCTTTAGTTGCGTTGCCCATACTCGAGAACCAGTCTAGTTTTGGCCTTTTTGAGGATGTGAAGATTTTGCAGAATATTTACTTATCCATACACTAGAATACCGTTCCAAGGTTTTGCCTCCTTAATGCTTAACTGGCGACTGGTTAGGTATGATGTTCATCTCCAGATCCTCCTCGCCCATTCCTGTGGCTTATTTCATGCTTGACACGAAATCGTCTCTCACCGCGTCCCAAACCTCCCTGCTTGACGTAAACCGGAGGTGAATTTCATCAGCCTTGTTTCCAGACTTAACTTTTGGAGTTTGTTTAGGTCCCTCTGTAGATTGATTCAGGGGCTCTTCACTTCCCTCGTGTGTGTGTGTGTGTGTCTGGACATGAAGGCGGAAGGTAAAGTTGACGTGCATCTGTCGTGATTGAAGTGGTCGATTGTACGTCAGATTCTATTTGCATTTGTTTTCGGCTAAGGAAGCGCGCACGTCCACGCTGTCGAAGGCGAGAGGAAGTGTCCGATTTAATGCTGTTGGTCCGGACCTGTTTTAGAACTGGGAGTATTGTGTGTGTAAAGGTGACTGAGGTGACGTAGTCTGATCAGGTTGGTGTAACTCGGTATGGATTGTTAATCGTGGTGTATAGAATTTATTTTTTTTTTTGGGGTGGGGGAATGATTTGTCAGTCTTGTACCAAGTTTGTCGGTAAGTCATTGGGGGAGTATTTTATGGTGGGAGGGAGTGTTTGATGAGGCAAGTATAGCGGGGTGTGGCGGTGGATTGCGTGTGTGGTGTGTCGGGTGGGCGACCCTTCCTTGCCTGGTGAGTGCCTGGAGACGGTAACGGTGGTGGGGTGCACGCCCTCCAGCACGCCCCGCTCCGCCCCGCCCCGCCCAGCCCCGCCCCGCCCAGGATAACGCAAATGTATGGGACAGCCACCACTGGCCGGCCCCTCACAGCCTCGCGCATCATATATGCTTAGATATGGAATCCTCATCAGAAGAGATGAAAAAATAAAGAAATCACAAATCAAGTCTACTGGTGGGCCGGAGGGAACAGCATACACGTATTATGACAAGATTCATCTTCAGTATTAGGGAAACAAAAGGAATGGCGAGACAACGCAGAGTAGTGAATAGAAAGGAACACGTCATATCTTAGAGAGCAGTGGGAAATGACTACATCATCAGCGAACACGACGGTGCAACAGTTTCCTGTTCAAAGGACGGCAGGCTGGGTACTAACGGGGACCTTCAAAACAAAGAGGCGCGCCCTCTGATGGTGCGTATTTAAGCACTAAATACTCCGGCAAATAGAATTTTGCTGTGTGTGTGTGTGTGTGTCATCCCCCACCGGGCCCACATTGCCGTGTTGAAAAACGTCCTGACAAGGTCAAGGATCTGCACGACTGGGAACGACTGAAGATCTTGAGGCAACGCCTTCCACAGTGCAGACGAAGGAGATATGCCATGATTTATACTTGGACCGTCCTGGAAGGCATGGTTCCTAATTTACTCTCCGAAATGGTTACCTGTTGGCACGACAGGCATGGGAGACTTAAGATATTACCAGCGGAATCAAAAGGTGTTGTGTAACTGCAGCAGAGGAAATCAGTAGCTATAAATTTGTGGGTCTCAGAACTTTCATGCGTTGTCTGCAGCCGTTAGAAATAGTGTAGAGTGGACAGTGGAATCAATTTGGAGAGGGTCTGGGTAAACACGTCTAGAAATTGTTAGTCCCACTGGGATTTAGTGGTCATGTAGGTCTACCTGTCGCTGCCTCTGTACATTTTAAAATAAAATTATTGGTGTTGGTAGTTTGGGGGGAGATGGGTTTTAGTCGTGTGCAGGTGTGATGTAGGGGAAGGGGGTGGCGGAACTGGTGGTGTGCAGGTGTAGAGTGGGGGAAGGAGGAGGCGGAACGGGTGGTGTGCAGGTGTAGTGTGGGGGAGGAGGATGGCGGAAGTGATGGTGTGCTGGTGTTTTGTTGGGTGAGGAGGGGGGGGGGGGGAGTAGATTGCGGAAGTGGTGTGGGCGCCGCCATATATGGAAAGTTTAGCGTGTTGATGACCTCCCTGCTGTTCACTTCAAGGCTCTGTCTTCCCCCTCCGCCCCGTCCCGCGCCCCATAACACCCTCCCGTAACTCGTGGAGGCGCCACCAGCACTCCAGAAGGTCAGCAGTGGGGGTGGGATCTCCCCTTCCGTAGATCAGTGGGGGGTGGTCCACCAGACCCTAAGTGGGCATGTGCAGCCAGACGACGACGTGGTGTGAGGCTACTGTTCCTAGTGGGTCTTGTGCTACCATTTCCCCCCCGTGTCATCAAGGCCAGCGGCTAGAGCCTCAGTTGATTGGTGAGGTAGGCGTTGACCCGGCTAGCCAGCCCTCACCGCCACCAAATGGGGCGTCGCTAACCACCACCATCCTCCTCCTCCAGCCCCCACAATCCTACGGAACCTGTATGAGTGTGGATGTCGGTAGGATGGAAGGTATGTTTGGCATCAGGTCTGTTCTCCGAAGTCTTGATTTGCCAGACTTAGCCGCGTAGACCCCGACTGCAGAGCGAGTTGATGAGGTGGAGGCTCACTGTATCAGGGAAGGAGACGGCCACACCTTGTTGTGATTTGCTGGTATCATGAGTGTTGTGGTGCTGGAGCAGCGGTCAGGGTCGTCCGGAGCGGCCTAGCGGTGTCACCTGGTAATGAGGTTGCATATTCTGAGTCATCGGGTGCCATCCTTCCCGGTAGACGTTGTCTCAGCCAGCCAGGCCAGCTACCGACACCAGGCGACGGGAAGACGAACGAAAACACTGACGGAGCCACTTGGTATCGCACCTCCAGTGCCAGTGAGAATAGAAGGAGAGGGCAATTCTTAAAGCTATTTGTACCTTTATCTTCAAACTGTACCAGATGTTCTTGATCGTGGATGGTATGTAGACCGAGGGGGCGCTGTCTTCAACAGCCTGAGTGATCAGAGCGGTGCTTTAGTCCCACAGCGAGCTGTGAAGGTAGAGAGGCGAGCTTCCTGCATCCAAGGACCCGTAAGACAGGTATATAGCCCTACACTTCCCCACATATGGATGGTGGTCATGAATGAAGAGAGAAAGTAAGGTTGTTGACGTCACTGACGTTGTCAGGGTTGTTGTGGTGGTAGTACCCCCAGTGTGTGTGTGTGTGTGTGTGTGTTAGCACCCGTTGACCTTCAGCCAACACAACAGAGTGACAGTTGCATTTTCCGAAAAAGATGACAGGATGGGTACTACGGTCCCTCAAGAGAAGAAAGGTACATATTGTGAAGAAATTCTCCATATCATCAGTATTCCACAGAGACGTATGACAGCATCACATGTCAGGGGCGAGCATCATGACAAAAGAGTTATTAAGTGTGCGAAAACCTTGCAACAGCCTGCATGGACAGGCGGGAATCTGAACTGCAGGTGTAGAACAGCTGAAACGCTGAGGCTATTTTATTGACTCGGGATCGCTAACGGGGGGGGGGAGAGAGAGAGAGAGAGAGAGAGAGAGAATTTACTCGTGGAAAATACTGAGGGCATTATTCTTAAATGGCACTGAAAAATGAAGTCCCCGGGTGGTGGTAAGTCAGGTATGGAAGAATGAACCATTACCACCAAAAAAAGAATAATCAAAAGGTGCAGGAAGTACAATACTATAAAGCAGCATAAACACCCTGGGGGCCTAAGACTCTTTTTTTTAATACATCGCCTGCAGACCACAGAAACCCTACCACACCCTCTGACTGTCCTCTACGTAGTCTGGCTTCTTCTCTCACGTGGAGAATACTCTCAGTGATGTACACCAGACAGTATACTACTGCTGGTAGGTACGTACTGTAGACTTGCTCCTCTGGTGACGTGTTGGTGCGCACCCCCGTAGCGTGTAGCACCCACATTAACACATCCCTCCCGTAGTATAGAACGTAGGTTAAGGGGCACGTGAAGCAGTTGTCGGAGATGTAAAACCCCGCGTTCTCTTGAGAAATTGGACTCGGGATGTCGGTGGCTACTGTGTGGAGGTGCGGCTCAGGCGGGGGAGGAGGGTGGTGTGTGTGTGTGTGTGTGTGGGGCAACCTTGCAGGTCGGCATGAGGTGATCGGTTGCCAGAGGTGGCGAGCGTGGGGCCGGCCGCCCTGCTCAACATAACGCCTCATCACCTTCCATTCAGCGGGGCCCCGGCCGTGGCATCATCCCATTGACGGGGGTGACCCGTCGGCTGGTGTGGGATCCAGCTGACCAGGACACATGGCTGCGGGCCATAGTGGGTGACCCAGATGACCAGGACACACATGGCTAGGGCCATAGTGGGTGACCCAGGTGACCAGGACACACATGGCTAGGGCCATAGTGGGTGACCCAGGTGACCAGGACACACATGGCTGCGGGCCATAGTGGGTGACCCAGGTGACCAGGACACACATGGCTGCGGGCCATTGTGGGGTCCCATCTGACCAGGACACATGATAGTGGTCCACGTGCCACGGATCAACGTTTAAACCCGTCATCGTCATTGCTTGGGGGAAACGTTTACTCCCACGGGTGGTAAGAGTCACTCACGTGACATACCTGGATGTGTTGTCACCCGGAGTCTAAAGTGTATATGTAAGGCCAGCAGGAGCATCACACGCTCATGTGGCACGTGTCTTAACCGGCTTTGTGACACCGGGCTGTGTCACGTGTGCTGCCGACTGTCTTGACACTCTGGTGTCACTTTGGTTGTGGGTGCTGTTCCCTGGTGGCCTTTATGACACCTGGCTGTTGTCTAGAATGCCGTCAACGTGAACAGAAGGTGGACGTCCCACCTCTGGCTTGATTGAAGATGATCTTCTGAGTTATCAAAAGTCGAGAGGCGGCTCCCTGATTTGTTTTGTTTTAGTGTAACACGCGCTCCTACCGTCTGCTCCAGCTACCAGATGTTGTTTTGATACTGTGGCAGTTTTATTGCAGTCCCAGCTGTCAGATGTTATGATAGAGTAGTGGTGCTTTTATGAGTATTACAACCACCGGATGTTGTTATAGGGTTGTTGCGCTTTGCTGTTAGTCCAACCACCAGATTTGATAAGTGTAGTGGTGCTTTATTACCGCCCTAAAGCACCAGGTGATCTAGTTTGCTTTTTATCACCCTCCCAACCACCGGATTTGATGAGACGTGAAGATGGTGCCAGAATTAAGATTTGAGTAGTAGGGAGAAGCTTGGATTTTTCCCTCCATGGAGGAGAGAAGAGCAAGGGGAGACACGATAACAACTGTCAAGTGCCTGAATCGGTTTTTTTTGTCGACAGTGGAGAGCTCCTCTTCAGGTCCAGATATTATACGGAAAGTATAAAACAAGATTTTTATTGGAAAGCTTGTAAAAAAAAAAAAAAAGTACATCCTGCATTCAAGCCGAAATAGAATATCCCTCTCAGGTTTGGTCACTGCACTTAACCACAGTGAACTTAAAGAGAAAGTCCAGAGGAGGACAACAAAGATAGTACCAGAGTTAAAGAGAGCTGAGTTGCAGGGAAAGGCTCGAGGTCTTAGAATTGCCGCCTGCCATGGAAGAGAGAATAGCGTGGAGTGATGTTACCAGTGCCTCGCAAGTGTTTATATCAGTTCCATGATGTCGAAAGTGAACATTTCCTCCAGTGATGCAGGGATAGAACGCTAACCAGAGTACTTTGATTTTATAGAGTAGCGGATCAATGGAATGAATGAGTCAAAGAAATGATGTTAAGTAGGGATGGCTCAAGAGGTGGGGGGGGGGGGGGGGCTCGAGTGTAAAAACCCCCTCCCCATATAGTACGAATCAGTACCGGTAATTACATAGTGGAGTCGCCTTTGTCCATTGTCGTGGCCGTCTTCCGTCCCTCCGTAGTCACGCTGTGACCTTCATCCGTAACCTTGGTTATTATAAGGGAAATCTAGATTATGTAAACTTCATATAGATGTTCCCTAACTCCTGAGGTATTATTATTGCATAGGACACATAGCATTAGTAGGCTTTTTTTTCTCAGTTATGCTCCTGTGGGAAAGAAAAGGTAAACGCGGAACCCATCTTGCTCGTAGCGAGAGGAGTCTAGATCAGATACATGGAGACCCAAAACTAGGTTGAATATATATATATATATATAACCACCTGGTATGATCTCATTATTTGTATCGCCATCGTAGTATAGCAGACGGACATTCAAGGCTCCCTTTGTCCGGTCGTTGGGAGTTAGTGTTGTAACCTTCAACCTAACCTTGGCCAGTACTTGAAACGTCTAAATCATATCCTCATGGGACGTGATACCATTGGTTTCCCAGCTTCTAGAGAAATGAATGAGATATGATTTATAGCACTTGTTTTTGCAGGAGTATTGCCACGTGAAACTCAACCTTCAAATTTATCTTAATCATACACTTATTAAACTTTACGTAAGGGTTCCATGCAGCTAAAGAATGTAATGGCGTAGTATCCACAACTGTAATTTGGGATTTTGTATACGAAAACTGTGAGGCTTTTACTGTTTATAGTGCGAATGTCCAGCTGTTGAAAACATATAATAGCAATCATAGTGGCGTGTGGACCTTGAATTCACTCGAAAAGGTGACTTACCCTGTAACACTTGAAATCCATAAACAAACTCGCTCTTTATGTCATGAATACGCTCGCCCACTTGCATAAAGCGCAACGCTGCAGTCACCAGAGGCCATGACAAAAGGCTTAGCAGAAAGCTAGTAACAAAGTATGGCAAGAACAATTGTAGTGTTAAGATGGTGGATGGTTAGAATGACGTAAGCTAGGAGGTCGTGAATGCCTGCACTTTGCTAGGGTTCGGATGGCTTCCTGATGGCATAGAAACACCAGGAGACTTGGGACAAGTGCTCGGTTTTGTTTTCAACAGTTAAGTAAGTCCAACTGTACTGTGCGTTTGATGGGAACTTGTCGCAAGAGTTTCTTGTGGAAATAACGGAAATACACCGCACTGTACTGGTATGGCAAACTGTTGTAGCTCTTAACTGTAGAAGGATTATATCAGCTGTATGAAGAACCTCATAACAACCATAGTACTTATATATATACTGGGCAACACTCCATAAACAAGCCCATCATCTACACTGTTTTGTTTAGTTGCTGTCTGGCGTTTGGGAGATGCCAATGCTCAGCATTAGGATTATTTACTTATTTTTATCTTTTGAATGTGTTATTTGTAGCACGCCTAGGACGTTATCAGCGAACTGTGTGAATTCTTCACACGTTTTACGATTATTGTTTTTTCTAACGAATGGCATTGGCTTCCTTACACAACCCTCAGCAGTCCCGGTGATGGTGGCGGCAAGCAGCTCAGGGGAAGATCGCGCTGGTTGTTTACGAAAACTTGTTTGAGATGGGAATAGTGGGCCCGTGGAAGGGGGAAGTTGGGGTTGTGCGTCACAGTAATAGTCTCTCTCTCTCTCTCTCTCTCTCTCTCTCTCTCTCTCTCTCTCTCTCTCTCTCTCTCTCTCTCTCTCTTGCTTCATTTTCTTTTTCAAACTCCCTTTCTTTCCTTCCTCCAGTCTACTTCCATGAGCGATCACTGTGGCGTGTTTGACCCTAGGTTCGCTCGAGAAGGGGGCTTACCCTGTAACCCTCGGAACCCATAAACAGACTCGCTCTGTATGTCATGAATACGCTCGCCCACTTGCGTAAAGTTTACACTGTGCGAACATCCACCTCTGGTGAGGGGCATATCATTAGGAGTCCAGACAGTCTCGTCAGAGAACGTCTCGCACTCCAAAGGAGTCTTACCTTTCCCTAAGGAGCCTCTGGAGTGAGTTTCTGGGTAACACCAGGACTTGCTTTGATACTGGGAAGGTTAAGAGTGATGTGTGCCAGTTTACACTGTGGGTTAAGGATCCGTAGTGTAGTTTGCAGTGTACGTCAGTGATGATACATATATATATATATATATACCCCAGTTCGCATGACGGTTTAATAAGTCTGTTGGCATACTAGGGTGGATGTGTAGATGAAAGTATCCGTCTAAAAATATTGGCAGCTTTAAGGGCATGATGGTATCTGCTGACAGGTTTAAGGGAGAGAGGATCATCAGACACTAGTAGAGTGCCGGGAAGGTGTCACATTGTTCACAGGTTAGGTTAAGGGTGAAAAGTACGTGATTCTCTTTTTTTTTTATCTTGGTATCCTGCGTGGCCAGGTATCGCCAGAGGGGCTGTATAATAGGGAGCGCTACCGTCCACTTCCTTACAATGTTTACGAGATTTTCATGCACCTGTTGCGTATATTTAAAGTTTAGAAAAGAAAAAATATCTATTCTTAAGAGAGAAGGGACCACGTCCACAAATCGATGAGTTGCTTGAATTATATTATCAAGTTTCATCTGGCTTTTCACACACGGTCATTGACGAACAGAATTGTTTACATTATATATATATATATATATATATATATATATATATATATATATATATATATATATATATATATATATATATACGATTTTCAACACGTGTTTCTTGACAATTTATTATGGATATGCAGTGACGTGAAAAATTCGCCAAATCCAGGCCTCTTACACAGTTACTGTAAATAAAGAAAAAAAAGTCGTATGTCTAGGGCGCAAAACTGTTGTATAGTAAAGGTAAAATTTAGAGACGCCATCAAACAACGCTAGGAGAGAGGCAGTACTCCATCCATCGGTCTCTGAGGTATATGAATGAAGTTAGGACTTAAAAGCCAAGACTCGTGGGGGCTTGAGCGCCGCTGCCCCAAATGACCTGATTGATCAGGAGATACAATGTGCAATCAACCCGTGAGACGTGTGTGCTATGATCAGAATTTGAGATGGTTAACGTGACTACTAGTAGATCAGGATGTGGTATATCCTTATGAATGTATCTATAACAGTAGGATCGCCAGGAGGGAAGGGAATGGCATCTGGGGGGAGGAGGAGTAGATTACCCTCCCTCCACTTCAGCTGCATCGTGCGAAAGGTGGTGGTGGCTGGCGGCTGTAAACATAGGGAAGACTCAGGCGCAATTCTTGACAGGTCTGTGGCTCCCTCCATTGTTAAGAGTCTCGGAGGGTCACTTTGGTGGGAGTTTTTACTAGTTTTTTTCACCCCCATACCTGAGTAAGGTGTCCAGGCATGCTGGTCAGAGGTAATTGTTTGCTGTTTGCGATGGGAAAGTTGTTGCACGTCAGGGACTGAAGGATGGATGTTTAGGCCGTGTTGAACAGTTCAGGTGGGCCGATGTGTGTGTTTGCATTTCATAATTTGTCGAGGCTGAAGCTTGTATGGCGTGTGTGTGTGTGTGTATGTGGCGATTTCGTACCTTGCGGAGGCTGAAGGTTGACCGGTGTGAGGTGAGCGTCGTATCTCATAAAGGCTGAAGCCAACTAAGAGAGAAGTCCTGGCTCTTCCCCTCTCCACTCCGACGCACATGCGGGGCCACGTGACGCTCCCGACACCCCCAACCCCCCACCCTCCGAGTGTTCGTGTGACGTCACCTCAAAATGACCAATGAGACTTGTTCTCAGATGACGTCATGCCTCGTGGCGCGGCACGCGGCACTCGCATTGTGGTGTTATTATAGCTTTGTCATCCCCCGCTTAGGGAAGAGGTTAGATTTGTATTCGTTTTGTGTTTCGTACATATGAACGTACAGTATTGCTTTACCTGTTGTAGTAGAACTCAGGGACGAAAATACTCTTGAGAACGGAACATTATGTAAAATGATGTATGTGAATCCAGTACTTCAGTCAGATGTTTGATTTCTATTATCCCCCACAAGTGCTGAGGAGCGTCTTCAAGATATGTGAATTATTTCAAAATCTCAATATTTTGTCAAAGACTTCATTCCCCGGGCATATATATATATATATATATATATATATATATATATATATATATATATATATATATATATATATATATATATATATATTATCAATTATCAAACTATTCGCGGGAGACAGCGACAAAGTATAAAATATATATATATATATATATATATATATATATATATATATATATATATATATATATATATATATATATATATATATCATACAATATTCACTATTTCCTGCGTTGGCGTTACGAACAGAGGACTGAGCCTTAGAGGAAATATCCTCAATTGGGCCCCTTCTCTGTTCCCTTTGGAAAAATGAAAAATGGGAAGGGAGGATTTCTTTAAAAAAAAAATAATACCTTTATCTAAACTAGATTCAAGGAGGAAGTTGTTTTAGTTACCTGGAAGGGAATCTGGCAGTGAATAAAACTATGGTTGCTAAGTAAAGCACAGGATGGGTGAAGGTAAAGTCTTTGAGTGCATTGAGGAGTGTGAAAAGAGAAGGCATTATCTGTGCAAGCAAAGATATCTGTGTGATGGTATAGTTATTCCTGATGGTGTTGTATGGATGTGAGGCGTGGGATGTCGATCAAAAAGTATGGATGTGTTGGAAGTGAAATGTTTGAGGACAGTATGTGGTGTGAGGAGGGTTGATTGGACAAGAAATGATTATGGTAAGAAAGAGGTTTGATAGTAAGAAGAGTTTTTGTGAGTGAACTGAAGATATATTGAAATGGTTTGGACATATGGAGAGGATGAGTGAGGTGAGGCTGAGTGAGATGGCACACATATTGTAAATAGAGGGAAGAAGGATGAAACTAGGGACAAGGTGGGAATATGGAGTGAAAGAAGCTTTGAGTGGTTGAAGCCTAGACTTCTTGGTAACACCTGGACCTTTTCAGGATGCCCTTGGATGGATATAAATAAGCAACATGCATATATACATATACCCTGGTGTTACCGAACTCTACCTGCTCAAAGTTGTGCCAGGAGTGTAAAGTCACCTTTGGTGTGGCTGTATCATTGGGAGTACGGCTTTTAGAAAGGTCCTGGGTAACATCAGGACTCTGAAATTGCAGAGAAATTTGTCCTGAGGTGATTATGAAAGATAGATAAATGAGGTATATATACCCTAGTCTGAGCCAGTTATGCATTTATTTATCAACTAGATGTGAGGGAAGGAGAAACAGTTTGCTTAGCTGTGGGGCTGAGTGCCATGCCCATGATTTGAACCTGGGCAGGCCCATGCATGAATTCATAGTGAGCAACATTAACCCAGTACATGACTGTAGTATATGTAGTATTTTTGTATATTATTACGTTTCTTTGGAAGTGAATTATAATTATATTCTGAAATGTAAAATGTCTGTTTTTCAGGAACAAACATATCGACTGGTGAGGAGGTTGCCATCAAACTAGAATGCATCAAAACAAAACATCCGCAGTTACATATAGAATCCAAGTTTTATAAGGTAACTATATTTGCTTAAGAATGAAGTTTTATCGACTTAATGATGTACAAAGTATGATGAATACCTGGAATTTTTTGCTTAAGTGTTTTTATGGAAGATATGAAGAAAATGATCAAACAAAGAATAACATAGTTAGTGGAAGAAGTTAGCTTGGGAGAGTCAATAAGTCTGTCTGCTTTCATCTTGACTCTGACAAGTAAGGATGTTGAGCTTAAACTGCCCCAGATGTATGAGCAATACTCCATACATTGATAGATCAATCCTTTGTATAAATGGAGCAACTGTTCAGAAGAAATTTCATATAAAGTTTCTGTATACATAAGATATACAAAAAATGTTACCTTTACTTGCTGCCAGATTGTAAAGAGTGTTTTCTGAAAGGGGTTTAGCTGATTTGAAGTGAGAGTGCTTGAATTAGAAAATAACTAAAGCAATACATAGGGATTTCAGCCTGTTTTGATGAAGTAAGAGGGCATAGATTTTATCGATATATGTTATTGTTATTAAGCTGATTGGAAAAGAATTTTGACCTTTGAAGTGAAGAGGAAATTATGATAATTTTCAGCTGTTTGGCATAGTATTCCAAGGACATTCTCTCTTTATGTGACACAGTTGAAGTGATGTGCTTCATTCATGTACAGTTTGTGTTATTTTCCTATAGTTAATGAGAATATGACTTGATGGTTTGAAGAGAGAATGCATCTAATCACCTGCGCGTTTATAATAACATAATGTTCCATTCCTTTACAGATGATGGCTGGTGGTGTAGGTATCCCAGGAATCAAGTGGTGCGGGTCTGAAGGCGACTACAATGTTATGGTTATGGAGTTGTTGGGGCCTTCTTTAGAAGATCTTTTCAATTTCTGTTCTAGAAAGTTTTCACTTAAGACTGTTCTTCTCCTGGCAGATCAACTTGTAAGGAGCTCAGTTTTTTTTAATACCCTAACTTAGTGTATATAACAAAATCACTGAATGCTAATGTGTAGATGTATGGCTATACCACAGCAGTTAAAGATGGTGTACTTACTTTGGAAATGTTTTGATTGTTTTTACGTACATTTCATTAGTATGTTTCTCGCTCTGATATGCCCTATTAACCAGGTTTTGTAAACTAAACCTTCTCTAGATTTCTTGATTCCCAGATATTGGAGCTCATTTATATCATGCTGTACTCATATTAACTCATCCATGTCTTATGCTCATACATTTTCTCACTTGTGTTTTACTTACCTTGTTCTGATTTACTTATTTTTTATTTTCTATTAAGCCAATACCTTATTTTTCTGTAGACTGCTTTATTTTACTAGTTCACTTCTTTTCTTTACCTCCTTTTACATGTTTGCAGATCTCTCAGTCCGACTTTGCTTTCCTTCTGCCAGACTGTAATTCACTTTCTTGTACTCTTGTTAATAATTTTTCCTTAGACCTCTTTTCACTTGCATTACTCAGGATGGAATCACATTATATTTACCCTTGCAACAGCTGGCATCTTACATTATATCCTCAGAGTCTTCCATTCAGACCCTTCTTCTGTTTTGATGCTTACATATAAACCGTTACTTAATGATTTTTATAAAGTGGTGAAATTTTGCAACCCACTCCGTCGTTTTCTCCTATCTTTGGTTTGTTCTGTGAGCATGAGACACATTCTCTCACATCAGGGTCAGGACCATGTAACTGTCTGTCTGTCTGGTGGGGAACATTAACTCTCCCACCCACCACTGTCTTCTCAACTAGATAGCTGCCACCCTCTCATTTTGGGCTCTCCCTTTGTTAGTTCGAGACTGCTTTTCGAGATTAGATCATCGACCCACTGGCTCTTGTCCACAGAAAACTCACTTATTCTCCAGATTGTATTCTTTCAAGAAATGCAACCAAGCTGGCTTTGACCTTCCCTTGGATCAGTACCCCTTTTCTTCTTTTTTGCATACATGTTTGCTATTTCCCTGTGTTAGCAAGGTAGACCCAGATACAAAGAAATAGTCTCAGACATTATTTTTAAGTTTGTAAGAGAATGTGTTTTCATTTATAAACTGTTTCATGTATTATTTTGTCCTGTGTGTTTTTACCAGGTGTTGTTGCCTCTTATACTTCACATGTCTATTAGTATGGTCTTTTTTTGCAGTTATGTACCCTAGTCTGGATGACATTGTAGGATGGTGATGGAAATGATCAAGGTGGATAGTATGTTTGTACTGTGAGGATTCCCCCAAGGTTAATTGCTGGTGGTAGCTTGACTCAGGTAGTGTCTTTATCCCCTCTCTTACTGGGGTCCTTCGCTTTCTCTCCTCCCTCTCAGAGAATAATGGTCATTTTTAATCTGTATATTTCCATTCATCAGTTCCCTGAATAATTACAGAAAAGTTAATCATGATCATGTAAGATTGATGTCAGTTCCCATCCACGATCATAAGCTGTCTCTGTATATTCATGGAAATCCTGATCTTGTAAAAATGCTTTTTTATCTTTTTAACAATTTTCTTGTTTGAATGCAAGTGATGCCCTCTGGTTGCTCTATCCCTACATTTCCCAAAGAACTATTCGTTGCTCCTGTCAATGATTGATTTAGAAATTTAATGGCTATGATCAGGTCACCCCTTACTCTTCTTTCTTTCAAGGTGGGCATATATCAAGCCTTCAGCCTTTCCCTGTGACACAGCTCTTTTAATTCTGTTATTCTACCATGTTTGTTGCCCTTCTCTAGACTTTTGCTATTAGCTCTCTGTGCTTCTTTATGTGTTGTGACCAAACTTGAGAATCTCATTCTGCTTTTGGCCTTTATGTAAGATATGACTGTGTGTGTGTGTGTGTGTGTCTGTGTGTCAGGAGTTGAAGGAAGTTTGAACCCAGGTGATTAATCAGATAACAGATGAACATTGATGCTTACTTGGGCTTTGTTAAATTGATCACTGCATTGTTTCTTGGTTATATTTATCTGTGTGACCCTTTTGTGACATATAAATGTGAAGTACAGTAGATTCCTTTTAAGTTCAGTGAAGTGAATGCCTGACCATATTGTGCAGTTTGAACCCCTCTAGGTAAGCTGTCATTTAGACTTGGATATGTTTGATTAGACTTAATGATCTTGTATGAAGTTAGATAAAATTTTTGAGGCCTAATGACCCCATGGCTGAAGATATAGGATTACATCAAATATAGTTTAACCCCTTAAACCCAAGGATATATAGTAGATTACTGTGATCGCATTTCATGATAAGTATATGGAAATTGTTGATGGTATTTACACTTTATATGGGTTTGGGGTAATTTTTTTGATATGCCATCTTAAACTTTCCGTCAGACTGTCCAAAGCTGGCATTACTGCATTGAAGGAAAACATAATAAGTGATAGTTGGTTTAATTGAAACCATACAAGTATTTCTAGTAAGTCCATAAAACAAATTATTTCATTTTAAAGTTTTATGAATATGCTCAAATTACAGAGATATGTCTTGAACCTACTTAGTAAGGTGTATGGATGACTGCAAGGTTAATGGCATGCATAGAAGATCAGATTGGTGGGAACTACTAAGGCTTCAGGAGAGGTATAGGATGAGTGATCCAAGTGTTTGCATTGAAGAATTTTTGTGAGAAATATGCAGAGAAAAAGAATTGCACATGACATTTATGTATCTTGAGAAAGCACATGATAGGGTTGACAGAGTGACATCATAGAAGGTGCTATGAATGTATGGGATAAATGGAGAGTTACTAAATGCAGTGAGAAGTTTTTACATAGAGAGTAGGCAAGTGTTTGAGTAGGGAGGGAGTCTTTATCAAGGATGTGTACTGTCATTATGGTTCTTTAGTATTTCTCTGGATGTAATGGTGAGGGAAGTGAATGCATGGTTCTTAGGGCCAGGGACAAGTCTATGGCATCTTGGGGCTGCAGAAACATTGGAGATGGATCAGTTGCTCTTTGCAGATGACACAGCTGATGTCAGACTGTCGTGAGAAACTCCAGATTGTGATGATAGAGTTTGTTTCAATATGTGAAAGAAGAAAGTTAAAAGTAGATGTAAAGAAAAGAAAGGTAATGAGGTGCAGCAGAGGGAGACTGGATGGTTTGAGTATGATTTTGATTTGGGGAGGATGTGAAGGAAGTAGAATGCTTTAGGTACTTGTGAGTATACATGGTAGTGAATGGAATCATGGGTGCTGAAATGAGTACTTAGTTGGGAAAGGAGGCTGAGATCATGAATTCTTTGATGAGTGCATGGAAGGAGAGGTCAATGTCTGTTTGAAGGTGTAAGAACTCGTACATTGTTGTATGGATGTGAGTCATACTCACAGAATACAGAACAGAAGAGGATGGATGTGTTAGAAAAGAAGTTTCTTAGAACACTACATGTTGTGTGGTAGGGTGATAGTATAAGGAATGACAGTGTAAGAGAGAGATGTAGCAATAGATTGCAGTATGATTGACAGAGCCGACTAGGGTTTCAGGATTCAAATGTATAGATAGAAGGGGTGGAAGAAAATTAAGAAGTCGAGGAAGGAAGAGGAGACTGAGGAAATGGAGGGATGGAATGAAAGGGGCTATTGGGTATCTAGGGATGTACATTTAGGATGTGGATATGGGATAAAATGAATGGCATCAGTGTGGTATGGGGGGCATCATGCTACCTTAGGATAGAATGAATGGTATCAGTGTGGTATAGGGAGCATCGTTCTGTCCATTGGCTGAAAGAGGTCATATGAAACAGTCAAAGTATAGCGTGGAATAGTATATAGGGCTTGGATATGGATGGTGAGTTTTGGTTTCAGTGCATTGGGCATGTTAGCCAGAGCATATATATTTGCAAATGAGGCCTTTGTTTGTGTTTTTCAGACACTGTCTTGCTAAGATAGTAGAAACTGTTTTGTGTAAATCTGTTCAGCTCTGAAGCATATGGTTGTGAAATATAGTTATGCTGTAGATAATTCAGTTCCATTTCCATGGAAGTGTGCTTCAAAGACATATGTTAGCAACTCAGTTTAAGCATATTGCATGGTCAGAAACAGATATACAGTATCTTGAGAAATCATACTCTCTTTCTACTTATGGATTGTTGTCAGGCACTCATACAAGCCTATGAAAAATCTGTGAACTTTGATTTACCATTCACGATTGGTTTCACTGAAATGTTTGTTTATGTCATTGTTGGTCTTGTTCGTTCAAAGCATCAATTTTTTTCTTACAGATAACTAGGATAGAATATATCCATAGCAAGAATTTCATCCATCGAGACATAAAACCAGACAACTTCCTTATGGGCTTGGGCAAAAAGGGAAATCTTGTGTATATCATAGACTTTGGCCTAGCAAAAAAGTACAGAGACTCTCGCACACATCAGCACATACCTTATCGGGAAAACAAAAATTTAACTGGTACTGCACGTTATGCCTCAGTCAACACTCATCTTGGTATTGGTAAGTACATTGTCACTTAGAGATATAGTTTCTGTAGCCCTCAGGCAGTGTTCAAGAGTGCAAGAAATTTTTAAAGATATTATTAGAGGACAGTTTAATGGAAGAGGATAAAGTGAGAAATTTGAAAATTAAGGGGAGATACAGTATGAGTAGAGCACTGAATGGTTATTGTTGTGGCTAGAGTAAGATAAGTAAACATTCTTTTGTCTTTTATTTTATAGATGTTGATGTGTGGGGAAAAGGTAATGATTTGTGGTAAATGGTTTGAAACTGAATCATTATTGTAGAAGGTTATGAAAGTTAAGAGAATGCTGCAAGGTATAACAATACCACTGATATAGATACATGCATTTGTGAAGGAATAGCTAGGATTGTATGTAATTCTTTTATTATTAAATGAAGATGTTGGAAAATGAAGAAAAAAAATTAATTTTATTTTAAAGTCACAATGTTGTGTACCTTGTCATCATATATGGAGATATATAGACATTTTTTCTGAAAGTTGTATGAAATGGAAAATACAGCCTGCTTAGGTTTGCTGTACTTTTGTGTACAGTACTTTCTCATACTTTTATGATAGTTATTATGAATTGTTTAGACAAATAAACATGGAAGTGTATCAAGTTTTTGTGATGTCACTGTGGTTATGCAACACTTTTATGGATGGGATGTGAGGTGGGGCGTTTGTGTTGGTGTTTTTGCTTTGGTGAAATAGATTGGCAGTTTCTGCAGTTGTTTTATGAAGAAGACACTATTGTTTTATGTGCCTTAGAGGAAGAGGTGGATAGAATGGTGAGATGGTTTAGCGTGTAGAAGGTGACTGAAAGAGAATGTAAATGAAAGTAAGAAATTAGATTTTGAAAAGGGAAGGTTGTCACTGAAGAAATAAGTTATGGACAATTTTGATTTTTAGTTAAGTTTATTAAGGATGGCGTTGGAAAGTTAATGTTGGAAGTGAAGTCATGTAAGGGAGAAAACTTCAGGATGCATTGAAAGTTCCAGTTGATAAAAAAGAAGTTGAGCATAAGGTGTGTAAGAAGGTGGAACAAATTAGGACTCATCCCAGTACTTTTGTGTGTGTGAAACCCAACTTATTTAACTCAGGGTAGGTAACAAATAACAGCAGTGGAGATAGCTGATTAGCATAAAATACTTGGAATTAGGAGGTTGTGAGACATGCAAGGGAGAGAGTGTATTTGAGCAATGTGGTTTACATTGAACAGTGTGCTGTCTGGGCTGAACCAAGGCATATGAAGCCATCAGGAGAAACCACAGAAAGGTCTGTGGGGCCTGATTGTGTAAAGGGGGCTCCAGTTTTGGTGCATTATATATGACTGCTAGAGAGAGAATTTTTGCTGATGAGGCCATTTCTCTGTCTGTTCCTGGTGCCATCTTACAATCATGGGAAAATGTAAACATGTATAAAAGATGTTTTTATTATTATTATTAATTATTATTTTTGTTATTATCTAGAGTCACTGTGGAAGTTATTGTTACAAACATATGATATGGGAGGAAAGCTACGTAAAGCAGTGCAGAGTTTTTGTTAGGAAGAGTAAGGCATGTGTGTGAGTAGAAAGAGAAAGGTGAGTGGTTCCAGGTGAAGGTGGGTGTGCAGTAGTGTTAGATGTCACTGAGGCATTTTAATCTGTTTAGGAATAGGGTGGTGAGGGGGTAAATTTGAGGGTCTTAGAGAGAGGGGGAAATCTCCAGTCACTTAGGGTTGTAGAGGCCTGTGAGCTGAGTTTATTGCTGCTTGCCATTGTCATGGGTCTGGGTGCAGATTTGATTGAGAGACTGCAGAAGCTGGTGTCAGAGTTTATGAGAGAGATAAGAGTTAATGTGAATAAGAGTAAGGTTAAGTATAAAAGGGGAGAGAAACAAGTTAGTTTGAGTTCATTTGAATGGAGAGAACCTGGAGGATGTGGAGTGTTTTAGATATTTGAGAGTGAACTTGGCAGCAGATGGAACCGTGGGAGCTGAATTAAGCCATAAGGTGGCAGAGGGGGCACATGTGCTTGAGTCATATAGGAGTGTATGGAGAGATCTGCATTTTTAAGGGCAAAGATCATTATGGTCCAATAGTAGCTACAAAGGTTTTGTATGGATGTGAGGTGTGGGCCTTGGATGGCAAATTAGAGAAGAGGGTGGATTGCTGGGAATGGAATGTATAACAAAATGTGGTGTGAGGAGAATTGATTGTACAAGAAATGACAGGGTAAGAGAGAGGTGTGGTAGTAAGAAGAGTGTGGATGAGAAAGCTGAAGAGGGTGTGCTGAAATGGTTTGGACATATGAAGAGTATGAGTATGGGGAGGCTTACAAAGGAGTGAGTAAATGCTTTGAGAGTTTAGGGCTTGAACATTTAGGAGAGTGTGAGGTGTGCGTGGGATTGAGCAAATTGTACCGTTGTGGCATGCAGGGGGTAATGTATGGTGTGGATTGAACTAGGGCATATGAATTGGTCAGCAGAAACCAGAGGAAGGTCTGTGGGGCTTAGATGTGAATAGGAGGTTTTGATTTGGTACATTATGCATGACAGATAGAATGCAGATGTCAGCAATGTAGGTGTTCCTCATTTGTTCCTGGCATTACCTTTCTGCTCTGGAAATGTCAGACAAGTATGAAAAAGGAATATTATTATCAAGGTTGTGCTATAGTCAGAGTAGCGAGGAAAATATGGACTTCTCTGGGGTGAAAAGTTCTTTGATGTGATTATACTCCTATGATAAAACCTCATGTAGTGACTTTTCACTGACAGCATGACGTAAAATGGGTAGAGTTTGGTAACACCAGGAGATTCAATGATGTGAGGTTGTTGGGTGAAGTCATTAGACTTATGCATGGATGAAAGACTTATTAAGCTGATTAGGGCTAGGAATATTTCAAGTGAAGATCTTGGAGGAATAATTATGATCTGAATGCAATGAAAACATTTAGTGCATGAAAGTGTATGAATAGAGATGTGGTCTTATTTGACATATCAGAATAGCTTGTAAAATGAAAAGTAAGTAGCATTTTTATAAGAAGTTCATGTGTCACTGCAGCATGCTTGACAAGTGTTGATATTAAAGAAGATGTGGGGGTGATGCTGTGGAAGCATTGTGCACCCAATCCATCCCAGTGAATTGAGAATAATGATAATTGATGATTTGAAGGATTTTGAAAAAAAAAAATTATTCTTGGAGCTTTTCTATGTCTCCTTGCAAGTTGATAAGGCCCTCTTCATTGTATACCTCTCTCCCAAATATGCAAATATGTTCAGGTAGGACAGAACCTTGCAACATACCTTTGATCATCTCATTGCAGTTCAAGAAGGCTCCTTCTAACATGCATTTTTTTTTTTTTCCTTGCATAAGATAATCTCTTCATCAAAGGAATCTCTTCCTGAAGATCCACTTGATCCACTTTCTTTACCAGCCTCCTATGGGATATTGAGTCATTAGCTTTTTGGTTGACCAGAAATGAACAATCCACTCATCCTTGTCTTTTCTCAAATACAAATGTCACTCTTTCATAGAAATATAAGATATTCTTAACACTTGGCTTCCTTTCCTTGAAACTTTGTTGTCTGTCTTTGATAGTTTCTCTTCTGCATGAAGTCATTAGTTTGCTCTCGGAGTATCTTTTTCAGTGCCTTACAGACCTTATTCATCAGGAAGACTGGTCTGTAGGTCAGGGCCTCCTTCCAGTTTCCTTTATTTTGACATTTGCCCACCTGCATTCGCTTTGCAACATGCTTTTTCCTGTGTCGTCTTGAAAAACATATCAAGAGGTTGTTAAGTGTTTCCTAACCCCTAATCAGCATATGTGAAAAGATTTCATCAGTACCACAAGTGTTAAATGGATCAAGACCCATAAGTACTATGTTTGTGACCTTTAGATATTTCATCGCATCCCATGACTTTTTCCCCATTTCATCTCACAGTTGTTGAGGCTATAGTGTCTTTCTTTGTGACATCACATGAACTAGTCATTGTCACATATCCTTACATCATCCTGAATAACTCTTCTTGCTGAATCCCATATCTTTGTTAGGTGCTCTTGAATTTACACTTTACTTATAGTGACTTTAATGAAACGTTATTGATTATCCCTTTCTTTGACCATAATAGTCGTTTCAGATTTTCTTGGTTCCTCTTTTCTTTTCCTGCTCCACTCACCTCTTGCACTCATATACCATACAAATGCTGGATAGCTGGATTTCTTGAGATGTTTTCATCACTGCACTTTGCAAAGACATTTTTCATTGAAACTCATCCTACTTCCTTAACCTGCCCTCTGTATCTAAGGCTGAAGGTACTCATGTTCGTAGCCTATTTTAAACTTCACAGAATCACCATAATGGCCTGGTTCCTGGCTACTGAATTCCATTTTCCAGTTTATGTTATCATAGAAATTGTTTGGTTTTATGTTGTTCCCAAGATTTCATATAATTTCTGAGTCTGGTCTCATCTCTGCTCTGTTTACATCCTAATTTTCCATCCAATCAAACTGAGGTATTACTTTCTCACTTTTTCCAGTTGTTGTCTCATATATGACATTCTCAAAGAAAGATGTAGTAATGATGGAGTATCAGTCCCTTTCATCCAATTGTGTTCATTGATATGCAGGAAAAGGAAGACTTCTTGTATATGTTCTTGAGACTTTGTGTCACCATTAGAATTCAAATTCCTCCATTCTATTTCTTTATAATTCAAGTCACCCATTATCAGTACTTTACCATTTCTGAGAAATCCATGGTTTCCTGTTTCTTGCAGCATCCAGATTTGTCCTTTCATTGTTATCATTGTATTTTTGTTCTTTTTTGTTAAGATTCTGTGGTCTCTATATTATAAACATCACAATACACTTCTTTTTTACATTAACTTTTCCTATTTTGTATAATATAAGCGGGACATATTCCAATGTTTCCTGAAACTTAAGGCTGTCTCCTCCTCTCTTGTCTTCATCCAGTTCCTCTCTTGTCTTTTCTTTCCCTCTTTGCTACCATGTATCCCTGTGGATAGAACAGGTAAGCTTTTATCCCTTTAGTATGTTTTGTTTCCATAACTCCCATAGAATCTTTTGCATTTTTCTTGGTACAGTTCTTGAATTCCACCACATTACCTTGTGCTATTACTCCATCAGCAGTTATATTCTATACTTTACTTTCAGTCTGATATTATCATCACTATATACTGTAGCATGAAGCATAGTTTTCACGTTGAAACTAGACCTTTGTATAGATATTCGTTCTTTCATACTTGTTCATGAGAGGAGTTTTCTGTCTCAGATGTAATTCTGATAAATTTATTGAAAAGATCAGAGGTGTCGGGCACATACAGGAAAAATATTCAAGGAGGAACTGTGAATGAAAAGTGAAGGAGAAATAGAGGTGGGGATATATTTTTGACACAAAAGTCGAAAAAGGGGTTATAAATGTATGATGCATAAGAACATATTTTAAATCCTGTCTAGTAACTTAATCAGACAGGAAGTAGGCTCACTTATACTAACTCCTGTATTATGATTGTTCCAGACACCACTAGTACACTCCTAAGTCAGGGTGATCATACTTCCCTACACTTCTACCGTTTTTTGACGGCTGCTTTTACGAATTGTGTTGGGAGTTAGGAAGATATGTTTCATGCTGGATTTTCCTTTATCAGGTTCATGAATATTTATTAGTATGCTTAACCAAAACTTCAGACTTTTTTGATTATTTCAGTGCACATTTCATAATAGATAGTGTCGTAGAAGGTGACTAAAAGGGAGGGAGCGGGGGACTGGAAATCCTCCCCTCTCATTTATAATTTTCCAAAAGAAGGAATAGAGAGGTGGGCCAAGTGAGGATATACCCTCTAAGGCTCACTCCTCTGTTCTTAACGCCACCTCACTAATGTGGGATAAGATGAATATGTATGGAAAAAAGATTGTAGTTTTTAGATTTGTGATTATAAGAGGGATAGTTGTTATGGTTAGATATGGAGAAAGAATTGTATTTGTTAATGATATTATTGGTTGGAAGAAAATTCTTGACCACATTGTTTTTCTCGGAATTTGCATCTTACAAACCTGTAAAGAAGACAATTATTGATATACATAATTTAATGTAAAAGTATTTTGAAATATTCTATGATATCTACAGAAAAGTAACAGTATGGTCCACTAGTTCTGTGAATTGCTGCATTCTGAGTAGTACACATGACAAATTTTACACAACTGGGTGTTTTTGCTGCCTTTTTTTTTTTTTTTTTTTTTTTTTTTTTTTTTTTTTTTTTTACATCTCTTCTATCCCTTCATCACATAGGTTTGTAGTATGTGTTTCTTCTGAACTTTATTTTCCTACTATTTACCTTTACAGTGCTAGATATCATAATGCTGACCTAGAGATGCAAAGGACCTTCCCAAATTATTTCCCTGGCAGTAGAGGTCTTTGTAGTAGTAATGGCTGAATTATTATTAATCCATTTTCTTTTGAAATGAAGTTTGATCAGTTAGTTCGTGGAATGTTTGAAGACAGGCAGAGAATTCCTGGTCTGTGACATACATTTGCACTGGAAATTAACCTTTTGCAGGTACTTAGGAAGTTTAGTGGGATGGATTTTTTCCTTTTTTTTTTCTCTTTTTTTTTTATGGGGTTTGGCTGGCCGATATGTTATGCATCTATTGAAGAGAACATAGGTATTTCTTTTGGGGGGAACTAGACTGGATCTTATTTATTCATATAAACTTGCAGATATGGCCTTCCTCAGGGGATTCTTACTGACACTTGAAAAACCAGTCATGAACAAACAAGCATCATGGAAGCAGGAGCAACATTAGTGAATAAGAGGCCCATCTCCTGTTAGCTGATTTGATTTTGATGAGGTAACCTCCCACCTTCCAATGTAATTGGCATGGAGTTTGCTTAATGTAACTGAAGCTGAGGTTCTGATTCCGGATGCTAGATGGGCCATTTACTTGAATTATGTTTTTGTCAACATGCTTTTTATATATATATTTATTTTATATTTATTATACTTAATCGCTGTTTCCCGCGTCAGCGAGGTAGCACCAGGAAATAGACGAAGAATGGCCCATCCACTCATGTACACATATGTATACATAAACACCTATTTACACACATATACACAAATATACATACATATACTATTATGCACATGTACATATTCACACTTACTTGCTGTCATCCATTCCTGTTGCTACCCTGCCCCACAAGAAACAGCATCGCTACTCCTTGCTTCAGTGAGGTATCGCCAGGAAAACATACAAAAAAATCCACATGCATTCACACTCAAGTCTACAGCTGTCGTGTAATGCACCGAAACCACAGCTCCCTATCTACATCCAGGTACCATGTACCTTTCCATGGCTCATCCCAGACGCCTCACATGCCCTGGTTCAGTCCATTGACAGCAGGTCGACCCTACATCACTCCAATTCACTCCATTCCCTACACATCTCTCCCCCTCCTCTATGTTCAGGCCCCAATCACTCAAGATCCCTTTCACTCCATCCTTCTACACATATAACCTGGCCTGTGGTGTGCTAGGTAGGTAGTAGCTAATCAAACTACCTTATCTAAGATGTAAAAGAGCCTCTCATACCTCAGGTGTGTTTAATTACTTGGAGCTTACACTCATGGGCCCTCATTTCTTGAACTTTATCTTACAACTTTTAAAGCTTTTTTTTTTTTTTTTATATTTTGTGAGCATTTAATTTCATTGCTTGGTGTATTCCATTCATCCACTACTCTTTATATAGTAGAATTACTTCTCAATGTCTTTTCTACTCACTTCCATAATTGACAAATTTAAGGCCTCTTACATCTCTGGTACTTATTCATTTATTTCTGATATCTCTATTGTCGTCCTTTGGGCTTTCTTCCTTACTTCTTTGTGTTGCTTTCAGTTTGATGACCAAATGTGTGAAGCATATTTTTAGTTTTTTCATAATATTTGATGTGAAGAGTTGGCTGAATATTTCCTTATCCAAGTACTTGAATACAAGTATGTCTGCTGCACAATTCTTAGGTTGGACTTTGGTGCCACATTAGGTGCAGTGTCAACTCTTAACGTCCCTCTCACACACAGATTCCTTTGGCTTACTTGTATTTATTTTCACCCTCTCATCTACCCTATGACTTGACTTCTGCTTCCATGGATGTATGTGTATTTCAGGCATATTCACTCAAATTATTTTTATATTTTTGCTTTAATTTAATCTCTCTAATTACTCGGCTAGAATATAGTGGAATGGTGGATGGAAAGACCTCAGTTGGAAGTGTATGTCATTCTTGAAACATTAGGAAATGTTAAAGTTCGCATTACTAAACCATTGTCAGTCATATCACAGCCTGGATATGTTGGGTAATGAAATTGCGAGTTTGTTTCTCATTCTTATACCATGATGGAAGTTTCAACCCGCTGTCATGGACTGCCACATAGTATTTAGAAAAATTTTTGGTTGTACGAAGTGCCAGTCATCATTTATAACAATGGAACTGAATGTTATAGGTTCTTTTTCATTTGCTTTTAGTGAATTGAAGTTCTGTAATATCTCTTCGTTAGCTGATATATATTCCTTGTCAGTACTATGTATCAACATGTCTGATTCAGATGATTTATTGAGAGAAATGGATTTGAGGTAACTGCTTACATGGACTTAAGGTGTTGGTGTTAAGACACAGGGCAACTTTGTTATGGCCGAGAGGCCTCACCAGTCTGCATTGCTGGATGGACTGCTTTACAATTTTTCAGATGCATTCCTACTGTGTTTTCTTCCTATTTATGTCCACATTAGATATATACAGGAGCATTATTTATTTTGTAATTTTTGATCGTCATAAAAGCTCTCTATAGAACTCAGTATGTGTTGACCTTGTATTACATGTCTATACACATTGTGCTTCTAAAAAGCACAAGTCCCATCATAAGGGCCTCTACCATAGTAACTCATAGAAATTCCATTCAGCTGTGCACTGTCTTGGTAGAAAGTGAGAGCTACCAGAATCTATCTATTTATATCTCTGGTATCTGTTTCTTCTAGGAACTCCCCCAAGGGTGTGGTTAACACAAAAGCATCTCCATAATTGGTGAACTCTTGTGACCCATTGTATCCTTTAGTGCTTTACCCTTAACAGGCTACTGGCTGGGAGCAGCTGTAGCACAGGGTTTCCAAAGGCTCCTAACTAATTTTCAAACCAATTTTTTCTACCTAATGTTCATTCCTAATGTTCCAACTTACTGTTGTCTGTTGCTCCCACCCAATGATCATACCAACTACTACCTCCTAATGTTTACTTAATGTTCCTTCTTATTGTTCCTACCAACTACTTTTACCTATTGGTCCTACCATTTTGCCAAATGGCAGGGTTAGTGCATACTGCACACTGCATTGCAGGAAAATCTAGAGTTACGAACAATGAATTGTATGAGTTAAGTGTTTTTCATGTTTTGTGTGTGACAAGGAGAGATTGTATGTTTGTGAACAGAGTGCCAGGAGTCCATGTGTGGATGAGGCAGGAAGAAAAGACAGCTTCCTTGAGTCAGAGGAGTGCAACTTGACAGCCACTGAACTACTGGCTAGCTATGCAGCTGCCACTAACCCTCCCAGTACTCAGCCGGGTAGTACTGGTAATATACCTTCCTTGTCAATGCTGCCTGTTGTTTACTGCAGCATTATCAACCCAGATTGAGATATATTTCAATGTAGTATCTGATTAATTTAAGTAGTCAAAAATTTCACTATTAAACACATGAACTTCAAGGATAGAATGTGACAAATTGTTGGATAAATTGTCACAGAAGCCTTATATATTAACCTCTCCATCTGTGACACAATGAACAAGAGCATTGTAAATACTTGTAAGTTCTTCAGTATTAGTATTGACTGTGCTTCCATGAATTTATTTTGATGTTTTAATGCTTAGTTTCTAGCAAAGCCCATTTGGAGAATTATATCGTGTTCATTCAGATCCATCTTTTGCTTTTGAAAGGCCTTTCTCTGTTCATTAAGTTCTTCAAAAACTTCTGGTATATTTAGACCTCAGCAAGTTATTGTGCCCCAATCCTTCATGTGACAAGATGTGTTGAGTACAGTATGCTGATCACTGTTACTCTCATGAGTTAATTATCTATGTATCAAATACAAACTTAAGGTTTCTTTTGCCCTTGGACTGTAGGTATGTAGTCTTTTCATTTATCTTGCATTTGTTGGCACAGAATTTACTACGTCAGATTATTTCAATAGTAACCTTTCAGTTTACAGAAAACATCTTAAAGAAAACCATCTGAACATACAAAGGGTGAAAAATCACAAAATTTAGAGAGGCCCGCCTTATGTTCAGGGTACTGCTCCATGAAAAACTTGTGCACTTGTAAATATTATGTAAGCAAATGCTTCACGGCTTTATGCTTCTGATCTCTTTTGTCATTTCTAATCATCTTCACATCTCTTCTTTCCCCATTTGCCTTGATATTTCTTCACACAGCCTTTTGGGTTTGAGCTGATATTTGCCTTTGATGAGTTATTCCAGGTCTTATGGGTAAAACCTCCAGGCTAGTGTTTTGCAGTTTTTTCCACAACTACTTCATCTTCCTTGGGGTGTTAGGAAGCATACTAAATGTACACTTGTCAGTCATGCCTAATGCTTATTAAGTTTCATAAGCATCACTAGCCTCAGATGTATGTGGGTCTTGTTCATTTCCAATCAAGTTAACCACTTCTGTTTCCTGTGGTTCCTGACCCTAGTGGCTGTCAGTCACATCATTCTGAATAGTGCTGTTCCCCGAATCCTTGCACAGTAAGACTCACATTTGCTTATATTTCTCCTCCGATAAGCTTTTTCACCCTTCTTTGTATCATATCTCCTTTGTTTCTCTGTGGGCATCTTGATGACATGGCATTTTTTATTTTTGAGTCAGCTGTGTTTGCTGGTTGTTTTCAGATTCAAAATTAGAGGAGTTAAAGAAAAGAAATGCAAATACAACAGAACATATAGTTAGCATAGTATAGATGCATAAGAATGTGTGGAGAAGCAACAAAGTAAATAAGCAAAAAATGATATCAGATATGATGCACAACCAAGTATTAATGTGTGTAAGGGTCATTACCTTTTCAGCTGTAACTACTCTTAAATTACAGTTGTAATGTACCTGATAGGCATTTATGGGATGCCATAGCAACAAGAGAAACATTGTAGGGTTATTTTAGTATGGAACTAGGATGCATATTTATATTTTTTATTTATTTGCGTTTGCTCATTACTTTGCCCCCATATAGAACTTGTTATTTACAAACTCAGCATGGGGAAAACAAAAAGTAAGAGTCTACTCTGTAATTACATGAACTTCAATTACATGTCAAAGCAAAACTTTGCGTGATTTACGGAATATTCTGATTGTGTTTACATTCCAAAGAGGTACTTACAAGCTTCTATCAGTGATAAAAGTATTAAATTAATATTAGAATGTGAAATGATCATAAATGAATTAACCCATTTTTAGGGATCTTTTTGTTCTGTATGACATGGTGTAAGGGTTTCGAAATTAACCCTCTAAGGTAAAGAATGTTTCTTTTCAGATTCATGCAATCCTGTGTTTTAGCCTTGAAATTATATAGGATTCCTGAAGTTTATGTGAATTTCAGTTTTTAACTCTCAGATTGACATTTTCATGGAATGTCTGTGGTGCACTTAAGTATTATGCATACATGTCTGATATCTTGCATTACTTTATTATTTCTTTATTTTTCATATCTACTTCTTTATTTTCATATCTACAGAACAAAGCAGAAGGGATGACTTGGAAAGTCTAGGTTATGTTTTGATGTACTTCAATAGAGGATCGCTTCCTTGGCAAGGGCTCAAAGCTGCTACAAAAAGACAAAAATATGAAAGAATCAGTGAAAAGAAGATGCAGACACCTATTGAAGAGCTCTGCAAAGGATTTCCTAGTTAGTAAATTTACCTGAATAGTTTCTGATGAACTTGATATTTTTTAAGTGTTCATACATATTTTCAGTTTGTTACAGGTCCTTGGAGTGCACAGTGCACTTTTCACTATCCTTTCAAACAATGTGTCACAAAATATGAATTGCATATACTTTTAGCTGTTTGTCAGAGCATAGAAACTGAATTCATTTTACCTTTTGTGACACAAGTCAGATTGCAAAAATGAATATTAACCATTCCTTTTGAGTCATCTTTGCCAGAAGCACTTCATAATTGTTGGAAAAGACATAAACAACCTCATTTTTTTCTTTTTTAACACATTTGCCATTTCATACATTAGCTGGTTATTTCCAAATAAAACATGAAGAAAAGGCCTCATTCACTCATCCATTTTTTAGCTGTCATGTGTAATGCACCAAAACCATAACCCCCTATTCACAACCAGGCCCCACAGACCTTTCTGTTGTTCCCCCTCAGCTACATGAATTCATATTCTCTGGTTCAGTGTATGGACAGCACATCATCCCCAGTATACCATGCCATTCTCCTTCCTACATGTTCAGACCCTGAGTGTTCAAAATCATATTAACTCCATCCTTCCATCTCTGCTTTGGTCTTCCCCTTCCCCTTTTCCTGTCTTCTTCAGTTGTATGTATCCTCCTTTTTGACCTCTCCATACTCATACTCTCCATATATTCACATCACTTCAACAAACCCACTTCAGCTTTCTCAATGATACTCCTCTTAGTACTTTACCTGTCTTACTCATCAACTCACCTCACACCACTTACTGTCCTCAAACATATAACTTTCAACACATTCACTCCCTTCTGTACATCATTGTCTATAGCCTATGCCTTGCATCCATACATCATCATCAGGACAATTGTAGCTTCAGATACCCATTTTTGCCCTTCTAGACAGCAACCTCTTTTTCCATACATTTCTCAGTGCTTCCAGAACCTTTTCTCCCCCTCATGGTTCCATGTTTTCATTCATTACCACATCCACTTCCAGGTATCTAAATCACGTCACTTCTTTCAAGTTTTCTCTATTCAAACTCTCATCCCAACTGACATGGCCCTTTGCAATGTTATACCTAATAACTTAGCTTTTATTCACACTTTCTCCTTTATTTTATAATCTTTCCATCATCTGCAAACATAAGCAAGTGTATTATTATGTTTGGAGACTGTATGCATTTGATCCACCCAAGTAATTTGGTAATAGTAATGTGATATCAGGTTTTTAGATAGATTCTACAAGTACAGTTTGAGTGCAATTTTGCATTTTATTCTTCCAGATGAGTTTGCGACGTACCTGAATTTCTGCCGGTCTTTACGCTTCGAAGAGAAGCCAGACTACAGTTACCTGAGGCAGCTCTTCCGCCAGCTCTTCCATCGTCAGGGCTTTACCTATGATTATGTCTTTGACTGGAATATGCTCAAATTTGTAAGTAAATCACCTAATTTTATCATCTTCAATATTTAGCAGTATGTTTTGAAAATTTCAGAATATGACAACTGTAGTTTAGAACTTTTCATGTGGAATGTTTAATTTTCTTTTCACATTATCGTAGCTCAATCATGAAATGCACTGTGCCTATACTTCTTTTTCTTTTCTCTTTTAATGCTTTTGTGCTTTTTTTTCTCCCACAGCAAGGGAACACGAGAAACAGATAACTGAGTCTTTAAGGAAAAATACTTTTTGGCTCCTGTTCTTTCATTTCAAGAGTTATTACAGACTTAAATGATTGCAAGCTTTCTCTGTTTTCCATCTTATTTGCATTCTGTATTATGAATGAGAGTTTTGGGTAGTATTCCTTCTCCTTTGTGCTCATATTTTTCTTAATTTCTTAAGAAAATTCTTAAAACAGGTAGTATAACCTAATGTTGGCATATCATATTCCTTGAAGTGGTCTTTCAAACCCATTTTTGTTTGATTTCACTTTGCCTCCTTTTCCTATACTTGATTGCCGTTTCCTGTGTAAATGAGGTAGCCCCAGGAACAGATAAAAGAAGGGCTGTATTTACCATCATCCATTCTCTTGATGTCATGTGTAATGCACAGAAACCATAGCTCCCCATTCACACCATTCCCTGGTTCAGTCCATTGACAGACCATCGACCTCTGTATATCACATCATTCCAGCTCACTCTATCCTGTGCACATTTTTTACCCTCCTGCATGCTCAGGCCCTGATTGCTCAGAACCTTTTTCATTTCATTCTTCCATCTCCAGGTTTGTTTCCCTGTTCTCCTTGTTCCCTCCATTTCTGATGTATGTATTCTTTTTGTTAAGCTTTCCTCACTAATTCTATACCTGTGTCCAAACCATTTCAGCACATCCTCTTCCCCTCTTTCAACCACATTTATTACCACACTTCTCTCTTACCCTTTCACTATTTACTTAATCAAACCACCTCACACCATATATTGTCCTCAGACTTTTCATTTCCAACACCTCCACCCTCCTCCACATGTAGCCTATGTATAGCCTATGCCTTGCATCCATTAATTATTATTGAGATGACTGTACCTTCAAACATACGTATTTTTGCCTTTTCAGTTAATGATCTTCCTTTCCGCACATTTTTCAGTATTCCCAGAACCTATGCTGTTTCCCACATTTATGCTATGAACAGAAAAAGAAAGGCCACATCCGCTCACATCCATTTTCTTGCTGTCATTTGATGTGCACTGAAACTCCAGTTCTCTATCCACAACCAGGTCCCAGATCCCTTTTGAAGGTTTACTGTAAATGCTTCACATTCCCTGGTTCAGTCTTTCTGACAGCACATCTACCCCTTTATACCACATTGTTTGAATTTAGTCTGTCCCTTGAATGACTTTCATCCTCACGCATGATCAGGCCCTGACTGCTTAAAACCTTTTTTACTCCATCTGTCCAGCTTTGATTTGGTCTCCCCATTCTCCTTATTCCCTGCACGTCTTACACATACATCATCTTTGTCAACCATTCCTCACTATTTCTCACCGTGTGTCCAGACCATTTCAGTAAACCGTCTTCAGCTCTCAACCACATTTTTTTTTATTATTATTATTATTATTATTATTATTATTATTATTATTATTATCTCATCTCTTTCTTATCTTTTTATTACTTCATCAAATCACCTCACTCTGTATATTGTCCTCAAAACTTTCATAACCAGTACATCCACCCTCCTCTGCATAGCCTTATCTGTACCCCATGCCTTGGATCCATATGATGTTGGGACTGCATTACCTTCAGACATACCCATTTTTGCCATCCCAAATAATATTTTCTCTTTCCACTCATTCATCAGTGCCCCCAGAACCCTCGCTCTTTCACCCATCCTATGACTCACTTCCAATTCTGTGGTTCCATTTGTATGTATGTTTGTTGTATCTTTGTAAAGAGATTTATACTTTTTCAGCTTTCCTGCTTTAAAGAAGTAGCACAAGGAAAAGATAACAGACAGTTTGATGAAAAAATACTTATTTGCCTCTTGTTTTCCACTTTAGAAAGTCTCTACCTCTACCCTCCATTCCCTTCCTTTCTATTTAGTCTTCTCCTCAGTCAAATTTATAAATGTGATGCTTATATATTAGTCCAACTTTTTTTTTTTGTTTCCATATGCCTTCAGGGTGGTTCACGAAATCAAGAAAATGAGATAGAGCGAAGAGATCGTCAGAGCCACAAACCTCAAGCCACAGGTGCCACATCCCGGATACGGCATGACACTACCGTTGGGGGTGTTTTGCCCTCCCCAACTGCGGGTGAGTTGCAAGTACCCCCTCCACCCCCTGCCGGCTCTGCCCTTCCACTCCTTGGTCATCACACTCCCTTATGTGACCTGGAGCCTTTGAGGCCAGTGCTGCTCAAGACCTCGTGGTTCCCAGGTCACACTCAGTCCCCAATCGCACAGGCTGCCTTGACTAAGTGACTTTTTGATGCACCTATCTATCATCTACACACCATTCAGAATTGTGTTTATCATCATCAGTACCACATATCTTTAATGGATTTCTTGCCTTCATTTCCCTAACTTCATAACCTTTTTAAATATTTTTTTCTGTCTTCCTTTATATCTAAACTAAAATTGCTTGTCCATATGACTTGTTAACTTCATTTGCTCCTCTCACCTTATTTATGTAGGATTTGGTATTAATAGCCAGTATCGCTTCTTGTAGGTTTCGGTTTTATTCATGCCAAGTGAAATGAAGTCATTTTATTCCCCTTTGTTTTTATTACTATTTACCAAAATTCTATTGGCACGAGGGCTAATGTAAAGGGCCACTGTGTACTTTTGGCTCAAATTTCCTACGATCAGTTTTAGAACTTTCTTCATACTTAATGTGTGTAGCTCAGTGTGTGACACAGTCATGTAGTATAACCTGTAGATTGTTATTCAGTAATGCTCATTTTCCTTCTCACAAATTAAGGAAATGTGCCATATCGGATCTTTGAAAGACTATGAACTGATATTGTCACATGTTGAGCAGATATCTTTCCCTAGTTAGATAATCTTACATTTTGCTCTCCCCCTTACAGGGAAACCACTTGTTATTTGAACCCCAAGGAACCAATAACCATTCAATACTCCTGGAAATCAGTTGATAGCAATTAACAACTATAGGTTTTTGTAGTACCAAGAATGTTCCACCCGGACTTCAGAAAAGCCGTCTTTCAGTTCAGAAACTTCTTTCAAGACCAATTCTTCATGTAAGCTGCACTGAATATTATGCACTGATAGGAACTTCACTGCTCCTTGTAAGCACCTTTGTATTTTATGGTTTTGAAATACAATTGATGTAGCTGTTGATGGCAGGTCAAAGATCAAGATATTATTTTATACTGTATCTCACATTGAAAGATTCTTGGACTGCATACTTTTTTGTAAATAATCGTTGCCTTTTGTGTTGTATATAATTCAAGATAAAGCTCATATTTCTGCTGTATTTTTTATTTAGGTTAGGTTCTCATCAAAATGTTCCATCAGATTTCAATTGTTCTCAGACTCATTTATACAGCATTGTAACCTTATGGGTTGCATTCATGTAGTTTGTGTGTGCTCTTGTACTATTCACTCAGTGCTTGCTGTTGAACTGTGCATGACAGTGTTAAAGAGACGGATGGATTGTAGAGTGATAGGGCATTTGTATATGTACAACAATTGTTTTTACCATGATGTATGACAGTGGTATGAATAAATACATTTGAAGTAATGCTTCGTACTATCTTTTGTAGGCATTCCTTCATTTGTGACCTTGGCATTAGCCCTCCTGCCTTTTTTGATTTTCCTTGATATTTATATGAAAATGTTGATTTTTTTTGGCTTTGCATGATATACTTTTTATCTTTTATTTTACCCTGAAGAAGTGTGTGTGTGTGTGTATATATATATATATATATATATATATATATATATATATATATATATATATATATATATATATATTTATTTATATAAATTTTTGATACTTGTTCACTGTTTCCCACATTAATGAGGTATCACCAGAAACTGACAAAAAATGGCCTTATTCACTCACATCCACTCTCTGCTTGTCATGTGTAATGCACAAAATCCAGATGTCCCCTGTCCTCAGCCAAGTCCCACTGACCTTTCCACACTTTGCCCCATGTATACCACATCACTCCAGTTCACACTCCATAGGACACTTCACGTGCATGCTCAAATCCCAGACACCCAAAGCTTATTTCTCTCCTTGCTTCCCCCTTTTTTGGTTCCTCCATTCACTAATGTTATATGGACCCTATTAGTCATCCCCTTTTCATTCATTCTTTCCTCATGTCCGAACCAGTTTAGCTAACACACCCTCTTCAGCTCGCTTATACATAATCCTAATACTTACACATCACTCTTGTACCATACCATTTCTTATTCAAAGAACCCTCCTCACATCATATATTGTCTTCATAACAATTTTGTTAACAACACATACACCCTCTTTTGTACATTCTGTTCAAAGGCCCTTACCTTGCATCCATGAAACCAGCAGGCCTGTTTTACCATCAAATATATTCATTTTACCCTCACCGACAGTGACGTTCCTTTCCACACATGCCTCATTGTGCCCATGACCTTTGCCCCCTCACCCACCCTATGGCTCACTGTAACTCCCATTTTTCCATTAACTGCCATATTCACTTCATGTTTTTCCATTCAAACTCTCACTTCAAATTACTTGTCCCTCCTGACTGCTGACTCTAATTACCTTGTTTTAATTCACATTTGCTATCAACTTTCGAATATCACATACCCCTCAGAAACAAGATTTTTCTGTCTCTCACCAAGGGACCTGACACCAGCACTGTGGCATCATCAAATAGTAACTGACTCACATCAAAATCGCTCCAACCCCAGACAGACAGCATACCTGCCCCTCACTCAAAGACCCTCGCATGTACTTCTCCCACCATCCCATCCAAAGACAGTTGAACAGCCATGGAGACATCCCACACTTGTACCAAAGACCCACCTTCACCTAGAACCACTCATCCTCCTCTCCTCCTACTTGCACACATGCCTTACTCCCTTGATGAAAGCTCTTCACTGCTTTTAACAGTTAGCAGCTATACTCACACTTTGTATATTCACAGCACCTTCCACAGAGTATCTGCATCAGTCCTATCACATGCTTTTTTAGAGATCCATAAATGCCACTCACAAGCCCTTCTGTTTTTGAGTATTTCTTTTACACATTCTTTGATGTGAGCATCTGGTACATACTTGCTCTTCTACTCCTGAAGCCACTTTGTTCCTCCCCAGTATGAGCTGTATGCATGTCATCACCCAACCTTTCAACTCAATAGGTACACTCAACAAACTTGTACTTATTAGTAGTTTGAACAGTCACTTTTGTCTCCCTTGCCTTTATACAATGGCACTCTACAGGAATTCTGCTAGTCCTCAGGCACCTCATCATAAGCCATACATGCATTGAAAAAATAACCAAACATCAAAATCACTCCTTCTCTTAAGAAATTCAACAACAGTAACGTCCACAATAGCTATCTTGCCACATGTCACCTTGTGCAAGGCTTTCACCTCCTTTTTTCCTCTTTTCACCAAACCACTTGGCATGACACTCTCACTGCATATACCTCCCTAATCCAAACACACTACATCTGCTACCCCATCATCAAACACATTCAACAATCTGTCAGAGTTATCACTTCATCCCTTTTCCTCATCTCTTCTTGTCACCTCTTACCCATTTACCCCCTTCACCACTGTTCCTACTTGTTCTCTTGTTTTTTCACACTATTGACCTTCCAAAATGTTCCCCAGTTCTCCCTGAAGTCTGCTGATGATGTCTCACCTCAACTCTTTTCTGCCCTCTTTATAACCTCTTCTGACCTTCCTCTTTCAGCCTTTTTCTCATGTACATCTCCAAATCTCCTACACTGCTCCTCTGTAAGTAATGCCCATACATCTCTCTCTTCTCTTTTGTTAGCACCATAACTTCTTCATTCCACTGTTCACTACCCTTTCTCACATGCCACTCCCACCTTCTACATGCTATGCATGTCACTTGCACATATAAACTCTGCTTCCCTAAATACCTCTCAATTTCTTACCTACTCCCTTAGCCTCATTGCTCTCCCCTTGTGCCATTCTATGCTCAGTCTCTTGGTATCTCTGCACAAGTCTCTTTTTGAAGCTGACTTGTACCCTCTCTTCTCCCATATAATTTTCTCCTTCGAAAGCCTTCTCAAGTCTTCACCCTTTCTAGATGTCCCATCGCTTGCCCTTTTCAGCACATTCACATCCATGAGTACCTTTTGTGCATGCCTATCAGTTACCACATAATCAGATAATACCAGGTTACCACCTTTCTTACTGACCCACAAATTCTTATGTATGCCCCTCTTTTCAAACAGGTATTCCTAGTCATACATCCTTTTTCAGTACACAACTCCACAAGCTATCCACCATTTCAGTTCACTTTATTGAGCAGCCCATGACCCTCATTTATACCCTTAACTGCAACATAGACCTATTTTAGCATTGAAATCACTTCACTAATACTCAATCTCTCGCATCAGAAGTGCTCACTCACTCGCACAACTGAATCAGTCACCCCTCTTCATTTTTCTCATAGCCTGGTGCTTGATCATCATCCACCTTTCATAACCCATTTTCATTTTTACTCGCATCAGCCTGGGGGGTCACTTCCTTATATTCATTCACACATGCCACAACTCCTCTTTCACTAGAAGTGCTACCTGCTCCTTAACTCTCCATCTTCACACAAACCCTTGACTTTACCCATAAGACTTTCAGCAACTATTCTTTCCCCTTATCCTTGAGCTTTGATTCACTCTGAGCTAAAACTTCCAAGGTGCTTTACTCAAATGTACTTCTCTCCCTTCTTTTCTATTTGGTTACATCTATGCACATTCAGACAACCCAGCCTGAGCTTTCAAGGGGGCTGAGCATTAAAAGTACAAGGAGGGAGGGGTTTCCAGCACCATGTTCTTACCCCTCATAATTGCCGTCTATGACTTGGGAGGGCATATGTAAGAAGTATTCTTTTTCCCCTGTCCCTGGGGATATATATGTATTGTTATTATTATTATTATCATTATCATTATACTTGATTGCTGCTTCCCTCATCAGCTAGGTAGTGCCAGGAAACAGACAAAGGAAGACCACCACTCATATGTACCGATATATACATACATATATGTATGAATATCAACATCTACACGTGTACATATTCATACTTGCTTGCTTTCTTCCATTCCCAGCACTACCCCACCCCACAGGAAACAGCATCGCCACCCACTGCGTCAGCGAGGTAGCGCCAGGAAAACAGACCAAAAAAAGGCCACATTCTCTCACACTCAGTCTCTATCTATCATGTGTGATGCACCAAATTCACAACGTCCTATCCACATCCAGGCCCCATAGACCTTTCCATGTTTTGCCCCAGACATCTCACATGCCCTGGTTCAGTCTGTTGACAGCATATTGACCCTGGTATACCTCATCGCTCCAATTCACTCTATTCCTTGCACTTTTTACCCTCCTGCATGTTCAAGCCCAGATCACTCAAAATGTTTTTTACTCCATCCTTCCACCTCCAGTTTGGTCTCCCGCTTCTCTTTGTTCCCCATCTCTGACTCATCTTTTTCTTTCTTTCGTACTATTCGCCATTTCCCGCGTTAGCGAGGTAGCGTTAAGAACAGAGGACTGGGCCTTTGAGGGAATATCCTCACCTGGCCCCCTTCTCTGTTCCTTCTTTTGGAAAATTGAAAAAAACGAGAGGGGAGGATTTCCAGCCCCCCGCTCCCTCCCCTTTTAGTCGCCTTCTACGACACGCAGGGAATACGTGGGAAGTATTCTCTGACTCATATATCCTCTTTATCAACCTTTCTTCACTCATTTTCTCCATATGTCCAAATCATTTCAACACACCCTGTTCTGCTTTCTCAACCACACTCTTTTTATTACCACACATCTCTCTTTTTCCATATTTGCGTGCCGTTTTTCACATATGTGTATATATTTTATTTATTTATTTATTTATTTTGCTTTGTCGCTGTCTCCCGCGTTAGCGAGGTAGCGTAAGGAAACAGACGAAAGAATGGCCCAACCCATGCACATCCACATGTATATACATACACGTCCACACACACAAATATACATACCTAAACATCTCAACGTATACATATATATACACATACAGACATATACATATATACACATGTACATAATTCATACTGTCTGCCCTTACTCATTCCCATCACCACCCCACCACACATGAAATAACAATCCCCTCCCCCCGCATGTGCGCGAGGTAGCACTAGGAAAAGACAACAAAGGCCACATTCGTTCACACTCAGTCTCTAGCTTTCTTGTATAATGCACTGAAACCACAGCTCCCTTTTCACATCCAGACCCCACAAAACTTTCCACGGTTTATCCCAGATGCTTCACATGCCCTGGTTCAATCCATTGACAGCACCTCAACCCCTGTTTACCACATCGTTCCAATTCACTCTATTCCTTGCACGCCTTTCATCCTCCTTTATGTTCAGGCCCCGATCACTCAAAATCTTTTTCACTCCATGCTTCCACCTCCAATTTGGTCTCCCACTTCTCCTCGTCCCCTTCACTTCTGACACATATATCCTCTTTGTCAGTCTTTCCTCACTCATTCTCTCCATGTGACCAAACCATTTCAATACACCCTCTTCTGCTTTCTCAACCACACTCTTTTTATTACCACACATCTCTCTAAGCCTTTCATTACTTACTCGATCAAACCACCTCACACCACTTATTGTCCTTAAACATCTCATTTCCAACACATCCACTCTCCTCCACACAACCCTATCTATAGCCCATGCCTCGCAACCATATAACATTATTGGAACCACTATTCCTTCAAACATACCCATTTTTGCTTTCCGAGATAACATTCTCACCTTCCATGCATTCTTCAACTCTCCCAGAACCTTCACGCCCTCCCCCACCCTGTGACTCACTTCTGCTCCCATGGTTCCATCTGCTGCCAATTCCACTCCCAGATGTCTAAAACACTTCACTTCCTCCAGTTTTTCTCCATTGAGACTTACCTCCCAATTAACTTGTCCCTCAACCCTACTGAACCTAATAACTTGCTCTTATTCATATTTACTCTCTGCTTTCATCTTTCACACACTTTACCAAACTCAGTCACCAGCTTCTGCAGTTACTCACCCGAATCAGCCACCAGCGCTGTATCATCAGCGAATAACAATATATAAACTATTTTTTTCATTCATATTTGCCATTTCCTGCATTAGCAAAGTAGTATTAAGAACACAGGTCTCAACCTTAGAGGGAATACCCTCACTTGACCCCCTTCTCTGTTCCTTCTTTTGGAAAATTGAAAATGGGAGGGGTGCGTGATGTCTCCATGGTTGTTTAATTTGTTTATGGATGGAGTTGTTAGGGAGACGAATGCAAGAGTTTTGGAGAGAGGGGCAAGTATGCAATCTGTTGTGGATGAGAGGGCTTGGGAAGTGAGACAGTTGTTGTTCGCTTATGATACAGAGCTGGTGGTTGATTCAGGTGAGAAACTGCAGCAGCTGATGACTGAGTTTGGTAAAGTGTGTGAAAGAAGAAAGCTGAGAGTAAATGTGAATAAGAGCAAGGTTATTAGTTACAGTAGGGTTGAGGAACAAGTCAATTGGGAGGTAAGTTTGAATGGAGAAAAACTGGACAAAGTGAAGTGTTTTAGATATCTGGGAGTGGATTTCACAGTGGATAGAACCATGGAAGTAGAAGTGAGTCACAGGGTTGGGGAGGGGGCAAAGGTTCTAGGAGCATTGAAGAATGTGTAGAAGGCAAGAACATTATCTCGGAAAGCAAAAATGGGTATGTTTGAAGGATGGTCGTTCCAACAATGTTATATGGTTGTGAGGCGTTGGCTATAGATAGGTTTGTGCGGAGGAGGGTGGATGTGTTGAAAATGAGATGTTTGAGGACAATAAGTGGTGTGAGACGGTTTAATCGAGTAAGTAATGAAAGGATAAGAGAGATGTGTGGTAATAAAAAGAGTGTGGTTGAGAGAGTAGAAGAGGATGTATTGAAATGGTTTAGTAACATAGAGAGAATGAGTGAGGAAAGATTGACAAAGAGGATATATGTGTCAGAGGTGGAGGGAACGAGGAGAAGTGAGAGACCAAATTGGAGGTGGAAGGATGGAGTGAAAAAGATTTTTGAGAGATCGGGGCCTGAACATGCAGGAGGGTGAAAGGCGTGCAAGGAATAGAGTGAATTGGAACGATGTGGTATACCACGGTCGGCATGCTGTCATTGGATTGAACAAGGGCATGTGAAGTGTCTCGGGTAAACCATGGAAAGTTTTGTGGGGCTTGGATGTGGAAAGGGAGCTGTAGTTTCGGTGCATTATTACTAGAGACTGAGTGTGAATGAATGTAGTCTTTCTTGTCCTTTCTTAACACTACCGCATGCAGGGGGTAGGGAATGCCATTTCATGTGTGGCGGGGTGGTGACGGGAATGGTTGAGGGCAGCAAGTATGAATATGTACATGTGTATATACATGTCACTGTATGTATATGTATGTATACATTGAAATGTATAAGTATGTGAATGTGTGGGCGTGTATCTATATACATGTGTATGGGGGTGGGTTGGGCCATTCTTTTGTCTGTTTCCTTGCGTTACCTCTCTAACGCGGGAGACAGCGACACATTATAATGAAAAAACAAATATTCCTATGAGTCCACGGGAAAAATGAAACATGATAATTTTTTTTCATCATTATTATACTTAATCGCCATCTCCTGCGTTAGTGAGGTAGTGCAAGGAAACAGATGAAAGAATGATGTCAACCCACCTACATAAACGCCCACACACTTACATACACATACCTATACATTTCAATGCATATACATACACAGACATATACATATATACTTTCTTTTCTTCTTCTTTCAAACTATTCGCCATTTCCCGCATTAGCGAGGTAGCATTAAGAACAGAGGACTGGGCCTCTGAGGGAATACCCTCACCTGGCCTTCATCCATTCCTGTTGCCACCCCGCCACACAAGAAATTGCACACACACACACACGCAAGATAGCACTAGGAAAAGACAAAAAAAGTCCACATTCGTTCACACTCAGTCTCTAGCTGTCATGTGTAAAGCACCAAAACCATAGCTCCCTTTCCACATCCAGGCCCCACAAAACTTTCCATGGTTTACCCCAGATGCTTCACATGCCCTGGTTCAATCCATTGACAGCCCATCGACCCCGGTATACCACATCATTCCAATTCACCCTATTCCTTGCATGCCTTTCACCCTCCTGTATGTTCAATCCCTGATTGTTCAAAATCTTTTTCACTCCATCCTTCAACCTCCAATTTGGTCTCCTGCTTCTCCTCATTCCCTCCACCTCTGACACATACATCGTCTTTGTCATTCTTTCATACATTTTGCCGTTTCCTGTGTTAGCGAGGTAGTGTTAAGATCAGAGGACTAATCCTAAGAGGGAAATTCCTCACTTGGCCCCCTTGTCTGTTCTTTCTTTTGGAAAAGTAAAAACTGGAGGGGATGGTTTCCAGCCCCTCACATCATCCCCTTTTAGTCACATTTGCAACACGTAGGGAATACGTGGGAAGTATTCTTTCTCCCTTATCCCCAGGGGTTATATATATGCAAACAAAATGATGGCTTTTTAAAGGAAACATTGAAATTGTTTATTTTGCAAAGCCTTATAGAGTGAGAGAAAAAATTGTAGTAAACTGTCTTATAACTATGAGGGGAGAAAGATTGGGAGAGGTGACAGAATTTAAGTATTTTGGTGTTATCATGGATGAGTCTGGTAATATGGAAGGAGAGATAAGGAGGAGAGTGTAATACAAGATAGAAGAGTTAATGGGATCCTTAATAGAATAATGAAGGTTAGAGGTGTAAGTATGGAAGTGAAAGAAAGATTAAGTGACAGTACAATCCAACCAACCCCAATCTCTGCAGCTGAAATGTGGACATAGATGAATCACAGAAGTCAAGAATCCAGGCTGTTGAAATGAGTTACTCAAGAGGAGTAGATGGAATGAAGAAAGTAATGAGGGGGCATATGAAAGATTTGTTTTGGCAGGGAATGTTAATTTGTAGAGTGGTACAGTGGGTGAAACAATACTTTGAGGTGTTATGGGCATGTGGAAAGAATGCAAATAAGGTGAGTTTATGTTAGTATGATTAGGGGTTGATTTGAGAGGAAAACCACCTGTGACATGGGAAAATAGATTTTAAGAGAAATGGGAGAAGAATGCATGGAATGATGTATGCAAGGGAGGCATATAAAGACAGGAACAAGTGTAGACTCTTGCCTTTGCCACCCACTTGATGGGAGTTCCTGGAGGGAACAGGCATCAGAAATATAGATAGATAAGTAGTTTATGAGTGAGCTAAGAAATGTGTGGAAAAATACACGTACAAAAATGGAATATGCCATATCATTTATCAAGTGTAATTCAAGTTTTGCCATTGGCTATAGCTTCAGCCCTCTTGTTTACTCATCTCATTAGATGTATCATCCACTATACTATACCACTCATTTTTACCATTATTTTTGTGGATATCAAAATGATTAGCATTCGTTGCTAATAGAGGTGTTTAGAAAAACTATGTAAAAAATGCAATTATATCATTCACTGAGAGTAAGACTGTTTTGACTAAAGGCAATGCTAGCCTCACAGGGATTACAACATTCATGTTCTTTGTAGCACATAGTTTCTACACATTTTGAAATTTTTTTCTCCGAATATGTATGTCATTTTTAGTTCAGATTTTAGGTAAGAACCTACTTAAGAAAGTGTATTAAAAGTATACAGTAGTTACAGTTTACCATATCATTTGCTGATTATAATTTGAATGGAAGTCTTTTGTGGGTATGTAAATATTGCAATTCTCTCAACCATTTTCACTTACTCTTTACTGAATATGAAGGTGATCATTGATTCTTGAATTAGGTTCGAACCAGCTGAGAAATGGGTAGAAAGAATATAAGGAAATATAATTTATATACTATTAACCAATTGTAAGTTGAATCTTTTGAACTGATGTTCATGAGCTAAGTACTTATTTTATCTTGGCTATTTTCTTCCAAGAAATTTCTGTCGATTATTTTCTCTTACATTTTCTTATGAATATGAAGATAATTTGCAGAAGAGAAATATGAAGAAAAATTGGAAGAAGAATGTAATTTAAGGTATTATTCACTGAGTATAAGTTAAATGTTTTTAGCTGAAAGTGTTCCTTGTGACACTGTTTTTGTGAATGCATGAATTATCAGTTGTTGAGTTTGGTACAAACTATCTGTAGAGAACTCTACAGGAAAAAAATATTTGAAAATTGCAGTTTACTGTATCATTCACTCATTACAATTTGAATATTTTGAATGAAGGATGATCATGAACTACAGAAGAATTCCAAACCTTTCACATATTTTCTCATAATCTCTCTAAATATGTAGATAATTATTGATTCATATGGTAAGTACAAATGTAGTGAAGATAATTGTTTAGAAAAAATATATGAAATTTTATTATACTGAATTATTCAGGACACTTGACACATTGTCAGCCATGGATCAAGTGTCAGTAATGACAACATTTGGTAAACTTAATAACAGGAATTTTGATTGCTCGAATCCTTCATTTAGGGGATTTTTGGGTGCCAGATTCTCTACCCAGTTATATGTGTCTGTGTGTATTTGTTATTATTATTATTATTATTATTATTATTATTATTATTATTATTTTAATGTATTTATTTATCCACACACACACACACACACACACACACACACACACACACCTTCACCATTTCCTGCTTTAGCAAGGTAGTTTCAGGGACAAACAAAGGAAGGCTTATTTGCTCATCCACTCTTTATCTGTCATGTATGATGCCCCAACCCAGATCATCCTATCCACAACCAGACCCCACAAGCCTTTCTGTGGTTTACCTTCTACTACTTCATATGTCATGGTTCAACCCATTTATGGCACATTGTCTCTTGTAAACCACAACACCTTAGTCCATTTTATCCCTTGCACGCCTCATGCTCTCCTGCACGTTCAAGCTCTGAACCCTCAAAGCATATTTAACTCCATCCTTTGATATGATTACCTTTTAAATCATTCTTTCCTCACAAATACTTTCTGTATACATACTACACTTATGACCACACATCTTTCTTACCCTGTCATTTCTTACTAGCCATCCCTCCTTACACCATATATCATCTATCTATCTATATCTCTGTTGCCTTCAACTGTAATCCTTTCAAACGGGTGGCCATAGGAACCGAGTCTCCATAACTGAAGAACTCCAGTGCTGTTTTTTAGACTTTAGTGCCCTACCCTTTACAGGCCACTGGTGAAGGGCGAATCTAGCGCAGTGTTTGCATAGGTTCCTTGTGATTACTGTCTGATGCTCCTACCTACTGCTTTTATCTAATGGTTCTACCTAATGATCCTGCCCAAATGTTCGTATGTACTTCTGCCTACTGCTCCTACCATTTTGCCAAAAGGCAGGGGTAGCACATAGTGCTCACCGCAGGAAAATCTAGAGTTATGAAGAATGAGCTGCATGAGTCAAGTGTTGTCAAGTGTTACATATGACAAGGGGAGTGCATCTTGACAACCACCAACCACTGAAGTGCTGGCTCACTTAGCTGATGTCACTAACCCTCCTGGTACCCAAGTGGGTGGTGCTGGTACTATGCCTCCCTGGTCATTGGCTGCCTTCCTATTATTACTTTTCCCTATTTATGTTTTTTTATTTTCTCCGTACATGTTTGCCATTTTCCATGAGAGCAAGGAAGCATCAGGAACAAAGAAATTACCTCATTCGTTCACATCCACACTCTACCTGTCATGTATAATGCATTGAAAACAGTGCCCCTTATCCACAACCAGGGCCCACTGACCTTTTCACAGTTTCTCCTGTCTACTTCTGCCTTGGTTCAGCTCATTACCAGCATATCATCTACATTTATGACATTGCTCCTGTCTGTTCTATCCCTTGCATGCTTTGCACCCTTCGGTATGTTCAGGCTCCATTCATTCTATTCTTCCCTCCTTGGTTTCCTTCTTTTGAAATGTGTACCCTTTTAGTCATCCTCACCTCACTCATCTCTTCCATATATCCAAACCATTACAGCACAAAGAACATTGTTTCAAAGCTGAAAGCAACCAATTAAGGATGATGCAAAGTTTTTAAGTCAAGAAGAATTCCTGTGAACCTCAAAAGTACATAAGACAAAGATGACATGACTGCTTATCTGTGAAGTTGTGACAATTATTTCATGTGATACTCGGTGATATGAGAAATTTACTTGGAGTAACTAAAAAACTTTCAAAAGAAGATTAGACTAATGATTGAACCTAAATAACCAATATACAAATTAAGTGGTGAGTGTTTTGCACTATCCATGCCAACAAGGCAAAATCTTGTGTGCTCTTATGTTGAAATACATCAACTGAAGTGTGTCTGTGTTCTCTGAAAGTTGATTCAGTTCTCTTTACTTTTCACCTCCTTGATGACCTTGGTATAATTCACGAACATATTTAGTTAGGAGTGCAATTTTTCTTGCAAGAAGAGCAGTGATTGTAGGTCAGAACACTGTGGCACACCAATGAAGACAACCCATTTCAAGAAGGCTCCTCTGATGTGTATCCTTTATTCCCTTCCACTAAGATAATCATGTGTGTGTGGAAGAATTCTTTCCCTTATTCCTGCTTGATGATCCAGTATCTTTACCAGTCTCCTGTTTGGTACAGTGTCAGATGCTTTTTGGCAGTTTAGATACATACAATCCCCCCAGCCTTTTCTTTTGTTTAAGAAAGAGCTCTCATAAAAATCTAAGGTTTGTTATGCATGGCTTCCTTTCCCTGAAATTGTGTTATATTGCAAAAAAGTAGTTTCTACTTTGTAGGAAATCTTCCATGTGCTTTCTGTTTATCTTCCTCAGTACAGCGAAACCTTGTATACCACACTTGTCAGAGACTAGTGTGTATTTCAGTGCCTCCTCTTAGTCTCCTTTCTTATATTTGAAGCTAAAGGTCCCTCATTGTAAATTTCACAAAGCCTTTTAACACAGTGCCTTAGTTCCTGGGTACTGAACTCCATTTTCCAATTTGTATTACCATAGTTGTTGAGTACTGTATGATCTCCACAATTATATGTCCTCTTTGAGTCAGGTTTCATTGCTTCACCTTTTTTGCACCATTTACCACATAATCAAACTCTAGCATTACTTGATCACTTTTTCCAGTTGGTGTATCATATATAATATTCTCAGTATCCATGCATCATACAACAAGCAAGATATGCGATGAGTAGAGGAGTGGTGGTCAAGAGAAACAGCTTTATCAACAAGGAAGGAGTGCAGTGAGCGCCATGCGCTAGCCCTGCCATCATGGCAAACTCTCTTCGTAGGTACATAGGTACTATATGTGAAGATAAGATATAGTAATGATGGTGCATCAGTCCTTCTGATCTTTGTGTTCTCATTGACATGCTAGTATTGGAAATTTTTTCTGTATACATCCTTAGAACATGTCTTCAATTCTCTGTCTCCATAAGAATCTTGAGTCTTGCTGCTCTATTTCTTTACAGTGGAAATCCCCCAATATTTGTACTTCACCATCTCTGAGAAGTGTTTTTTACTGCTTCATGCATTATCCTGATTGTTTCCACATTATCATTGTATTTTTGCTCTAGTTTGTTAAAACCCTTTGGAGGAATATGTACTATTAACAACCATTATACCCTTCTTTCCTATAGTTTTTCCTTTTATGTATATATGAATGGGCCACATACCCTTATTTCTTTAAACATGGCAGTGTATTATTAGGAGGGCCAGTCCTCCTCCTCCTTTGTGTTTCTTTTACTTCCTTGCTATTATTTATCTCTTTGGAGAGAATAGGTGAGATCTTAACCCTTTAGTTATGGAAACAATTATTGAGGAAAAGATGACAAAGATGGTATACATGTCAGAGGTCAAGGAAACAAGTAAAAGCAGGAAACCAAAAAGGTGATGGAAGGATGGAGTGAAAGAGGCTTTGAAAGTTCAGGGTCTGAGCAAGTAGGAGGGAGTGAGGCATGCAAGGGATACAGCTAATTGGCATGATGTATAACACAGGGACAGTGAGCTGTTAAATGAGCTGAACCAATGTTTATGCTGCGTGAAATCATCATTGGAAACTGCGGAGAGCTGTGTGGGACCTGATTGTCAATAGGGGCTCTGGTTTTGGTCCATTATACTTGACAGCTGGAAAGTGGATGTGACTGAACTTGGCCATATATTCACCTGTTCCTGGTGCTACTTTGCTGATGCGGATAATGGCAAACATTTAAAAGAAAATAATAACTTAAGCACATACTTTTTTTGGTCAGTTACCCTCCTTAGGTATGAAACAAATTAGATACTAGAACAGGGGCAGGGTTAAACTTTCCAGTAAGGGGGGTCAGTTGACTGAGGGGGTGCATACAATGACATAAGGCTGATTTAGAAGAATTGCTACTGTGGTATCGTAACACCTTACAGGTCCACCTATGACTTCAAGTAGCACCCACACACCCATTTCAATTACAATATTTGATAGGCTATCACATAGTAATTACCAGTCCCGTGCTGATGTTGCTCATACTTGGGAAACGGGTATTCATAGGAGAACACACTTTGGCAAATCAAATAAAACATTGTCATCAGTAGGCTAAAGGAGAAAGAGAAGTGATGCCTCATGAATTAAAGCCAATGATACAAACCATGAATAAAAACATACCTCACAAAATTTAGATTGTTGGGAGTGGCTGAAGATTTGTTTTGTGAGTCAGTGAACATTTCTGGGAAGGGCCTGGCCCAAGCTGATCCCCACCCTCCTTCTGTGTAAATCTGCCTTTGCATCAAACTAAGGTTTTTGAATGAATGCTCTTACTCATTTCAGTTTAATGCGTAAAGTGTCTACAAGTGTATCAAGTAACAGAAGTTATTTTGATATGTGGATTATGGTAAACTGATTGAAAAGTTTTATCCCATATGAATGCTGTACCAGGTATTATTTATTTCCTTTTTTTAATTCTTGGATAAATGGCACCATGTTCAGTAGATATGGTGAAATTTTGCTTTGTTGCAGGATGCAATAGTATCCTAATTGGAAGTACATAAGTTACTGGGCAACTTGACCTCAAGAATATATTATTTCTCTACATATCTCTACATATCTACACCCTGAGTAAATGGAAATGCTGTGAAAATTCTGTAGTTCCTTTCATGTCAGTGTTGTGACACATTGTAGTGTCGTATTTGTTGTAACAAGAAGAATTACTTACAATTGATGGCACTGAATTTAGTGTTGAGTGATTTTAAGAATTTGTGAAGATGTTTCCAAAGAGAATGAATGATTATTGGAAACTACCTTTTATTGTCATTATCATATATTTGCATTCCTTTTACAAAATATTAAAGATATAGCTCTTTCATGTAGATTATATTCATACTATTATCTTAATTTAATCAGTCTTTTGGTGTAAACTTTTAAAATCCTGGAAAAAATTTCCACTTGAGCAGATATTTTCTTTTCATTGTGCATGGGGCTCAGTTACTGGATATTCTTTTCTCCGATTTTAGCAGAACATCATACTGTATTTCAAAATGTAAAGTACAGGTTATACTACACTCCAGTGAATTGATTCTACCAAGAGATTTTCAAAATGGCTTCAAAGTAAAACCTGAATTTCAGGTATTTACTAAGTTGTGCATCAACCACACCATCTGTCTTAAGTATCACTAATTTATTTTGAAAGTAGAATGTTTCAGTAATTCGATGTCTTCCATTGAGTATTGTAAGTTGTTAGTAAGATATTCTGTAAGAAGGTGAATTGTAATATTTTGGGCAATATTGTTACCTTGTATTTCGTAGATTAAGGAAGGCAGTACACAATGTTTTTCTATCAGTTTTATACACAAAGATGAAAATTTTAGTATGAATCATGTTTTGGGGAATTATTGGGCTGTATTGTTTCGGTAAATTGAATGATAATGTGCAGTTATTTGGAGAGCAGTTTGCACAAGTGAAATGAAATGAAACAATCTGAAATGGTACTTTGATGAAAGGGATGATTTGGTTTGCAACAACTGTTACCGACATCTACCTGAAGTAGAAGTTTCTTTGAAAGATTTCACTAATATCACAGTCATTTTGTCATACCATACATTATGATCCCTCCATGTAACAAGTTACCATTGTGAGCATATTTGTTTATTGTATTGTTTTTGTTTTCAGACAAAACTTTGTAACTAGGAATTGTGAAACACTGCATGGAATTATCTTTATTCTACAAAAATGTTATTGTTTGAACCTGGTTTATTGAAAAGTAATCCATGTTACTGATCTAAAAGATTCATTTGAAGGTATAATCTGACTTTGATGTGAAATTCCAAGTCACCAGGGTTTGAAATTGTATCAAAATGAGATATAGAACAACAAAAGGAGTGTCAGTGGTGTTAAAGGATGGCAAATTGACATGGTTTGAATATATGGACAGGATGGTATTAGAAAAGTGAGTATGTGTGAGAGAAGTGAAACAAACAAGGTGCACAGGGAAATGAGTGAGGTGAAAGGACTGAGTGAAGGAGTATTTGCATCAAAGGTGTAAACATGGAGTAGTGTTTTAGATCAGGCAAAGATAGTGTTAGATTGATGAAAGACTACAGGTATGCTGTAGAATAATTGGGTACAAAAATGCAAGCAAAACACAGAACTGTAACCACAAAACCTGAGAAGAATAGAATTTGAATTACAGGTACAAAATTATATGAAACTGCATTTCATTAAAGCACACTTATTGTGATTCTGTTCTGCCAAACAGCGTTTATTCCTTGTATCATCTTGAGTCTATCCCTGCACACAGTAGTCATCTTGTTGGTGGATTGAAATGTTGTAACTAGTTGAACTAGAAGTACATCCATGAGGTGCCCAAATTACAAAACAAAATGATTGCTGAACTTCACTCAAATGACAAGTTTTAACAAATTGCTAATTCATGTTGTGGATGTTTTCCTAGAAAGTGGGAGTCTGAACTGACATCTGTCAACATGATTCTACCTTAGGCTAAAGTGTTACAATCAGGGGATACTTTCACTAGGCAAATGTTCTGTCACCATTAAATGATTTAAACTTCACGTAACTACATATTAGAGACAAAACTGAATGGATCAATACTGAACACTTAATGAAATACGTGCACAAGCAGATAACGAATGGAACATGGTTGCAGGATTACGTAACCGGTGTGTAAGGCAAGACTGCTTGCCTAGGATGGGGGGTGTGGGTGGGGAGGGAGAGGCAGGTCTGCCCATCATATCGTCTAAAAATATATGGCTGAAGTCGAGCATTGCTGGCAGAGTCAGTGTTTGATGGAGTTAATGCCTTACCCTCAGATGATGCTGGAGCTTCTTATGGGACTAGCACGTAGGGCTTGAAGGTGTTGTAGAATGGTAAACTTCCACTAGCTTTTACCAAATGTGATGCACAGGATTTTTCTGTGGTTGACAGTTCTGTTTATGTTGATGCACGAGCTTCTGAGTGTGCTGTTGTTGGTTTACAGTACTAGTGCGACTGCTTGCAATTTCTTCATTGTATACAATTCTTTTTTGTACCACTTGACATTCTCAGTACTTCTCTAGAAGTTGCTGCTTTGTTCCACATAGGCAATGTTTTCTGAAAATGTGGCAATCATTCTCTCAAAAAAGCTGAAACCTTTTGACAATATCTTGGTAATCAGGTGTTTTGGTTGTAATGTTGTATGTTAAGCATCTTGCCTCTCAAGTGCCTGTTGTTGTACCAACTGCATCAAGTTCTCATTCATCAGGCTTCCCCTTGTGGTTCCAGCAACTCCATCATGACCTAATCCAGTTCATCAGTGCCACTATCTGCTGCTCAGTTTCCAGGACACTGGCAAAGCCCAGAAGATCATGCATGCACTCCAGCCAGATCTACCTACACATAACATTCATTGTTCTCTGTGTAATTGGCCTTCTTGATTTTGTAGCCCTTCCAAATCTCATGGACTGATGGTTTATCCCTGCCTGTTTCCACTAGCAGTTGCCTCATAGTACAGTGGAGATAACAGACTGAACATTGCTCTAACCCCCTGGATCATTGGCTGCAGCAATGATATTGTGTTTGGAGGCAAAAATGCAACCCATGTGTTGACAAATAAATCATCAGTTTTCACAAGATGGCCCTGGTCATTATCCAGCATGAGCAAAGCCTTGTTATCGAGGTTTTGCTTTGCAAGAAACCTCTCAGTGTAGAAGAAAAGATTGGATAAATTCCTTTCATGCAACAATGGTGAAGTCTTCCCAACCCCCTTGTTTAACTTGCAAACCATGGGGAAATGAATCTTGGTGAACCCCTTCAGTGCTTTGGGGTTCTTAGAGCAGTACACCAAGAGTGGTTTTAGCTTGGAATACCCCACAGCATTACCACCAAGGAATAGAGTGAGGCAGTTCTTGCTGGCTATGAATGAATTCTGATGCTGTTTTCTCCTCCCTGGAAATGTATGTGCGGGTTAGCATCTTCCTGCAGTATGGGCTGGTCTCGTCAACATTAAACACTTGTCTTGGAGAACAGCCCCTTCTTCAGTTATCCTATTGAAAATGTTGGAAAAGCTCTGGTCTGCATCTATGTCTGCACAAGCAACCTCTACAGTCACAGAAATGTTGTGAAGGTTAGGATGCTGCATGATCCTTCAAAATTAGCCAGTGCTTGCCTTTGACTCCTTTGTGTCACTCAACACACCCTCACCTCCCTTGTGTTCCTTTATGTCAGAATGACTTGGCTTTTTTTTTTTCTTTTTTAAGCAACAAACTTATGGGCACTATTTGCTGATTTTGTTCTTCCATCCAAGCAGTTAGCATGCATTCCGTGTTTTCCATTATAGAGTTTCTACCCCTTGTAATACATATGCACTTCGTAGGGTAACAGTCTGTGCAATAACCTTTTGCTTTTCAATCATGTTACATGCTATGGTTCTGACTGTTGTGTGTGCCTTACCCAGAGCACAACCTATTTCCACTGCATGCCAAACCCTCTCCACACACCTAGTAACATGCAGTTTCATGCCGAAAGTGATAGCTTGATGTGAAATCTTGGCTGGATTACTTGTGGTATGTTTACTGCATATTGTTCATGGTTTCTAGAAAGTTTCAAAAACACTACATTGAACGCACAAAAAACCCTAGACTTTGACTGCAAGGGAAAACATGCGATACTGAGAGAAACAAAGTGACGCCATACATCACGTCAAAGGAGTGCAGGTGATGTTGCTGCAACTACACCAGCATGCAAGCAGTGTGACTTTGTTGCTTCTACACTGGCAGAAGGGTGAATGAAGCTGGTGCTACACTGGTACACTTGGCACTAGATATCAGTACATATCAGCTTCTGGCACTTAAAGGAAAACTGAAAATCAAAATGTTATGAAAATCAGTAAGCATATGAAAAAATGGCAATTCTGTTCCTTAATACACATAAATGCATGTATTTTTGGACATAAAATTAAACTACCATATATAAAGATTTTTTTTATGGTAGCAACTCCACCTTTTTCACACTATATACCTAAAATGAACATTGATGAATCCCAGTATGATTCTGGATTAGAGTTGGATCTCACTCATACAACTGTATTATGCAGGTATAGGACGTATGCGCTCAGGAAGTGAAAGTGAGCAGCGTGTGAGCATGAGAGTTCATCGTTCAGGGACTTCCAATGCACAGACACCAGAACTATCACGGCCCACAGATAGATGCGTTGAAACTTGGGCCAACAGGTAAGGGTGAATACATCAAAATACTTGTTTGCATAATTAAAGAATGAAAACATGGTTCAAAAGATTGTGTTAATCCAGAATACATGTTTTCTTTTATGGAAAAGAGTTGAAAAAATTTTAGTAAAGGCATGAAATTATTTTTTAGGGCTATACTTGTAATGATAAATTCTTGATTTGTGGATTAGCTGCATCCAAATCTCAAGAAATGTGGATTCATATGATTTAGATGTGTCAAATTTTCTAATTTTCAGTTATATTCATGTATTAGGTACTGTTTGACCTTTTTTTGTCCCTATACTTAAATGCAGTTTTGGTATCACTCAACAGGAAATGTACCTCGAATAATTTTTTCACATGGCCTAATATTAGGTTCAGTACTTTGTCAGCCCATGTTCCCTTTCTCACTTAGACTCCAATGCCTCATGCAAGAAAACAGTCACAATTTGGCTTTCTGTTCAATACCTCATTTTGTTATATTACTTAGTTTTAGATTGATCTTCGTTACCCATTTATTTGATCAAATCTGGAGCTTTTCTAAGTCCCTTATCACAATCTTTGACACTGCTTACTGGACAGGGGTACCCAGGTAGAGTTGTTTGCAGAGATCATGAATAACAGTAGACCCAAGACAGCACTGTGAAACATCACTGGTTACTTCAACCTAGACTGAAAAGAAACCTCTGACATGTGTCCTTTATTTCCTTCTGCTCAGATACTTTTTAAGCCATAAAAGTAGTCTTCTCCTGATATGAACTAGATTATCAAATTTTGAACCTTTGATCTCATTTGTCTTCAAACACTGCAGATGGTATAAACAGGGATTCCATTTTTCAATAATGTTGTTTGAGAAGGTGGAATATTGATATTAAAAGTGTTGTCCATTGCCACTCACCATATGTTGCCAAACAGTAGATCAGATATTTTTCCCACTCTATTAATAGATTTTAAGAGTTGAGGAAAATACAGATAATGTCTAATATTTTCATTGAAAATGGATATCCATGTGAACTGATATGTGCTAACACAAACACTTATAAACATAGAGACAGCAAAGATTCATGCATAACAAATCTCTCAGACTTTTATGAGATAGTGATCTATTTTAGACAAGAGATGGAGGGGTGGATTGTTTGTTCTTGGACTGCCACAAAGCATTTGATGTAGCAGTTCATAGAAGGTCGATGAAGAATCAGGTGTAAAGGACAGACTCTCTTAATGTTGACTAACCATTTAATAACAGTCACCTTTCTTGGGAAATTCAGTTTCAATCCCATTCACATCAAATCCCACGTTCCTTTTAATGGGCTTCATGCAGCTTTGAAGCTGCACTCCTGTCAGGAGAAAGGAAATTATATACCCTTTTGGAGCAAGACATTTCTTATCTCTTTTCATCAAGTACACCCTCACTATAGGTGACTTTTCATCTGCAGTGTAATCTTTTGCAGATGTAGTCTGGTAACACGTGTTAATATTTTCAGTATTTCTTTTATACCTGTTCACCGTTTCCTGTATTAATGCGTCAGCACTGGAAACGAAGAAAGAATATTCCTCATTCACTCATCCATTATCTAGCTGTCGTGTATAATGCACCAAAACCACAGTTCCTTGTCCACAACCAGGCCCCACAGACCCTTCTGTAGTTTCCCCAGCTGCTCCATATTCCCTGGTTCAGTCCAGTGACAGCTAATTGTCTCCTGTATACCTAATTGCTCCAGTTCATTCTATACCATGCCCTCCTTTTACACACACACACAACCAGCATGTCCACTCTTCATATACTCAAAATCATATACATTCCATCCTTCCATCTCCAATTTGGTTTCCCCTCTCCTCCTTGTTCTCTCCACTTCTGGCACATATATCACTCTTTTTCAACCTCTCCTCATTCATTCTAACCATTTGTTAAAACCACTTCAGCACACTATCTTCAGCTCTGACAGTCACTCTTATTACCACTCCTTTTTCTTATCCTGTCATTACTTAATCAACCCTCTTCACACTGCATATTGTCCTCACACATTTCATTTTCAGCATATTCACCTTCTGTACATTCTCATCTATAGTCCATGATTTGCTTCTATATAACACCACTGGGAGTACTATAATTTCAAACAAACTCATTTTTGCCCTCCCAGATAGTGACCTCTCTTGCTCATTGCTCCTTGAACCTTTACCCCTCACTCACTGTACAACTCTCATTAGCTTCTGTTATTATTTATGTATTTTTTTTTCATACTTGTTTACTGTTTCCCACATTAGTGAGATAGTGCCAAGAACAAACAGAGATATGGCCTCATTCGCAGTTTCCCCAGCTGCTTCACATGCTCAAGTACTGTCCATTGACAGCATGTTGCCCCTTGTATACCACATTGCTTGAATTCACTTATTGTTATAATTTATCATCCTAGTTTATGTCAGGGACCCATATGATTTCAGCCAACCCTAAGGGAAGAATCAACATCTGGGTTGGTTGTTAGCCAGCTGGCCTGTCAAAAAGTTGATCCTGAACTTGTGAAATTTTTGGGTCAAAACATGACTGCACAACTGAATCTGTGTATGTAATTAACTTATTGGGTTTTCTTACTTATATGTACGGTGGAGGAAGGGAGTTGTACATCTTTTATACACAGTCACTACATGTATTGCATAGTTGTTAAAATGTAGGCTGTCACATGTGACCAGTTTAGTTATTGACATTAAGCTTATATATGGTAATTCTTTTCAGTGTCAGTCCCCCAGTATCTGGAGGAGTGATACGTCGAGGATCTGCCGGCAGGGATGGGACCTTCCGCTTCCCAGCAAAGAAATGAACATCAGGAATCCAGTTTAGCTTGGCTTTATATAGTGACTTCAGCAGTGTTCAATGTGATACTCTAGGCATTTGCTGCTTTGTAGTGGTGAATACCACAGCCATAAATCTGAATGAACGTGCTTGGAACTTTTGTGTGCATTAATATTTGCACAGACAGTTGTTCCTGAAGTTCAAGGGGTGTGTTGCTTTCTCAGTGAAAACTTTTTACTGGCCAGCAAAGCTCAATCTTATTTCCAGGTGTGTGGATAAGAGTTATTAATTACTTTAGGATGAAAGCTATGGCCTTAATTATAGTATTTATGAAAATATGTAATACAAACTTTATATGAGAATGTGATGGCAAGTTTGTGCATTAAATGCACCATTTACTTGTATCAGTGATACTTTTATAAGAAATGATTATGAATTATGAAAGTAATAAGATGAAGCTGTGTATGGGATCAACAATGTATGGTGTCCTTGAAATGGTCTTTTTTTTTTTAGCCCATGAAATATGGACACAGCTGTTTATTAAGTGTTTTCTTGAATTCATAGGTAATATTAAGTTGTATATTTTATCAGTACCATTGATCTCATTGCCTGCAGGTCTTCATGGGGGCATCTTTTATGATAAAAGCACCAAGTAAGATGTAAATAAAATATATATTGAACAAACTGAAATTAATGTAATTTCAGTATGACATGCTTTATCTATAAGCTCTTCAGGGCAGAATTAATTGCATTGAATTGGCTAAATAGCAAGACACTAAATTCATAGAGAGAAAAATTTAAAACATCTGTATAAGTTTCATGTGTGTTGAGAGCTTTTTTGAACAAAAGTTTGTTTCTGTTCAGCTGTCATTAATCAGGTAGAAAGTCAAAAGTCACATGTTTGGCCTCTCTCTCTATTTCTCTCTCGCTCTGTGCTTTATCCCTGCCATAATGGAAAAATCTCATAATAGGTACTAGTAGATAGGTTCTTTCTCTTTTTCTCTCTCTTTACAAATAGGCCAAAGAGAACATGACTGAATTTACTGAAGGGAATTGAAAATTTTGAACACAAGTTACTGAACAACTAATAATGGTGACATCTCAGAAGTGTCAGTTATGGAGAGAAATTGAAAGTGAAATAAATGTCAGAGATCCAAGAGTCATCATAAATTCGAAACTGGAATTCAGAGAATATGCAAGAGAGATTGCACTATTGAACTAGGTAACAAGCAGTATAACAATGAGAACTTTCACCATAAGAGATAGAAAGTTGATTATGAAAATATTCATTGTGTACGTAAGCAAGGCTTAAATACTGCTGTGTTGTATGGACATCTCCTCATATTGAAATTAATTAGCTGGAGAGAAGAGAATCCAAAAACACTTCACAAGTAAAACTGAGGCAGCGAAACACTCTAAGCTCTCATAAGAGCTTGAAGTATACAAAAAGAGGATGGTATATGGTAATCTGTGTGTGGCAACAAACAGAAAGACTCAAAAGAAAATATTTTGCACTGGAAAGCCTCACATACTGAAAGAAACTGAATTATAATTAAATCTGCAGGTATCTTTGGGAATATAGCAAAAATGTCACCGGAGAAAAATACTTAAGAGACCAAGAAGAAGAAATGAAGAGACACTTTAGTGTTCTGATGACTGAGATCAGAAATATGAATGGAGTAAATACTGAAACCTTCAAGAGAAAACTTTATACATGGCTCAAGAAACTGCTGGATCAAGCCAAAATGGATAATCATAGGAAGTGAATAGTCGCAGAAGACAACAGCATTGTGAATCAAGTAAGATACATAGTGAATGCTGTGTCCTAGCACTGCCTAAGAAGAATGTTGTCATAATTACTCATAAGTAGGTACTTCCTTGCTCTCTGCTCAGTCTATTGCCACTGTAATGGCCAGAGTATGTATTGAAACTAAAAGCTTTCGCAGAGGCAGTTCTTATTATATTCATCTAACAAAGGAAGCCTTCACCTGCTGTGTTCAAGATTAATAATCACCCTGTTGTTTTTATATAATTTTTGGCATATACTTACTATAAAATTAATCAATTACATCCACAGTATTTTTAGAATTAATGATTATGTGATTATGACAAAGTCTAGGAGGAATGAGAAACTGACCAAGAGAAAAAAGCAAGTAAGTAGAGTATTTGGGGTGAAGTTTAATTGACCATATACTTTGGCACAAAATTTTACTTGCTTTCCCTTTCCATTAAGCTGATATCTAATGAGCTTACTCACTTCCTTTTAGATATGATACTCTCAGTTTGCAGATTCATTTTATACGACAAAGTAAAATGAATAGAATATTCAAATGTATGCATTTAATCACTCACGATCTTCACATCACCATTCTTTAAAGGAGAAGACTCAGTTTCATGATGAAATAGTTATGTTAGAATTTGATTTAAACACTCTCCCTGTATAACTGGCATAATTGTTGATAAGCTGCTCATTTTTTAACATGGATGTTATCACAAATAGCATGGAAGCATATTGACAGTATGTTGTTAACCTGTTGGATTTATTGCTGTATGGATCCAAGGTGATTTATTTTTATTTTTTATTTTATTATTAATTCTTCCAAAAAGAAGTCACCCAGTGAGCAAGGAAAAGGAAAGAGTCCCACTCTTTTGGCTTACTCACTTCCCAGTAATAACATTAATAAACCCTATATCCATCCCAAAGGACAGGATCGTCTTGAGCAAACCACTTCTTGCCACTCCTCTATAAAAGGTTGATGTCATAAATCCAAATCAGAACACAGTATTTGTTGATGAATACAAGCAACCCATTTCTCACTCTCCAAGGTAGCACCAGGAAACAGACGAAGAATGGCCCGTACACTCATATACAGATACATAGACACCCATACATACACATACACAGACATATACATATATATATACACATGCACAGACATATACACACGTGTACATATACTTGCTTGCCTTCATCCATTCCTGTCACTACCCCGCCACCCAGGAACTTTTGCAATTTCTTTGTCTTTATATTTATTGGAACTCTGTCATAAAGTGTAATCATAGTACCATCTATTAGCAGCTTCTGATACTTTATTGTTGCAAAGTTCCTCTGTTTTCTAGTACAGTTTGAGGTTAGAAAATCAAAACTTTTATAAAACAAAAACTCCCAAAAATTGTAGTCCAACACATTCAAAATCACAACCAAAATTTTCTAGAGTTGGCTCTTTTATTTACCATTTGCTGGGAAAGTATGCACTTTTGTTATCACTGTCTGAACATGCAGTAAAAATTCTGAGCTTTCCTAAGATATGTATATTTTCATAAATTTGAACCTTATAATGATGTACAAAGAGCTTACAAGTGATACTGCAAAGTGTAGTGTTGTGAAGAAGCATATTGCAGTTCCTATTAAGTAGGAAGTGGCAGTGATACACATAGAGGTGTGCTGCTGCATCCCCTGACTGAATCTTACAGTATTTGAAACATGACTTCATGTGATATGAAGAGGCAGCAGGAAAAGGTTTAAAAATCTGCATTAAAGTTGAATCTAATAAGGAAATGCACACTGTGAGGTTTGTTAGGCTTGTGTGCTTATGGTCTGAACAATATTGTAGTGAAAGCAAACCTTTTTTTCTGGGCAACATTTGTATGAGTAAACAATTTCAAAAGAAAGAATTAGAACGTCATGTGAATTTTCAATTGGATGGTTGTATAAATTTAAGTTACATCATGGCATTCACTGCCTCGCTGCAGACAAAGAGGGGACTGAAAAGTATGTTAATAACTTTTTCAAGTTAAGTTAGTGAAAGGTGAAAACCATGGCCAAAAACAGAGTTCCAGAAAGACTGAACTCATTTGCTATTGCTTACTAAGAAAAATGCTCACTAGAGCAGATAAATAGGCATTGTCTGATGTGAAGGAAGCAAGGAGAGAGTGACAGCTTGCAGATGCAAATGCAACTGGCACACACATGTAATTTTCTTACATGTGTGTGCCAGTTGTTGTGGGCTAAAGTGCTCACTGTTGTCCCACAGAAAGACTGAAGGTACTGCCCAAGACTTGCAGAAGTACCAGATGAGCCAAGACCATTGAGCAACTGACTGCATAGTGGTTCAAAAGGCATTTTGTTTTGGAGGCAAGGCAACAGTCATGACAATGGGATGCTGGAGGACTGTAAAATTGTTTTTCTTCCTGGATAATTGTGCTGCTTATGCTCCTGCAGATGTGTTATTCACTAGAGAAATTTTGGCCACTTTTGCTCCCCAAACTGTACTCACCGATCCAGGTCATAGATTAATAGATCCATGAGAAATTTTGCAAGAAAAGATCAAGCATTTAAAGGCAAATGACTTCCAAGAAATGTCCTCATAGTAAACATCCAAAAATCACAGCTTTGCCCTTTCACCAAGCCCACTGTATGTTCTTGGTACTACTGAACCACAGTTTATTCTTGATGACATTCCATAGACATTCACCAACTCCTGAAGTGGATGAAATGCATGATCTGCCTGCTGCTTATCTTGTTGCCTCAAACTCAAGGTAATTGTCACTGTACAAACTGTTTAACTGGGCTCGGAGATTTTGAAAATATTCAAGAAGTGTAACTGCAACCACTTCTTTTAAGTCCATTATACCCTATCTTTCGTGACCCTGTGCACATCAACACTAACTCCTATAATGGATGAAATGCAAGGCTTTCCTCCTGCCTCCTCTTGCCTCACCCTCAGCTGTGCTTGATACAACCCCCAGTACTAATATGGAACTGTCAATCTTCCATATTCTTCACGATATATTTTCAGAGCTGAAATAGGAAAGGATTTTGAGTAAATAATATACATCCACAAAAACCATGGAAAGGTTTGTGGGGCCTGGTTAAGGGACTGTGATTTCGGTTCATTACACATGATGGTTAGAGAATGGATGTGAATGAATGAGACCTTTTCTTCATGTGTTCCTTGCACTACCTTGCTCATGTGGGAAATGGCAAACAAGTATGAAAGACATTATATATCAATTTCAGTAAGTGTTAATAAACTGTTTTATATGGTATCTGTTTATGTATTTTACAAACAGATTGCACTTGCACCTGCAATAATTATGCAAAACTCTGTTAAGGCAACAACATTTTCACATCGCAAAGTTTGGTCCCGCATTTTTTGAAAGCCATGAAATTCCAAAATTTAAGCATTGCTTGGTTTCAAGAATTAAGGATTTTCAAGTCTTAGTCTCTACATGCTTCAGCAAACAGTACTATTGGTAGAGGGAAGTTTAGCTTGTCTGCTTTTTAGATCCTAAATTATGAAATGTTATATGGAAAATAAATATCTTCCCTTCCCGTAGCACATTGACTCCTTAATAAGTATCTTTGAACTCAATAGAGATCATTATCTAGATATTTTGGGTCTTTATCTTCAGTTATATATCAGTGACTTTACACCTCAAACATTGTTTTTACAAAAAGCTCTTAAAGCTTGAGTTTGTACAAAAGTGCATAGGCTGTATGTTTTATGTCATGTGTTACAGTACTCCTTTTTTAAGTATAAATTATTGTTTTCTCAACTTGTTTCAGCAATGCAGTGGGCTTTTCAGTTTTTCACATTTGATTTAGACATTTCAGCAGATGTGGTAATTTGGGTAATTGCCACTTTTAATCGCAACTTGCTGCTTCTGATGATAAAAATATTAGACTCCCCTTTGTCTAAATAGAAGTATTTATCATTTGTGAGCCTAGATTTTCTTTTCCTATGGAAGTGTCTACATCCTATGCAAAAAATCCAAAAGCCCTTCTGCACTTCAAGAACCTCTTTTTGTTGGGTGTTAAGTTGATCTCACTAGTCTTACAGCTGACAAACTACTGCATTCCTCTTTTCATTGAATGACCCTAAGTTCCAGCTTTGCATTTCATTTCATCACCAAAGAAGATTCTATCTCTATAATTCAATGTCTTCTCATCCAGTTTTCTTCCTGAAGCCATAATCCACAGGCCCTTCTTTTCTCATTATTGTAGCCCCAAGGCATGAAGTGTTAGTGATTCATGCCATGCTATGTCTTAAAAACCTCCGTTTTCAACAAGAATTAAGTACTGATTCCAGCTGGAAATAATGCCTGGAGGTTGTCTTTTTAACTTCCACTAAACCTTCTGTCAGAGAGAATCATTGCATCACATATCAAACATTTTCCTGAAATCCCTGCCTGCCTCAAAGACTTTTGTCCACAATATCAGGTAACTGGCCTCCATTCTAGCATATCTGACAATACACTTACTAAAAAAAGTGTTATTAGAAGGCCCTGGAGTTCTGCCAGCATGTTATTTCAGCATATTCTTTTGTGAGATTCTTAGGGGTTTGTTAGGCATTTGCTTACCACTTTTTTCTACCGTAAATGCAAGAGTGTTTCATTGGCCTCCATCCAGGTATGCTGCCATATTCCTTGTTCACAGGCTGGGTCCTCTTAAAAAGATAACAGATTTTGAACACATAAAAAGCTATCTCATACAGAGGATGTCACTGATCAAGGTTGCTATTTTCATTTCGATTCTCTATTCCTCTTCATTCTCTTTACAACTTTTAGAGTAATTTAGGATTTTGTTAGTCAGTTTGATTTATTTTTTTTTTTGTAGATGTTCCAGCTTTAGACTTGTGACATCAGCCTTTTTGTATAAGAGAGATGGTAATGAACAGTGGTTTGCACAAAGTGATTTTGTTGATACAGGCTGATGATAATGGGCTATTACTCTACAATTTACAAAGAGTGGGCCTGTCTCATTTCCCTTCCTCTGGCTTTCCCTGTAGGAAGAAATAGATTTTCACATGTTCAAAACTCATTTTTGTAACTTAGGATGAAGATTTTTGTGCTTTGTATAAAAACAATGTCCCCTTTCTTTTTTCTATATCATTCTTAGATAGCTGTTACTTTATCTTCTCGTATCATGCCTGAACATGGTCGGATTAAGCATTATTGACTTTTGATAGTGATTTAGGAAATAGAAAACTGGCATTAGTAGCCATGTGCTCCTGTGAAATTATCTGATGTTTCAGTTATGGACTGGTTGTTGTCTGCAAAGTAATAGTAATATGTAATATCATCATTAGACATGTTTTGGAATTTGGCTATATTAAGTCTGATCATGGGAGATACTTTCTCTTCAATTATGATGATGTATTTATCACTGACCAATTCGTAAATTTTTTTGTTCATTGAATATGAATAGAAAATTTTCTCCTGCAAGTAAAGTGATGAAATCATTATGTTAACAATTATTTTTTGATAATTTGTGAGGATTAATATTAAATTCCATCTATGACACATTCAGCTTAGCCATCTTCTCAAATATGCTCCAGTCATTGTATCTACCATCATTCATATTTGAGTGAGTAAATAATGATAAATGTCATTATGTGTGTTGTGTCTGATGTATGTTTACAGAGAGATAAGTGCAAGTTTGTTTCAACTTTGATCTTTGAATGGGGGTATGCAAGGAGTGTTTTTCAAGGCAGAAATAATGTAGTATTTTATAGTTTTATGCTGTGGGAAAGGGGGGGATATTTATGTGTTATTTTTTCATACTTTGTTTATTTCTTAATAATTGTACTTTCTTGTTTATTGAAATAGACATAACATAAATGTATTTTGTATTTCTAAATCAGGAAGCAATTTTAGGGCTGTTGATATTGATTGGTGCACATTCACTACCTCTAAGCTTAATCATATTACTATAAAGAAATTGTGGAAGTTCTTATTCTCTTTACTGTTACCTTCTTGTGAAGGATAGCCAGTGTAATTCCTTCAAGAATATTTTTCAACTTTATATATTTTGTTGCACACAGTTTGAACTGACCATCATAAGCCAACATATAACACCATGAAATATTAGATCTTTTACTGTTTCCTATTTGTTCAGGCTAGCTGAAGTGATTCCTATATAAATATTCTTCACCAATACACAGTTTTAACTGACTGTCAAAGCCTTGATGGTATCATACAAGGCAGCTTTGAAGAAACATAGAAAATACTAACGAAATCATTTTTACCAAAATGTATGCAATATTACATCAATGTCTTGTGAAAATCAAGGAAGGTGCAGGTTCTAAATACTATCTTTTAGTTTTCACTTTGTTAAAATACTCAGTTTTGGACAAAGAGGTTAAAATTAATCCATTTATAAATTTGATTTCATTTAAATACAATTAAAAACAACATTGATTTTTATTCACATAATGATATTAGATGTAGTTACAAAAATCTGTCTAGACATCAAATATGAGGGATGAGGTGCAGTCAAGTTATATTTGTCACTTATATTAGATAGTCAGCTTGTCAACATCTCTTTGAGTTTTCAACTGCGGTAATATGGCCACTGTTAAGCTAAGGGTCTTTGTTAACCATGAATCCTGTTTCTTGATGTTAAGAATGGCTTAAATGAAGGCTGATAATATTGCCATTAAGAAAACAGATATTTCAAACTATGTGTGGAGTAAGAAAAAGTCATCATTTTGTCAACCAATTATTATGGCTGTGACTTAACATTTTCTGTGAGACACCTCTGCTGAAAGCCTGTTTGGTCTAAATTATATGGGAAGATTTGTTAAGGAACAGTAATAGTGAACCTACTTTTTTTTCATTCTTGATCAATTTCCTGCATCAGCAAGGTAGCACCAGGAACAATCTAAGAAAGGCCACATCTGCTCATGTCCATTCTCTAACTGTCTTATGGAATGCACCAAGACCACAGCTTCTTATCAATGATTAGGCCCTACACACTTTACCATGGTTTACTCCATACTCTTCACATGCCCTGATTCAGTCCATTGACAACATATCAACCCCAGTATACCACATAGGAGGCTGGTAGCAACCTATATGGGTTATTTAGGAGCTTAACACATCAGCCAGGGTTTCAGATGAGGGCAGAAGCCATCTTGTTACATAATGCCCAGAAACATGGGCTCAGAAGGAACCATATGAATCATGTTGCAGGGACTAAACCAAAATATGTGAAACAGTGATTGTAAACCATGAAGTAGTCTGTGAGGCTTGGCTTTGGACAGTAGACACTGACTTTGGTACATTATACATGACAGCAAGAGAATCAATGGATGCAAATGGGGCCAATTTTCATCTGTTCCTGATGCTTCCTTTCAAGTGAGTTTTTTCTACTGTTCAAGGAACAGAGATTAGCCAGAAGCTCCTAGAACTTCAGTGAAAGTGTATCATTACTTTGGAAGTCAAGCCAGCATGCCAGTGAACATGATTTTGAGACGTTTAGCTCCAGGGAGGTGCAAGTACTTCCAATGTTGGCCTTATTTTAGACTAGGTTCTGTAACTTTTGCAGCTGGGGATTAAATGTATAATTACTAAACAAGTTACATAAGTCTTTGTCTTTAACCAATTTCTGATGCACAGCACTTACCCTGAGCATGTACTGATCATCACTATTGTCTTGAACAACTGGGCATAAGAATTATTTAGAGGAATTTTTATAAGACCTAGTGGAAAATGTACTAACAAATTTATTTGAAATGCTCCTCTGTTTGTGGAAGATTTTGCCATTACTCTGGCAATGTTGGTGGCAAGGCTGTATTACTAAATTCATATTTGAAGGACCAGAAATGGAATCCTGGTGTTGGGATTTTTATCAAGCTGGCATCTAACAGAGGGTTATGATGTTCAATGCATCATATAGGTATCTGAATACTGTACACACATTTTCAAAAAAAAAAAAAAAAGTTATTCCTTACTAGAAGTAATAGTATGATCTGGAGCACTGTGGTTCAGTTGCATCTGCAAATATCCATTATCATGCTACATCTTTAGCTGTATGGCAATGTTTATGAAAATTAGAATGACTACTAGACATATTTACAAAGCATCTGTCATTAGTTGTACTGCATTTCAGTAGTTTCACTTTTTCATACTTGTTTGCTGTTTTCTGCATTTGTTGTTAGCACGTGGAACAGACAAAGAACAATCTTAGTTTTTCAAATCCATTCTCTTGCTGTCATTTGTAATACACTGAAATCAGATCCCCATATCCACATCCAAGCTACACAGACATTTACATGGTTTCTACTGCCCACTTCATACGGCTTAGTTCAGCCTGCTGACAGGCACATAATCTGAATACCACATCATTTTAAGTCCTGTGTCCCATGCATGCTTCTCACCCTCCTGCATGTTCAGGCTCTGATAACTCAAAGCTTCTTTCACTTTGTTATGGTGTTCCCCTCACCACCACCACCACTTTTGACACATAGCCTCTCTGTCAGCCTCTTCATATGTCTATGTCATTTTAGCATACCCTTTTCAGTCTCTCAGTCATACCACATATCTCTACTACATATGTCATTCCATATGTGATGGATCGGATCCTCCTCACACCTCGTCTTGTCCTTAGGCATTTCATTACCAACACATCTACCCCCTTCCATTCTTTCGCATTTAGGGTCCAAATCTTGCACCCATCTAAGACCATTGGGATCACTTTACTTTCAAGCATACCCATCTCTGCCCCCGCTGAGAGTAAACTCTCCACACTTTACTGCACCCAGAGCCTTTGTTCCCTCACCCACCTTATGGTTCACTTCAGCTCTTGTAGGTCCAAGCTTTACCATGTCCACTTCTAAGTATCTAAAACACTCCACTTTTTCCAGGCTCTCGTTATTCAACTCAGACTCAAACCAAATTGTCTTGCTACCCTGTTACACCTCATAACTTTACTTTTATTCATATTAACTCTCAACTTACTTCTCACTTTTTCCCAAATTCAGATACCAGCTTCCAATTCACTCAAGTTTGCCACCAGATCTATGCCATTTGCAAACACTAACTGACTTACCCACCAGCCACAAGCCACCTCAAGCATACTGTAGAGCTCACCCTTTTACCACGACAACCCTCACTTTTACCTCCCTCATCACCCTATCCTTAAAAAGATTGACCTTCCAGTCCTATGCTGGATCTATAGATGCATTCCCTACAAATTAAAGAAAAAAAAACTAGAAAAGAAAATTAACATCTCAAATGAATTCGACACAATATCTAAAAACATGAAATATATAAATGAAAAAAACAAACTTAACTTTATTATCATGGCACTCCATCTTTATCTCTGTGGCTGCCAAATGCAAAGGTATCACTGTCAAAGCTTCCAGATGCATGCTACAACAAAAGTTCTTCCACCATGGTTTCTATAGGTTAACTGAGTGCTATAAAATTTTTGAGAATGAATAATCACAACTGGTAACATACGGTATCTATATGGCTCATGGCTGGTTCAGGAAATTTGAATTAGGACATAAAATGTCAGTATATATATATATATATATATTTTTTTTTTTTTTTTTTTTTTTTTTTGCTTTGTCGCTGTCTCCCGCGTTTGCGAGGTAGCGCAAGGAAACAGACGAAAGAAATGGCCCAACCCACCCCATACACATGTATATACATACGTCCACACACGCAAATATACATACCTATACAGCTTTCCATGGTTTACCCCAGACGCTTCACATGCCTTGATTCAATCCACTGACAGCACGTCAACCCCGGTATACCACATCGCTCCAATTCACTCTATTCCTTGCCCTCCTTTCACCCTCCTGCATGTTCAGGCCCCGATCACACAAAATCTTTTTCACTCCATCTTTCCACCTCCAATTTGGTCTCCCTCTTCTCCTCGTTCCCTCCACCTCCGACACATATATCCTCTTGGTCAATCTTTCCTCACTTATTCTCTCCATGTGACCAAACCATTTCAAAACACCCTCTTCTGCTCTCTCAACCATGCTCTTTTTATTTCCACACATCTCTCTTACCCTTACGTTACTTACTCGATCAAACCACCTCACACCACACATTGTCCTCAAACATCTCATTTCCAGCACATCCATCCTCCTGCGCACAACTCTATCCATAGTCCACGTCTCGCAACCATACAACATTGTTGGAACCACTATTCCTTCAAACATACCCATTTTTGCTTTCCGAGATAATGTTCTCGACTTCCACACATTCTTCAAGGCTCCCAGAATTTTCGCCCCCTCCCCCACCCTATGATCCACTTCCACTTCCATGTTTCCATCCGCTGCCAGATCCACTCCCAGATATCTAAAACACTTCACTTCCTCCAGTTTTTCTCCATTCAAACTCACCTCCCAATTGACTTGACCCTCAACCCTACTGTACCTAATAACCTTGCTCTTATTCACATTTACTCTTAACTTTCTTCTTTCACACACTTTACCAAACTCAGTCACCAGCTTCTGCAGTTTCTCACATGAATCAGCCACCAGCGCTGTATCATCAGCGAACAACAACTGACTCACTTCCCAAGCTCTCTCATCCACAACAGACTTCATACTTGCCCCTCTTTCCAAAACTCTTGCATTCACCTCCCTAACAACCCCATCCATAAACAAATTAAACAACCATGGAGACATCGCACACCCCTGCCGCAAACCTACATTCACTGAGAACCAATCACTTTCCTCTCTTCCTACACGAACACATGCCTTACATCCTCGATAAAAACTTTTCACTGCTTCTAACAACTTGCCTCCCACACCATATATTATTAATACCTTCCACAGAGCATCTCTATCAACTCTATCATATGCCTTCTCCAGATCCATAAATGCTACATACAAATCCATTTGCTTTTCTAAGTATTTCTGACATACATTCTTCAAAGCAAACACCTGATCCACACATCCTCTACCACTTCTGAAACCACACTGCTCTTCCCCAATCTCATGCTCTGTACATGCCTTCACCCTCTCAATCAATACCCTCCCATATAATTTACCAGGAATACTCAACAGACTTATACCTCTGTAATTTGAGCACTCACTCTTATCCCCTTTGCCTTTGTACAATGACACTGCACGCATTCCGCCAATCCTCAGGCACCTCACCATGAGTCTTACATACATTAAATAACCTTACCAACCAGTCAATAATACAGTCACCCCCTATATATATATATATATATATATATATTTTTTTTTTTTTTTTTTTTTTTTTTTTTTTTTTTTATACTTTGTCGCTGTCTCCCGCGTTTGCGAGGTAGCGCAAGGAAACAGACGAAAGAAATGGCCCAACCCCCCCATACACATGTACATACACACGTCCATACACGCAAATATACACACCTACACAGCTTTCCATGGTTCACCCCAGACGCTTCACATGCCTTGATTCAATCCACTGACAGCACGTCAACCCCTGTATACCACATCGCTCCAATTCACTCTATTCCTTGCCCTCCTTTCACCCTCCTGCATGTTCAGGCCCCGATCACACAAAATCCTTTTCACTCCATCTTTCCACCTCCAATTTGGTCTCCCTCTTCTCCTCGTTCCCTCCACCTCCGACACATATATCCTCTTGGTCAATCTTTCCTCACTCATTCTCTCCATGTGCCCAAACCATTTCAAAACACCCTCTTATATATATATATATATATATATATATATATATATATATATATATATATATATATATATATATATATATATCTTGTACACATGTAAGACTCATATGTTCAAGAAATTTGAATTAGGACATAAAATGTCAGTATATATCTTGTACACATGTAAGACTCATATGTGTATTGGACTAAAAGGATTAAACACCCTTGATAGCATCACACATCTTTAGTGCAGACCCATGTTCACTTGTTGTCACTAACCCTCCTCCCTTCTTAGTTGCATACCTGCCTTAATCCCCTGAAAAACATTATCTATTAAGTAGCTTTCTTTCCACACCATTTATTCATGACACCTTCCACAAGGCATCTCTGTCAACCCCTATCTTACACTTTCTGCAAGCCCATAACTACCATATACAAATCCCTTTTCTTTCTTTAAGTGTTTCTCTCAGACATTTTTCAAAGCAAACATCTGATATGCACCTCAGCGACAATTTAGAAGTTCCTCTCCAGTCTATTGCGTGGTGTATGCTACTACCCTCTCCCATACAGTTTACATGATATTCTCAACAGACTTATGTCACTGTAACTCAAGCATTCACTCTTGTCCCCATTGCCTTTATATGATGGCACCATATTGACATTTAACTTAGTCCTAAGGCACCTCACCTTGTACTTAACATAAACTTACATCAATAACCCAGTTACCTCCTTTCCTAAGAAACTCCTCTGCGATCCCATTTACTCTGGCTTCTTTTCCACACTGTTTCTAATGCAAGAATTTTACCCAATTATTTGCCATTACTGTATCCACATACCTCCTAACGCTAGTCATCCCGCATCTGCCACCCTACCATCTTACACACACAATAATCCTTCAGAATTCTTACTTAATCTCCAAAGAAACTTGCTCTCTTAGAAATCAGATTTTTAATCAGATTATCAACTTTTTTTGTTAGCTGAGATGGCATGGGCATAAATAAAAAATACAAGGAGGAGAGGATTTCTGGCCCCCCGCTCCCGTCCCCTCTAGTCGCCTTCTACGACACGCAAACCCGGGAGACAGCGACAAAGCAAAATAAATAAAATAAAATAAATGTATAATATATATATATATATATATATATATATATATATATATATATATATATATATATATATATATATATATATACATATATATATATATATATATATATATATATATATATATATATATATATATATATATATCCCAGCCAGAGCCAGTTACCCATTTTATCGGCCAACCCCTAGGGGTTGATGAACAGCTGGGTTGACTGTGGACCGACCGCTGCAACAAAGATTCGAACCTATTGCGCTTGACCTTGGGCGGCCCGCGAATGAGTCACGGCCAGGAACAGTAATATGATATAATTTGAACAGATGAAAAACTTTAAGCCATAATTAGTTAGATACAGCTTGAAACCACCACGCACCTAACGTCCATATAATCATGTCTTGGAGTTGTCAGAATAGAGATGAAAATACCGGAGATGGTTAACGATTATTTCTCTCAAAGACTGGATAACATCCACCTTTGGCGTGATGTGTTCATTAGTTAGGAGCTAATTCGAGAATATGCTGATGTTGGGTGGTTCCCATGGTGCTGTATTTCTCATCAGCTAATCCATTTTTGAAGTCAAAGGGCTTTGATGATGGAAATGAACCAAACAGCGAGGGGCCTACCGCTTAGATCCACAAGGCCTTTAGATTCAACCATTATAAGAAACAGTAAACATGGGGGTGAGTGACAAAGACCTTTCCTGGCTGTCTTGATGCCGTACATATGAACTGATTCGTCTGTGAAGATGGAGAGAGGGATCGGCCACGTTAGCACCTACTTTCAGACAAGCAACTTTGTTAGAATGTACAGTTCCACCACGTTCTGGACCACATTCATCTGTGTTGTAGTAGTCAGCACACCAACCATGGGTCAGTACCCGCAGTGTAAGTAGTTAGCACCACCAACCATGGGTTGCATATGTAGCGCTTTACCATCACGTTAGATGGCTGGTTGCTTGATGATTTGGCCTCTCGGCCGCGCGTCTGTTAAACTAAAAAGCTCCTGAAACAGATCTCCAGGCGAGCGTACGGAGAGGCAAGGGTAATATATTAGGGTAATCGGCTGCTAGGATCATTAAGGACGTCACCCATTAATACAAAAAAAAAAAATTAATGAACACTTGAAAGAGGTGTTCAATAGCGCTCAAAGACCAAAGAACATTTCAGTCTGGCGACTGGTTAAAGAGGCGAAATTAGTTACCCGCAACTGAAGACAACGGATCGATCAAGAGGTACCATGACCACCTAAATACTACTGAGGTGAGGGTTTATTCTATAGTCTTTGACCACCATAATGAGCTTCGGGATCAGGCCATTTGGTCTAGGTGATTTGCTACACATAATTTATGTCTCTGGATGTAAACGCATATTTCGCCGTGTTATCTTTACACGAACAGCGAAGCTTTGATTTTTTTTAAACGATTTCATGTCAGGTTTACAAAAACCTGAACAGTTTGAATTATTTCAATCAAAATCTTACCATTCAGTCATCCTTTCAATCGGAATAGCCACATTTGGAATATGTTTTTAACTTGCAATGTTCACCAATGATGAAAAAAAAAAATCTTGGGTGGATGATGTATAAAGATAAGACCTTTGATTTTTATTGAATCAAAATGACAAGGCTTTACTTTTATCCTTTTTTTTTTTAATACATTTTGCGTTTAGCGGCAATTTGAAATTTCTGGTCATCCAGATGATGCATGAGAAAAGAACCGAGGTTCCGAGGCATTATATGCTGGAAATGCCCTCTGCCTCTATACCTTAATATGGGTATAACTGAGAGGAGTTTAGATGAATTGCTTGTGTGGCCCAAGAAAGTGATCACTCACTCAAACCACATTAGAGACAACAGGATCCATGTAGATCAATTTCATCAGTTCAATCAAGAGACAGTTAACAAGCCGCTATAAGCACCAGCATCCTTATAATCTGTACTCTCCCTATTTAGCCAGATAATTATATCAACGATCGTTTTTTTCTTTTCAGTTTTAATCATATAGACATGGCGGTAATCTGCAACCAAGTTATACTCCCGCCACTTATGTCCTCCAGCGCGCAGGATCCCTGGCCGTATGACACCTAGAATATCTAACGAAATATCAACCCCGGTCGTCCTACATCTTAGAGCTATACTATTCAATGCATATTTAGGCCGAAGCCATTGCTGAACGATGGGAAATAGTGAAGAACGTGAGGGTAGGAAGTCTGCGTGAAATTCGATAAGAACGGTGATACAAGATACGGTCTCAGACACAGGCTGGGTACGTTAAACCATCGTGTTCGAATCATTGCTCCATATCGAAAAACTCGTTATTATAAGGCTATGTGACTCTTCCTATCGATCATTTCTAACTAGAAAAAGATCAAGGAATTATCTCGATGATCATGTAATTATTTTTATTGGCTTATGGCTATCGATATTGATGCTATAATCGTGAATTACCTCTGTGTTTAAAGTATCGAACACAACGATCGGAAAGACGCCATGTTTGCTTTGTGCCACAAAGAAGGGGTAATGGCGGTTCCATAATATATACAGCTTGAGATCAAGAATTGTGAGTATATTCGTGGATTGTATGATTGAATGTGTAGCTAAACACACGTAGATTTCTTTGAGCGTAAGAGAACGTGTGAAAGAAGCGGCAGGTGGGCTGTAAAGGTCGGAAATGGTGACGCTGTAGATGACGCGAGGTGAGCGGCATTGCGGCTGCGGCGGCGCAGCTGCTGGAGTGCGACACCTTGGTGACCCTTCCTCTGCTCCCTTTGTTGTCTCATTGCCACAGACACCAAATCTTACCCACTCGAGGAGCTCCACCAGACGCTGCACCAGTCATAGAAGCTGGAAACTACTTATAGATGTTGGAGGGAATCGAATGAATGAAGTGCACCCCAATAGAACTTCAGTATAAAGCCACTTCAGCCCCTGCTTGATGTTCGCTGACAGAGGAACGGTAATGGTGAAGATTACACACCTCAGTTTTAATGATTGAGAATGTCAGGGTATTAAGTAGAGCTTATTGCTTTTCAAGAACCTCTTTTTTTCAGCTTCAGAATGAGAAAATAGTGTATGGGTTGGTGTGACATGAATGATATTGGGGGGACAGAACAAGAACATAGATGAGGTAGGTGCAAATTCTTTAATTTAGTCTCAGAATTATGCTTTGTAATGACCTATTCATTGAAACCAGGTAGGTATGAACATTAGTGTTTTGCATTGTAATTGGAGTGTCATAAAACCCTCAAATATACCAGAATAAGAGATTGCCCGAGTTCAAATATAAAAATATACAAAAGCGGTTATAAATCAAAGATTTGTATCCAAGTAAAGTTGTTTTCAAAGCATTTGCCCTCACCAAATTGATTTTCATAAACATTGGATTAAAGAAATACAGCAGTTATAAAAGTTGGTAAAAAGCTTTGTCATGAAATGCAAGACTAGTAAAAGTTAATAAAGTAGATGTGTGTTCTGCTCTTATGGAATCGTTCTAGCCACAGGAAATTGATTTAAAGAGTGTGAGATTTACCCTAGCTGAAAAATTGACCTTTTGACATTGAATAAGTTGTTAGCATTAGGGTTGAGGGCGAGGGAAAAGTTGTGTTTATATACTGTATGTGAAATTAAAGTTGTAACATTAATATTTGTTCCCTGGGGATAGAGGAGAAAGAATACTTCCCACTTATTCCCTGCATGTCGTAGAAGGCAACTAAAAGGGGAGGGAGCGGGGGGCTGGAAATCCTCCCCTCTCGTTTTTTTTAATTTTCCAAAAGAAGGAACAGAGAAGGAGGCCAGGTGAGGATATTCCCTCAAAGGCCCAGTCCTCTGTTCTTAACGCTACCTCGCTAGCATGGGAAATGGCGAAATAGTTTGAAAGAAAGAAAGATTAATATACTGCCAGTTTTAATGCATCAGATGTCTAAGTTAGTTAATGAAGTTTTATGGATAGAACATGAAGTGTAAATAATTAATTCAGATGTCTGTAGAGAACGAGGAATCTGACACAGTGTTGGACTGAGCTCGTAAGCATTGATTTGAACTTTGAATCTCTGTAGACACCTGATTTTGCCCAGCATGTATATATATAGACTCTGCACACCTTATATTTTTGCTTTTCCTTAGTTCCTTAAAACCTCTAGATGGTTATTTTCGCAAGTGAGATGATTCCTGTTGACATATTTATGCGTGGACTTAAGCACCTCAGTTTCAAGACTATGCATCGAACCTAGGAGGTGGCTGAGGTGTTAATATATATATAGATTTTTTCATACTTGTTTTCTGTTTCCCAAGATAGGGAGGTAGTGCCTGGAACAGACGAAGAAAGGATGCATTTGCTTACAACTAATCTCTTGCTGTCATGTGCATTTTTTTTTAAATGTAAAGTTTTTTTTATATATTGAAAGCATTCATGGACTAAAGTCCACCCCAAGGCCGGGCCTTAATTGAAATATGGAGAGAATTATGAAGTGGAAAAAGAAAAGACAAGGGAAAGTATGTGAATTTTTGAAAAAATTGAAGACTTTCTTTTGTAATGTGCTTGGTCATAGTTATATTGAAAGACACGAGAAGGTAAAAGAGTTCCAGAACTTTAACATGTAGGGAAAGGAGCAGGTATCAAAATGGTTCACTCTTGAGTTGCAGATGGCCATAATCATGTGATAATAATCATGTGATACAATGGCTTGTTGAGTATTGTGTGGTCTAGCTAGTGGTGTTAGCACACAGGTAACCAGCTCTTGGGATCAGAAACCAAAGTAATACCTATAGAAGAGGGAAAGTGAACCAGCATTGTGACAGGGCAAGAGAGTCGAGTTAGAAAGTTAGCCTTGGACTTTCTGTAAGGCAGACTGCTTTCGACTCAACACTGTCAAGTAAGGATGCAGAGCTAGAACTACCTTAAATGTGAGAGCAGCACTCCATATAAGGAGGAATCAATCCTTTGTATAAACGGAGCAACTTCAGAAAAGAAGTAGTCTCGACATTTAAATAGGACTCCCAGTTTCATAGAGGCAGACTTGGCCGTTCCTATAATGTGGGGTTTCCAAGAAAATGTGGATATTACAGTAATCAAATATGTTCATTGAGTTGAGGTGTAATTACAGAACCATCAAAGGAGAGACAGGAGTTGTGAAGGGTTTTCAATGGAGAGATGGGTAGAAACTGGGTCTTGGAGGCATTAAACTTAATAAGCTTTTGTGTACCCCACTGAGTATCCTGTCCAAGTTTGAGTTTATTGAGGAAGCTGTGTCAAGATGAGATGCAGATCGGATGAGAGATGAAGGGACAGAATTGAAGGATGAGGATGAATGTAGTGTCAAGTCATCAGCGTATGGGTGCTTATGATGGTTTGTGGAGAGGAAATTGTTGAAAGAAAGAAAAAGTGAAGGGGACTGGACAAAACCTTGAGGGACATGCTGTTGTTGGAGAAAAGGGAGGAGGGTGATGCATCAACAACCACAAAGATTGACTAGAGAGGAGGCTAGATATGAAGGAGCAAAGTGAGGGAGGGAAGCCAAAAGAGGGGAGCTTAGAGATGAGATCTTGATGCCATGCCCGGGCAAAAGTCTTAGATATGTCAAGGGTGACTACACATGGCTTCCCCAAATCTTTTAGGGATGATGACCAGACATAAGTAAGATAGGGAAAAATATCACCAGCGAATCTTGCCTTACAGAAGCTGTTCTGGTGATCAGAGAGAAGAGTGTGATTTTTGGGGTGTTAAAGGGTAGGGGAGTTTAGGGGGGATTCAAAGACTTTGGAAAAGGTGGATGCAAAGACTTTGGAAAAGGTGAATGTCAAAGCAGTTGGACAGTAGTGGTCAAAATGTTCAACCTCCTTAGGGATGGGATGTATCAATGCATGCATCCAGGGGAAGGAAAGGTTTTGGTTTTTGAATAGACACAGAGGAGGTGAGCAAGCATAGGGGCAAGTTCAGAGGCACACTCTCAGTACCCAGGGATGAATGCCATAAGGACCATAAACTTTGCTTGTGTCCAGAGAAAGCAGTGCTTTTTGGACAGTCTGAAAAGAGATTACAGGAATGGGAATAGGATTAGTAAGAGGAACTATCAGGGGATGAAGGAATGTCAGTCATCCAAGGTGGAGGAGAAACAGGAACCAGAGTTCCTTTGGCTAAAGGAGAGAGAGTTATAGTACCTTCAGAGCAGGAAATTGATGGGAAGGAAAAGTGAAATTATTGTAAAATCTCTCCCATGTGCTAATAACTAGGGATTTGGAACATACCCTCAATGTGATATTTTTTCCAGTTTGTCAGTTGGGATAGTGTCTTAACGTAGTGAACATTGTCAGCATTAAAGTTTCTTGAATTGCAAGTATAGTTTATTGTAATATTGATTAAAAGTGTCCTGTTCGAAAACCTTAAAAAGCTGATTGGTTTTGATATACAAGGAATTCATTTATCTCAGGAAATGATTTTTTTTGATATCCCTGAATGCTGCTTATCCAGTGTATATTATATTCTACAGATAACCATGGCGAGTGGGTTGTTGTCTCTGAAGTGGAACAACCACCGCAGCACTTTCTTCCATATCCTCTCCACTATCAGGAGCAAGGTAAACATTGGAATTTTTCTTATTATTTTGGAAAAAAACTCTTAGAACTTTAGCCTTCCCCGCTTATGTTTTTAGAACACCATGATTGTTTTAGGTTCGAGTTCATTATACCTTAAGAGGTTATTTTTATATTGATATGGGAGGTGGAATATTGGGAAAGGGTAGTCTTTCGTGGAATGAGATGAAATCAAGAGTGAGAAATTAAAGGACAGAAAGAGTGAGTGATCAGGATTCATATGCCATGGTTCAATCCACTGACAGCATGTTGCCCCTTTTATATTACACTCCATTTCACTCAATTCCAAGCACTCTCTCCACCCTCCTGTATATTCAGGCCTCAAGCACTGAATATGCAGGTTGCCTAACAGTTGCATGTGGTTTTCTCTCCCAACACCATCACCACCAAGGGGGTGTATGAAATTCTGGAAGTGGATGGCTGGGTTTATGATTTTGAAGAAAATTGCATGAAATTCAGGGATTTAATGACTGAATTTAGGATCCTGAAACAATCGAAATTTTTCTGCTTATTAAGAAATGCTTGACATTGGTATTTAGATAAAGAATGACATGTTTTGTTTTAGAGGTTTAAAAGGAAAACGAAATAAGGTAAAAGAACTGAGTTATTGTCTGTTTCTTTCTTAATGGATGAATTGAGGATAGAACATGGGAAGATGTAGTTTTGCTTGTATATGCATAAAGTTCAAAGTGTGAACAAGTGATATCTTTATGCAGAATCAGAATGTAGTAAGGTTTTCAGACTAAAAGTAACATTGATATGTCTTATATTTCCAGGAATCGTATTGTGATGTGACTATTGCCTGTGATGGAAAATTCTACCCAGTCCACAAACTGGTCTTATCAACTTGTAGTGATTACTTTGAACAAATGTTTGAAAGGACAAACTGTAAACATCCAATTATAGTGTTAAAAGACATTAGACATGAAGAATTAGAGGCTCTTCTGAACTATATGTATGTAGGTGAAGTGAATGTGTTACAGAATGAACTGGCTGGTCTAATAAAGGCTGCTGAATGTTTGATGATTAAAGGCCTTGCAGTACCTGATGAAGCTCCCACTAAAGATAGTAGAGAAAGTAAAAGAAGTTCTGGTGGTAGAGAAGATAGTCCTATAGCTAAAAGAAGAAAGAGAGATGAGGAAGCAAGACCACCTCAGAACCAACAGAGAGAAACAAGAGAGCACACGCCAGTGAGCTCCACTCAATCCCAAAGACAGTCTGCTAGTGCCTCAGTCCCAACTCCATCCCCTGCTGTGTCCAGAACAGCTCCAACGACCTCTCCCTCTCCTTCTGCTGGGAGTGCCTCTGAATCTGTGTCAGAGGAATGTAGTCAAGGTCATAGTGAAGGTAATGAACAGCCGAATCTCCCCAATGCGCAAGAGTCACAGCATCGGGGTGGCGAGCAGACGTCTAGTCAACCACAGCAGGCCGTACCTGAGGTGAGAGCACTTTCACTTGGTTTTGTTTTATTATTTTCTTCATAATTGATTGATCTTTTCATAAATAGTTGCTTCTTTGGCAACATCTGTATATGTTTATATTATTTTTTGTCTTGTGATTTAATGTGTATGACAGTCATAAATGAGTGGTGGTTTGTGGAAAAATGGTTTTGTGTCTCATTTCTACATAATTATTAAAGTAGCCAAAGGTTCTGTTGATTTTTTTTTTTTTTTTTTTTTTTTAATCATAGAAAGCTGAGATGTATGTTTATATGGAACTGTTTTTAGATGTTTTGATGTTTAATTGACAATTCGGTCTTTGGCAAAGTTGGCAGAGAGAAAACAGGGATACTAAGACTTCTTGTTTGTGATTTATTGTTACACAGCTGAGCCATTTTGTAACATTTCTTATCAGTTTCTTTCATATAATTGAGCAAAACAAAAGCAAGCTAATTTAGTGATGCAGGCTCTTTTGTTGCTGAAGCAACTGGCAGCCTTAGCTTAGAAGGCCTGTGAAGGCCTTCATTTAGCTAGTTTCTTAAAATGCTGTTATACCACTAGTATATTCTTCTTTTTTCTGTTTCTCAACTCAGTTGGGCAACCACAGAATTTTTCTTAGATCACACATCATTTTTCCTTATATAAGTGGAGTCGCATTTAAAACTTGTACATTTTACAGAGGATTCATGCTGTATGAACCTTCACTTTATAAAGTTTTGCAGCAATGAAAATCAAGAATTATGATCATAGACAGTATTATACAAATGATGCTTTGTTGCAGGAAATGCAGAGGAACCTTATTGTACATTTAAATTTGACTGAATTACTGCATTTAAAAGCAATAGTAGCGACCTTACTTCCATACAGTACTCCTTCCCTTTTATTTACATTGGGATGTGTTCCTAGAAAATGGTGTGCATATTAGATTTGTGTAAATCTTATCAATTTTCATATTGTAAAAAGTTGTTACATTTGAACTGTAAGATTTTACAAGTTTTAAAGATTCATAGAACTCCTAATCTTTTACTTACATTTAATCCTCATGTTCCATTCACCTGCATGAACCTGCATATCTTTTTGAAAGTGGATGTAAATATTTTGCTTTCATCCAAGGCCATATGTATGTGTTGTGGGAATCTTATTTTCTGAATTGAGACTCCCTAAACCCAGACATGTAGGCTAGCAATAATGGCAGGTGTACCCAGCTCACAAGATATTTTTTTGCTTAACATTCTTAAAAAAAAAAAAATAAGTTGAATTGGAAGTAATTAAAAAAAAAGCACTAACCTACAAAAATTTCTTTATCATATTTTTCATGAATTGTCATGTAGGAGTTGAATAAGTGTGTAAAAGAAATTTATTTAAAATGCTTCATTTGGTTTCTAGGTAATCTTAGATGAACCTGGTGTTAAGGAAGAACCCCAGGAAGTTGAAGAAGAAGTAACGGAAACAAAAGAGATCATAGAATCCCAGTTTTCTTTTGACCCTCTTCCTGAAGGTGATTCTCGTAGTGATCCAGGAGGGGGTAGTGGAGGGCCTCAGGGATTTGATCCTCAGATGCTTGCCTCACAGCCACAGTCAATGGAAGATATTGTTGCTCAAGCCATACCAGGCTCATCTGGTTTACAGGGGGTAAGTGTTCAGGTGTTTGTTGTATATTTATGTATGCTTACCTCTGGGTGTTGTTAGACTCCATGTATGCAAGAATAACTTGCTGTTGATGGGTTGAACCATGGGATATGAAGCAGTTGGAGAAACCACAGAAAGGTCTTTGGGACCAGGTTATGCATAGGGGGTTCTGATTTCATTGCATTCCATACGACAAGTAGTGTGGATATAGGCATTTGAGGGTACTTAGTATGCTTTTATGGGTGTGGAATTTTATATTTCACCTCAGCATATGTAGTTGATCCACTGTATAGAACTGGAGTTCCATCTGTCTGTCTGTATCTCTGATACACTCTGAACAGCCCAATTGCTGAATGCATCTCTATCACAGTATTTCTAGAAGCTCGTACCTAATGTTTGTACTCTCTTCTTCTATTTAATGCTTCTGCTTAATGTTTTTACCCACTACTACTGTGTGGTAATAAAAAGAGTGTGGTAGAGAGAGCAGAAGAGGGTGTTTTGAAATGGTTTGGTCACATGGAGAGAATGAGTGAGGAAAGATTGACCAAGAGGATATATGTGTCAGAGGTGGAGGGAACGAGAAGTGGGAGACCAAATTGGAGGTGGAAAGATGGAGTGAAAAAGATTTTGAGTGATCGGGGCCTGAACATGCAGGAGGGTGAAAGGTGTGCAAGGAATAGAGTGAATTGGAAAGATGTGGTATACCGGGGTCGACGTGCTGTCAATGGATTGAACCGGGGCATGTGAAGCGTCTGGGGTAAACCATGGAAAGTTGTGTGGGGCCTGGATGTGGAAAGGGAGCTGTGGTTTCGGGCATTATTACATGACAGCCAGAGAGCGAGTGTGAACGAATGGGGCCTTTGTTGTCTTTTCCTAGCGCTACCCTGCACACATGGGGGGGGGGGAAGGGGATGTTATTCCATGTGTGGCGAGGTGGCGATGGGAATGAATAAAGGCAGTGTGAATTGTGTGCATGTGTATATATGTATGTGTCTGTGTGTGTATATATATGTGTACATTGAGATGTATGGGTATGTATATTTGCGTGTGTGGATGTGTATTTATATACATGTGTATGGGGGTGGGTTGGGCCATTTCTTTCGTCTGTTTCCTTGCGCTACCTCGCAAATGCGGGAGACAGCGACAAAGCAAAATAGAATAAATGTATGATTTTTAGGAAGGATATTAGTTGCAATTTTGCAGTTGATCTCAGTGATAGAGGATAATGTACATGTTTTATCATATTTGAATGTCAGAAATTGTATGAACAGTGAAAATGCAGAGTATATGAGAAATTTTAGCTCAAGAATTATTTTTTGATGAATTTTAAGAGAATGCATGATTTTATTCACAGAACTCTGTGTCCCTATGGGAGGGAGATGGAAGTCTCCAGAGCTTTCCTATGGAAAGCTTTACTGGAGATGGTTCTCGGCCACCCCAGATGGTGAGTGTTCCATTTAATGTGTATTTCTGAGACATCATGTGGTTTATTGTTTTTAAGTCCTACAGAAAGTATTTTGGCTCTTTGTTTATTGTATTATGTCAGTGAAACATAAGGTTCAGTAAGCTTTTGATGTTTTCATGCAACATGATTCTGAAAATAAGTATCAGCATATAGTCAGCTTGGGGAAAGTGAAATAATTGCTGTAGTGTGTAAAAAGTCATTTGTATCCTGATGTGATGTGTTAAAGTACTTCTTAACTTGATTGAATTTGTTGGGAACCCTCTTTTGGATAATGCCTCCGAAAGCTCACATGTATAAATTATTTTGAACAACTAAAGCATATGAGTAAAATGTTGAGGGGAAAATGCTAAATGATTATATACGTGTAAGTAAACCTTTTATCATGATTTTTTTTTAAGATACGTGCAATCAAAATCTTGATTTAAAAAAGAATTTTGTACGTTGGCAGCCAGGTTACCTTTGGGGAATTGGCATCATTCCCCTTTGTTATCCCCAGGGAGTAATGATAGGAACCCTAGTTTTGCAAAATTGATTTGGACCAAAGGTTTTTGCATTTAAGCTCCAGATTTTCCTTTTGCAGATGGGAGTTCATGGTAATACATAGATATCTTATGAAAAGTGATTATCGTAATTATTGTTTGTTTTTCAAGAGTTTTATTAGATGAAGAGAAATATCTTAGTTATTCAGAAATACTTATTTGTTGGTTGAAGGAGTTTCATAGTTTGTAGGAAGAAGCGCATTATTTTAGGTGCATATATTCGATATCCCAGCTGGAGGAGGTGGGTTTGATGTGTCACTGCTAATGTGTGACTAGACATTGGATGCTTGACTGGTCATGTTAAGCCCAAACATATCCAGCTCCTAATGGCTAAGCTCTTGATATTATAACCCCCTGCACTGGGAGAAGCAGTAATAGACTGCAACAGATTCAGTGTAAGAAGGGAAGTCAGTAGGGTTGGAAATTCTTTGTTCTTTCTTTCTTTCAAACTATTTGCCATTTCCCGCATTAGCGAGGTAGCGTTAAGAACAGAGGACTGGGCCTTTGAGGGAATACCCTCACCTGGCCCAATTCTCTGTTCCTCCTTTTGGGAAAAAAAAAAAATCTTTGTATAATACTTAAAAAGACATAGGTGTCTAGTAGAAATATTTGATATTTCATACAGAAAACAAATTGAACATGTTGCATGTAAATAGACAATTAATTAGATAATTCCTTTGGAATCACCACATGATGTCTCTTTATAGACTTGCTTCCACATGTTACATTGACTTAGATTACTGAGACAGCATAAACTTGATGGTTTTGATAAGTGAGGTGCTCATGCTTTTGTTTAGATACCTCTTGTTACATTATAAGTTTAGGTTCAACCAGTGTATAAGGAAGTGCAACTACAAAGTTGAACACATTCCATACATTTTTATTTTTTTTATTGCAACCTATTTGTAGTGTGGAATAATAAACGAAACATTTGCCAGATTGTTTTATGACTGCAATTCTCCTAATTTTCTGTTGTTGGCAAGAACTGCAACAGCTTAGGAAGCATATTAGAAATTTTATGTCATGGTTTGACAAGCACTCAAAGGAGAAATTAGTGTTATAAATGAAGTATTGATGACGTCAAGATGAGTATCCTCATTTTCCTTACTGGAAATGTATCTATTAGATAGATTTGAGTTAAGGTGGAGGAAGATATTTGTAAGTAATGATGCAGAGAGGAATGGAGGATGCTGATGTGGTTAATCAGCTGGATAAGAGACTTGTGGAAAATATTTTTTGTAAGCTGCTTTAAATCGGAAGATTTAGTAATATGAGAAGGGCAGACGCTAACCTGAGTTCTGTCTTGAAGGGGCTTATATCCTGAATCCACAGGTATCACTAAATTTGCTTGCAGCTTAAAGAATTTGAAATAATTCCAATGCAATCATGTTAAGTCATACTTGTACCTTTTGTAGTGGAGCAGGTGGACAACGCTGATATGTATATAAGTGAGGAAATCCCAGCAGTTGTAACAAGAATGCATGTGTTAAGGGTAGATGTTTTATGTTGATTCCCAGAGAAGTGGTATGGACGGTGCTGACTAAGTTGTCCTTCCACAGTTTTTGTCTTTAAACAATTCTGGGATTCAAATTTCGCTGCAGTCTTGCATTTGGAAAGCTCTGATCTAATTCATGTTCCTGTCTTTTCCAAGCTTGCTAAGTCTAGACATTTAATACAGCTATGATTCCTACAATTTGTTGCAGATGTTGCATCTATAGAGTGAGATTGAATTATTATTCTCTAGAGAACATCATATCACTCTAAAAGAGATATCAAGATTTGAGAAATTGATGCACAAGATGGGAATGCATGAACTGGTTAAGAAATCATTTCATGATGTAATTAAAGTCTTCCTGGAGAATTGACCTGGAAATTATGAAATAATTGTTAGATCAGTTTTTGTTGCAGGACATGACCGTTTCTTTACAAACACTTAGTTCTGTGCATATTCAGTTCGTGTGTGCTGTAAACCAGATTCTGTGCTCTGTTCTCTTAAGGCAAGTTTAGATTTAGGTAGCCAGTTTTTATGAGGATCTTAGTCTCAAAACTTCTGAAAGTTGAGCTTTGGAAATTCAGTCTCTGTAAAGAACTGACACTGCAAATGAGCTTTATTCTGATCATGTAATGGTACCAGCAAGCACAAGGCTTCAGTTACGGGTAGAAAAATTATATGTTGAGTAATTCGTTCAGAAAGTGATGAAACTGATTTATAAGAGTTGCAAACAGTCACATTACTATTCAGAATGAATTTTACAGCGTACTTCTTAACATTGCTGTACTTTGTTGTGATCATTATTGAATGCCATCAGTTTTATCATTTGTTTTACATACACAAAATTACTGATTATGATTACATTTTGTCTTATGATAAATCTTTTCTTGCTCTGATCAATGTGATTCATTGATAATTTTTTGTCAGCGAAACACTGAAAGCTTGGGGAATTACCAGCTGTACCAGTCAGGCACAGTGATGTCACTTTCAGGTGGGCATTTGCAACTTTGCCTCCAACTCTCTTGTAAAACCATGTTCTGCCTCATTTCAGTCAACTTTTGTTACTGTTAGATTCGCTCACCATAAAATTACTCTCAACTTGAACCAAAAGCAGATCATCGTCAATTAAATCAAGAGCATCTGCCTGGTCCTCTAAACCTTGTAAAAAGCTGCTCAGTTTCTGTCCTAGAAAACTCTTGAAATGTGCTCTCATTGGTAAGATTGGAGGATGACTGGCTGTGGGGAGAAATTATCATGCAGTGCCACCTCAGAAATTTTACTTGGTTTAGATATCCACATGGAGGCATCACTTAGCTTGTATGTATACCCATCTAGAGGCATTAAGAGCTTAATGGAAAAGAACATTTAAATACTGCCAGACGTTACAGGCAGGACAGAATTTCAGTAAAGAACTTGTTAAACATGAGAAATTTTTGGTCTTCTCTTGAACACCACAACAGGATTTTGGAGATTGTTGTCTCTGATATGGAACAAGTCTTATGTTAGAGACAGTCATATGCTGGTCACTTGGAATGTAGCCATAAATTCTGGCAGAGTATGTGAAACTGAGACATGTAGCTTGTAATATTATAATTGACTTGACAATAATAATAGATGATAAATGTACTTAAAAAAAAAAAGACCTATTTCCCTGTCATAGCATATATCTTACTGAAACAGTTAAAACAACACAAGTAGATGAAATTGCTGAAACAACAGAACAACACAGTAGGTAAAATTGGAGCACTTAATTCACACTTAAGCAACTTTTTTTTAATAATGTAATTAAACTTGTAGTCATTCTTTTATATTTATTTTTTATTTATTATTATACTTTGTCGCTGTCTCCCGCGTTTGCGAGGTAGCGCAAGGAAACAGACGAAAGAAATGGCCCAACCCCCCCATACACATGCATATACATACGTCCACACACGCAAATATACATACCTACACAGCTTTCCATGGTTTACCCCAGGCGCCTCACACGTCCTGATTCAACCCACCGACAGCATTCTTTTATTGACTGAATTAGATTTAAGCAAATTGATTAGTGAGATTAAGATGACACATGACATTTTTTTATTCAAACGTAATAATTTATATTGACAATTAATCATAAATTAGACATTGAATTGATAAACCAAATGTCATTTTATTCATAAGAGGTAATTGGCATCTTCTTTTATTGCCATGACATTTGTTAATTGTGATGTGGATTGTTTAACAAGTTTTCCAGTGTACGTATGGCCAAGGTGAGGTGCCTGAAGACTGGCAGAATGACTTTATAGTGTAATTATGTAAAGGCAAGGGAGGCAAAAGTGAATGCTCGAATTGGAAGTCGTATGGGAGAGTAATGATTGAGTGGATGGTGGCATGCTGGGAGCATGAGAGAAGGGAGGAACAGTGTGGCTTCAGGAGTGGAAGAGTATGTGTGGTCCAGGTGATTGTCTTGATAATCCTCTGAGAAGTACATACAGAAAGATAGCAATTAGTCTGTGGCATTTGTGGATCTATGGGAGGAATTAGAGTTAGTATGTAGAACATATGGTGTGTGAGAAAAACTTCTTAATGCATTGAGGAATTTTTATCTTTGGAATAAGGCATCTGTGTGTGTGCGAGCAGTTTGGGAGGACGTTGTGTGGGTCTTGGTGAATGTGAATCTACCATCATCATGGATGTTTAATTTGTGTATTGATGCATTGTTTATGAAGGTAAATGTAAGGTTCTTGGACAAAGGTGTGGATCTACAACTGCTGGGGGTGAAGGGGCTTGGGAGGTGAGCCACTTGCAGTTTGCAAATGACGGCTTCGGTGATAGACATGAGGAAAAAACTGCAGAAGCTGGTTTCTTATGTGAAAGAGAAAGTTGAGTTAATATGAATAAAAGTAAGGTGATATTTCTTAGCAGGGTGTAAAGATGCAAAGAAAATGAAGTGGTTTAGATACATGGGAGGGGATGGAACCATTGGGGCTGAATTCCTTAGGATAGATGAGGAGACAAGGTTCCTGAGTGCACTGAGGAGTGTGCCAAAAGAGTAGTCACTGTTTGTGAGGGCAGTGATGGATGGTGAAGACGTAGTTGTCTTGACGCTGTGTGGATGCAAGTGTTGAAAAGAATATTTGAGGAGAATATGTGGTGTGAGGAGGGAAACATAAAGAATGACAGTGCAACTACTGGTAGTAAGTGGAGTAAGAATGAGGGGATTTTCTGAGATGTCTAGGATGAAGGTGAGGATGAGTGAAGAAAATATTGTTTGTATACTGGGGCAGATGTGCTGCCCATGGGTTGAATCAGGTTTATGAAGTGATCATGCAAAACAACGGAAGGGTTGTGCTATGGTATAGTGGGTTTTGTTTTAGGTACATTGTATGTGACTGGGAGATTGGTTGAGAGGAAAAGAGGTGTATGTGACTGGTAGAGATTGGTTTAGAGGAAAAGAGGCTGGTTTTGTTTCTGGCACTACCTTGCTAAGGGAGGAAGTGGAGAATAAGTATATTTTGTTGATGACTGTAATGATGGTTGGTAAGGGCCCTGGTTTTAGGCATTGTAATTGACAGTTGGAGAGTGAATGTGAAGAAATGAGGCCAATTCTTCTGTACCTGGCTCTTCCTTGTTGACATGGTAAATAGCAATCATATATGAAAAATATATATTGATGATTAACTTAGTATCATATATCCTTATTAGAAAGATGTAGACAAATGTCATTTAAACCTGAATATGCCTTATTTATCTGAGGCATTTTGTAATTTACATTGATCCAGTGTGGTAGTTGTTGGTTGTGTGACTTTCCCTCTTTTCATAGCAGTGGTGTTCCTCTCCTTTCTCTCCTGTTGTCTACTCTCTTCCCCTCATAGATCTTTTCTTATCATCTTGTAACTTTATTAACCTGTGCTGATGAATCCACTAAGCTCACTTTCCCACCCTCCCCTCATTCTAGTGTTCATTCTTTTTCACTTGGGGAATATCTTGTCTTAATTTAGACCTGTAGAGCTTCTCAGAATAGAGAAGCAGTAACTTTGTTAAGTCCTGTTGTCATAAGTCACAATTTCTCCCAGAGTGGAATTTCAGAATGGAGAATGAATAATCTGGTTAAATCCTGTTGCCATAAGTCACAATTTTTCCCTGTGCAGAATCTCAGAGTGGAGATGCAGTAATCTGGTAAAATTCCATAGTGCTTAGACAGTTTCTCTAGCCTCTCGTTTCATCAATTCTCCTGGCTCACCTTTTTGAAACCATCCTATCTTCTGGTTGTATTGCTTTTGCTCTTTCCCGGTATTACACTATTATTATGGCCACTGCTTTTGTGAGGTGTCTGTATGTGTTCTTGCCACTAAGGTATGGACCTGTGGCATTTGTCTTGCTGCTGCTTCCCATAGTTCTGTGAGGAGACTGGCCACACAAGGATTGATTGTTTGATACCTCCTCCTTTCTTTGAACATTGAAGCTGTGGATTTCCCTCCTTTTCATCTTTCCATCCTCCAATAACCTTTCTGTCTGTGAGAGTGATTTCCACAAACACTTACTTAAACTATTTAATCCTTCCATTCTTTTTTATTTCCCCCTTAACCAAGATGGCATTGAGGGCTTGTTTTGCCCATGTTGTGTCAGACATTTTTGAAAAAGAATATTATTTTACCTAGAGTGCTTCAGGACCCCTTGATACTGCATATATAAGTATGGTGGTAATGTTAGTCATAAAGTGTGAGTAAAGCCATGCATTATATAAACACTGCAAGTAAAAAGATGCAAATGTAATTTATGTACTATATATTTCTTCTTTATACATGAAAGGAAGAGAGCCATATACTCATGGTCCCCATTTTGTATACTTTTTTACACCATCAGAAAGTAAGTTGCCAGCATTCACAGTTAACTTACAGACCTCTCCAGCCATCAGCTAAACATAAACCAATATTATTTTTTTTTAAGCAGGCCTGTGAATTTCCCAGTGAATCTGAAAAGTGTTTTCAAGTAAAGGGAAAAGTTTCTCATTGGAAATGAAAAAAAATCAGACGAGTAAGAGAATGACAGAAACAAGCAAAAATGGGTTTCAACTTATCCCTAGGAAAATAACTTGCAGATGATTTCTGGGATTGTGCTGAGGGCTAAACAGCCTGTTGTCAATATGTTTCTTATGTCACCACCTTGTTTATGTGGTGTTGTGATGAACTTGGTTCTTTTTATCGTCAGATAGATCATCTGAGGCGTTAGATTCTTCATAGACATGGAGAAAATACTGCTCAGTTTCATCTACACTTAGCTGTTTCCTGTGACATTCTCTCCATACCATGGCAGAAGGGTAATTGAAGAATTTTGTGTAATTATTGCGTAAGTGGCGTGAGGCATCTTTTGCCACCACATTTATCAGCTAAAATTGGAGTTTTTTTTTTTTTGTAAAAATACAGATTATAGTTCTGTCTGAGGTCTCCCACTGAGCAAACAGAATCTTGATGAGGTCTGGTTAAAGGGTAAAGCTGTCAGTCAGACTACTATGTAGCACAGACAGCTGTCAGCATCCTCTTCACACCAGATGATATCTAACATAACTTTAGTAGCATGAGAAACAAACAGAAGTACTCAGCTTTCTCCATGAACACAACATGCTCATATCCTGCATCCTGGAAACCATACCTCCTTCCAATTCCACACTTCCTTCCTTTAGTAACTGCACAATCCCAAAATTAGAGACAGCATGGACAAGGAGGACTTATAACATTTGTTGACCTCAGCACCCCTCTCACTTACATGTCTTGGTTCACAAAACAATTCACAGACAAACAATACTTGAAATACCATCCATAAAAGAAAACTACATAATACGTAGTACACTTTCATCTTTACCCATGTATCTCCTCCTCACCACCTGCCTACCCAAATACACTCCTTAGTTATTGAACATTATCCAACCAGAACCATAATCTGTGTGAAAATTTCACATCTACCATACACCCAGGCTCCGCACCCACCCCCAAGATCCCAGAGATGAACTACTGATAAGATACAGCACTCTTGGCATTCTAAGCCAATGCAACCAGCCAGCCTTATTCCCATTCCACCACCTCCAACAGCCTGCCTTATTAGACATTATGTTTTGCACACCAGCACTGCAAAGGACAACTTTGTGAACACTACATGAACTCAACTCTGACCACCTACCATCATCAAATCATCAAATACTCTAGGAACTCACTTGACTCTCCCTTCCCCCATTTGTGGCAACCATTTCATGGTTGGGGAATTTCATGGATTGTTTATTGTCACTTGTATGTAGTCCATTAATGAAAAATCAAGCTTTTTGATGTGAAAGGCAAAGTTTTTCCCTCTTTTGTTAAGATTTTCACTTTAGAGGAAAAGGAATCATCACTTTCATAATTGAAGCTAACTGTAAGTCAGTGTTGGTTTATTGCCACCTGAGGAGAATTAGATAACTATTTTAATGGAAGAAGTATTACTGAAGGTTGCCTAAGGGTTTAGGAGTGGCAGCAAAGTTATACGACTTGATGTTTTCTCTGGTTTACTAGAGTGAGGTTTTCATTTAATGATGTTCAGCTAAACCTTGCTTAAAGATGTTTGCGTTTATTATTGTTCTCCACCTAAAGGTGGTTTGCAAAGTTGTGTTACAACACCTGTGCATTTGTAGAGTGTATGGTGTTGGGTGGTTCTCTTGAAATGCTGGTTCACATCATTTTGGTGGAAAAGATGGGATGTTATGAAGATACTTGTTATCTTTCTTAAGATTCTGAAGGATAAGCCCTTACAGTGATGCAGAAGTGACTCCTGCTGACCCTGGCATGGAAATGGAGACTGGTTTTGTGCATCTCAGCAGTTTCATGAGATAGGTCAAAATTGTTGAAATCTTATGTTCATTTGAAAAAGGTAATATGCATAGAAATGCCTTTGAAATATGGCTATATTACTTTTTGTTTTAAAGTATCAGCAATGGAATGTACTAGGAAATCTGGTAAGAGTTAAGATAATTGTTACAGAAAAACAGATATATTAAAGGATATTGAGACACTAAAAGAAAGATATTGTAAAGAGAATATTGAGACACTGAAAGAAAAATAGTGTAAAGAGAGTTCCAAGGGTGCAGTTTACTCTTTAAAAAAAGAAAAAAAAAAAAAAAAATCTTGAAAATGTTACCAGGTTATTGAAGATGACAAGAGAAGCATTGAGAAGAAATGTGGAGAAATGAGAATGCAGAGTGTTAAGCAAGTTAGCTGAGAGATTTATCGTCAAAGCTAAAACTAACAAGCAAAAGGAAATCTCTTGAATGAGAGCTGTCAAGATGATTCAAGGGAATCTTCCCTTCCAGGATACAGTAAATGTATAGTATTTGGAGAAATCTTCAACATCCAATGCATTTACAGAAATAATTGCACGTAAGGAAGTAAGTAACTTATGATTGTAGTGGTAAACACACACACTCACACAAAGCATCAAATTATACTCTTAACATCTCAAGAAGGATATTTATGTAAGCTGAGTGACACCTGTTAAGGGATGTTTACACACTGAGTTTTGCACCTTCATTTCAAGACTGCATGTCGAGCCAAAATGGTGGGTTAGGTGGCATTGTGTGATGAATTTCCCCACAGTCAAGTCATTCTTCAGCTATGCCAGTGGAAGCACTTTTTTAAGTTTTCTAGGAAGAAAATTGAGTGGCTTTTAGCTGGATTTGGAGTCCCAGGCAGATGATCTTGAATTATGTATATGACTATGATCTGTCTTCAGATGAATGGAGATATATATTATGAACACCAACAGTTCCAGCACTGAAAGTTAACCAAGATGAGGGGAGAGAAGACTTAGTAGCAAAAGTTTGTTCAGTGTTGCCAGTGCTTGCCTGATCTTGATAATTGCATCTGGCTGATATAGCTGGTAATTTTACAGACATAGTTTTGTTGCTATGGCATAGTTGTTATATTGATTATGATAATTTCATGCTTGGCAGGGTTGCACCATGAACACTTAAAGATGCATCTTTCACTCGTATCTATTCTCTTAACTGTCATGTAATGCCCTGAATCCACAGCCGGGCCCCACAAACCTTTCTGTGATTTCCTCCTCCTCTTTTATATACATGCACTGGCTTAGTCCATTGACAGCATGTCTTTTCATCTATTCCATGTGTGCATTTCACCCTCCTGCATATTCAGGCATCAGACACTCAAAAAAATGTTTATTCCATCCTTCTCCCTCAGGTATGGCCGTCCTATCCTCTTTTGACACATATATCCTCTTCGTCAACCTCTCCTCACCTTTCCTTATGTCCAAACATTTCAACACATCCTCTTTAGAACTCTCAACCATACTCTTCTTGTTATCACAACTTGCAATGACATGTCATTACTTAGTCAACCTTTCTCACACCACATATTCTCAAACATTTCATCACCAGCCCATCCACCATCATCTATACATTCTCATCTGTAGCCCAGGCTTTGCATCCATACATCAGTGGGACTACTATACCTTCAGACATGTGCATTTTTGCCTCCTCTGATAGTATCATCACTTTCTACACAATTCTCTGTGTTCCCATAACCTTTACCTCATCACCTATCCTATGACTTACCTTCTCTTTCATGATGTTTATCCATCTGCTGCCATGTCCTCTTCCAGGCGTATGAAACAACCACTTCCTTCAAACTCGTACCCAAGTAACCTGTCTCTGTACTGCTTAATACTAGTAACCTCATTTTTATTTACATTTATTGTCAGCATCTTCCTTTCACACACTAAACTCTTATACCATTTTTTATAGAATGAAACAATAATAATTAGTAATTTTTTTTTGCTGTAGTGAAATGAATGGTAAAACATGCAGTGTCGACTCTCTTAACATTCATGCCTTATTCCTACATCTGTTTGCACGCTGTGCTGAAAGATTTACCAAGCTTTACACATTTTTATATCATAATTGGTTGACAAAAAATACTTCTGAAATGATTCATCTCTGTAATATGATTATCTTTAAAATTGTGAGGTTGAATACCTTTTAAATAACTTGAAAAACATGAATTTTGTGGGTTGGAAAGGGAAATTAAGCAAGGTGTTAACTGGGTAATGTGCTACCTCTTATCAGTGAGGTAGTGCTGGGAACAGACAAAGAAGGTCCTCATTCACTCATATCCACTCTCTAACTGTCGTTTAATGCACCAAAACTACAGACAACCCCCTATCTACAACCAGGCCCTACAGACATTTCCATGGATTCCCTGAATAGCTTCACATTTCCTAGTTCAGTCCACTGACAGCACATTGACCTATACAAGCCACATCGTTCCAGTTCACTTTATCCTGTGCATGCCTTTCATCCTCCTGTATGTTCAATTCCCAGTCATGCAAACTCTTTCAGTCCATCCTCTCATCTCCAGTGGTCTCCCCCTTCTGCTAGTTCTCTCCACTTAGTCACCCTCTGTATGTATATATAAAACTAACCACCAACCTTCAAGTTGAAATGAAAAGCTTACCCCTGCATCACACTTGTTTAACCTCTGTTCACAGATCTCTCTATCCCCCAGCAAATATAATGATGATAAAACTCATGCACCTGAATTAACCTGGCAAGTTCTAAATATCTGACCTCCCATCTCAGTCTTAAACTCATACCCACCAGAAGTACATTCTTCTGAAACCACACTCCCCAGACAAACATGAGCCATAGTCTTGTGCTTACATTCTGGACATCACCCATTGCTACAATACTACAAACACTGTTTTAACCTATCCTAAAACTCTTCATGCCCATGATGCAACTACCATAAAGAAGACACTGATCCTTTACTACTCAATTATCCTGCTTTCCCTGCACATAGAAGCACTTATGACATCTCAACACTGTTTGACCTGTGGTCCAACTGGTAAAGGTGGCCAGCTTACTGAGTGCTGCTGTAGCTCCATGAGGATAGGACTCCAGGAGGTGGAAATAAGTTGGGTGGGGAGGAGCAGAGTGGTTTCAGAAATGGTAGAGGATGTGTGGATAAGGTGTTTGCTTGAAAGAATGTGGGAGAGAAATACTCAGAGAAACAGAAGGACTTGTATGTGGTATTTATGGTTCTGGAGAAAGCATATGATATGGTTGATGAAGATTCCCTGTGGAAGGTTTTAAGAATGTATGGTGTGGGATGAGAGCTACTGTAAGCAAGGAGAAGTTTTTATCAAGGGTGTAAGGCATGTATACAAGTAGGAAGAGAAGAGAGTGAATGGTTCCAAGTGAAGGTTGATCTGCAGCAGGTATGTGTGATTTTACCATGGCCGAATGAGGTGGTAAGAGAGATAAATGCAACAGTCATGGAGAGAGCAGTAAGTATTGAGTCTGAAAGGAGTGAGGGGGCCTAGGAAGTGTCAGTTGTTGTTTGGTAGTGACAAAGTACTGGGGCCAGATTCGATTAAGAAATTGCAGAAGTTGGTGACTGGTTATGGAAGATTGTGAGAATGGAGAAAGCTGAGAGTAAATGTGAAGTAATGGAAGGTTATTAGGATTAGCATTGTAGAGAAACATGTTTCGTTTGGTATGAGTTTGAATGGAGAGAGATTGTAGGAAGTGAGGAGTTTTAGATATGTGGGAGTGGACATGGCAGCAAATGGAACTTTGGAAATTAGTCATAGGGTGGGTGAAGGAGCAAAGATTCTGGAGGTTTGAAGAATGTTGGGAATGAGAGGCTGAAATTTGGACTGTTTGAAGGTATAGTAGTTCCAACAATGGATGTGTAACTATAGATGAGGATTTGTGGTAGAGGTGTAGTGATAAAAAGAATTTTGGTTGAGAGATCTGAAAAGATGTGCGAAAGTGGTTCGGACATACAGAGAGAATGGGTGAGGAGAGGTTGACAGAAGGGATATATGCGTCAGAAGTTGAGGAAACAAGAAGGGGGAATCCCAGTTGAAGATTGAAGGATGGATTGAAAAAGATTTTGAGTGATCGGGGCCTGAACCTGCAAGAGTATGAAAGGTGTCACGGGATAGAGTGAATTGGAATGGTGTGGTATATAGGGGTTGACATTCTGTCAGAGGACTGAACCAGGGCATGTGAAGTGGCTGGGGATAAACTTGGGATAGGTCTGTGGGGCTTGCTTGTGGATAGGGGTTCTGTAGTTTTGTTTCATTACTCATGACAGCTAGGGAATGAGTGAGTGGATGCAACCTTTCTTCGTCTCATCCTGATGCTGCCTTGCAAACGTGGGAAATGGTGATCAAGCATGGGAAATGAATGTATATGTATATATGTTCCTCTTTTAGGAATTGAAATACAAGAAGGGGAGGGTTTCCAGCTTCCAAACCCCTTTAGTTGCCTTCTACGGCATGCTGGGAATACTGAGGAAACATCATCCCCGCTTCAGGGAAGACTTGCTGACTTCCAGTTTGAATAGCTTTTCTCCCCAGAATGATAATAAGTAGATGAATATACTGTTAAAATCACATTTTTCTTTTTTATTCATAGGCTTATTTTTCTTCATGGGTAAGATCATTCTTGTAATAATTTTCCTTTTTTCTGTAAATGAGAGTAGTTTGCACTTGTTTCTAGTGAGAGATTTATAAGGTCACAAATATTATTTCTAGGGGCTGCTGCTCATGTCTAAGGATAGGGAATCCAGCACTTTATGGAATACTTGTCACACATATGTGGTTGCTTATTGACCAAGTTCATTGAGAAGCCATACCTAAACTGTTTTTCAGTATTGCAGTGTTGCATCTGTCTCTTTTTTGAAAATCATTTGATTGTGGTATAGTTTATTGCTTATATCCTTTGGGTAAGTCTTCCACCATATAACAGACCACCTTGATGATAGGATGTCTGCTTGAAAATTGGGAAATCAAGTATTTGCTGATGTTGTTTATGCTTCTTTGCTCAGCTTGACTTTGGAACTTGTTAGCCCACATCAATCTTTGGTTGCTCTGTTACTTTATATAATTTTAGAGGGTTGCTACAGGATAACCGGTTATCTGAAAACTTAAGGTATTTTTTTTTTCTATAAATGAACCATATTGTTGTTAGCATTTACATTGGAACTACATTAAAGCAGTATCCTTATGAAAAATACAAATCATGATTTTACCATCCAAATATCAGCTTCCATTGCTCACAAATTAAATTTATGAGAATGATAAAGTATGAGACATGAGAGTGTAGAAATCTATAGGGGGAATACACATTCTCTTTTTTTATTATTATTATTATGCTTAGTCGCTGTCTCTCGCATTAGCTAGGTAGCGCAAGGAAACAGATGAAAGAGTGGCCCAGCCCACCCACACACACATGCATATACAGAAACTCCCACACACCCACATACATTTCAATGTGGTGTTCAGGCCCCAGTCGCTCAAAATCTTTTTCACTCCATCCTTCCACCTCCAATTTGGTCTCCCACTTCTCCTCGTTCCCTCCACCTCTGACACATATATCCTCTTGGTCAATCTTTCCTCACTCATTCTCTCCTTGTGACCAAACCATTTCAACACACCCAACACGGGAAGTATTCTTTCTCCCCTATCCCCAGGGATAATATAATATATATATATATATATATATATATATATATATATATATATATATATATATTTTTTTTCATACTTTTCACCATTTCCCGCGATAGCGAGGTAGCGTTAAGAACAGAGGACTGGGCCTCTGAGGGAATATCCTCACCTGGCCCCCTTCTCCGTTCCTTCTTTTGGAAAATTAAAAAAAAAGAGAGGTGAGGACCCCTGCTCCCTCCCATTTTTGTCGCCTTTTATGACACGCAGGGAATACATGGGAAGTATTCTTTCTCCCCTATGTATCCCTGGGGATAGGGGAGGAAGAATACAGCCATGCCCCACAGACCTTTCCATTAATTTTACAATATCTTATCCCAGTAGGCCCTTTGGTTGCCTATTGTACCTATCTGATCATGATAAATTCACAAATTCTTGATGGTCTTATGTACTCTATATATATATATATATTCTTTTTCTTTTAACCTATTCGCCATTTCCCGCGTTATATATGGAGAGAATGAGCGAGGAAAGATTGACCAAGAGGATATATGTGTCAGAGGTGGAGGGAACGAGGAGAAGTGGGAGACCAAATTGGAGGTGGAAAGATTGAGTGAAAAAGATTTTGAGCAATTGGGGCCTGAACATGCAGGAGGGTGAAAGGCGTGCAAGGAATAGAGTGAATTGGAACGATATGGGATACTGGGGTCGACGTGCTATCAATGGATTGAACCAGGGGATGTGAAGCATCTTGGGTAAACCATGGAAAGTTTTGTGGGGCCTGGATGTGGAAAGGGAGCTGTGGTTTCAGTGCATTATACATGACAGCTAGAGACTGAGTGTGAACGAATGTGGCATTTGTTGTCTTTTCCTATTGCTACTTCACACGTGTGCGGGGGAGGGGGTTGTCATTCCATGTGTGGCGGGGTGGCGACGGGAATGAATAAAGGCAGCAAGTATGAATTATGTGTGTGTGTGTGTATATATATATATATATATATATATATATATATATATATATATATATATATATATATATGTATATATATATATATATATATATATATATATATATAAAAATATATATATATATATATATATTTGTGCTTTGTCGCTGTGTAGGTATGTATATTTGCGTGTGTGGACGTATGTATGTACATGTGTATGGGGGGGGTTGGGCCAATTCTTTCGTCTGTTTCCTTGCGCTACCTCGCAAACACGGGAGACAGCGACAAAGTATAATAAATAAATAAATATATATATATATATATATATATATATATATATATATATATATATATAACATAAGGGTAAGAGAGATGTGTGGAAATAAAAAGAGCGTGGTTGAGAGAGCAGAAGAGGGTGTTTTGAAATGGTTTGGTCACATGGAGAGAATGAATGAGGAAAGATTGACCAAGAGGATATATGTGTCGGAGGTGGAGGGAACGAGGAGAAGAGGGAGACCAAATTGGAGGTGGAAAGATGGAGTGAAAAAGATTTTGTGTGATCGGGGCCTGAACATGCAGGAGGGTGAAAGGAGGGCAAGGAATAGAGTGAATTGGAGCGATGTGGTATACCGGGGTTGACGTGCTGTCAGTGGATTGAATCAGGGCATGTGAAGCATCTGGGGTAAACCATGGAAAGCTGTGTAGGTATGTATATTTTGCGTGTGTGGACGTATGTATATACATGTGTATGGGGGTGGGTTGGGCAATTTCTTTCGTCTGTGTCCTTGCGCTACCTCGCAAACGCGGGAGACAGCGACAAAGCAAAAATATATATATATATATATATATATATATATATATATATATATATATATATTGAGGACAATGTGTGGTGTGAGGTGGTTTGATCGAGTAAGTAATGTAAGGGTAAGAGAGATGTGTGGAAATAAAAAGAGTGTGGTTGAGAGAGCAGAAGAGGGTGTTTTGAAATGGTTTGGGCACATGGAGAGAATGAGTGAGGAAAGATTGACCAAGAGGATATATGTGTCAGAGGTGGAGGGAACGAGGAGAAGTGGGAGACCATATTGGAGGTGGAAAGATGGAGTGAAAAAGATTTTGTGTGATTGGGGCCTGAACATGCAGGAGGGTGAAAGGCGGGCAAGGAATAGAGTGAATTGGATCAATGCGGTATACCGGGGTTGACGTGCTTTCAGTGGATTAAATCAGGGCATGTGAAGCGTCTGGGGTAAACCATGGAAAGTTGTGTGGGGCCTGGATGTGGAAAGGGAGCTGTGGTTTCGGGCATTATTGCATGACAGCTAGAGACTGAGTGTGAACGAGTGGGGCCTTTGTTGTCTTTTCCTAGTGCTACCTCGCACACATGAGGGGGGAGGGGGATGGTATTCCATGTGTGGCGAGGTGGCGATGGGAATGAATAAAGGCAGACAGTGTGAATTGTGTGCATGGGTATATATGTATGTGTCTGTGTGTATATAGATGTGTACATTGAGATGTATAGGTATGTATATTTGCGTGTGTGGACGTGTATGTATATACATTGTGTATGGGGGTGGGTTGGGCCATTTCTTTCGTCTATTTCCTTGCACTACCTCACAAACGCGGGAGACCGACTAAGCAAAAAATATATATATATATATATATTTTTTTTTCTTTTGTACTATTTGCCATTTCCCGCATTAGCGAGGTAGCGTCATCAACAGAGAACTGGGCCTTAGAGGGAATATCCTCACCTGGCCCCCTTCTCTGTTCCTTCTTTTGGAAAATTAAAAAAAAAAAAAAACGAGAGGGGGAGGGATTTCCAGCCACCCACTCCCTCCCCTTTTAGTCGCCTTCTACGACATGCAGGGAATACGTGGGAAGTATTCTTTCTCCCCTATCCCCCCCCCCCCCCCCCCTTTTTTTTTTTTTTTTTTTTTTTTTTTTTTTTTTTTTTTTTTAGTTTTCCAAGAGAGGGAACGGAGAAGGGGGCCAGGTGAGGATATTTCCTCAAAGGCCCAGTCCTCTGTTCTCAACGCTACCTCGCTAATGCGGGAAATGGTGAATAGTATGAAAGAAAAAAGATATATATATATATATATATATATATATATATATATATATATATATATGTATATGTATATATATATATATATATATGTTGGGATATAAGTTTGAATGGAGAAAAATTGGAGGATGTTGAGTGTTTTAGATATCTGGGAGAGTACTTAGCATCAAATGGAAGTGGAAGTGAGTCACAGGGTCTGGGAGAGGGCAAAGGATTTAGGAGCAATGAAAAATGTGTGGAAGGAGAGGACATCATTGGGGAGGGCAAAAATTGGTATGTTTGAAGGAATAGTAGTTCCAACAATATTATATGGTTGCGAGGCATGGGCTATAGATAGGGTTGTGCAGAGAAGGGTGGATGTTTTGGAAATGAAATGTTTGAGGAAAATATGTGGTGAGGTGGTTTGATTGAGTGAGTAATGAAAGGGTAAGAGAGATGTATGGAAATGAAAAGAGTGTGGTTGAGAGAACAGAAGAGGGTGTGTTGAAATGTTTTGGACTTATGGAGAGAATGAGTGAGGAAAGGTTGACAAAGAGGATTTATGTATGAGAGGTGGAGGGAACAAGAAGTGGGAGACCAAATTGGATGTGGAAGGATGGAGTGAAAAAGATTTTGAGCTATCAGGGCTTGAACATACAGGAGGGTGAGAGGCATGCAAGGAATAGAGTGAATTGGAACAATGGTATACTGGGGTCAACGTGCTGTCATTGGACTGAACCAGGGCATGTGAAACGTCTGGGGTAAACCATGGAAAGGTCTGTGAGGCCTGGATGTGGATAGGGAGCTGTGGTTTCAGTGCATTACACATGACAGTTAGAGACTGAATGTGATCGAATGTGGCATTTTTTGCCTGTTTTCCGGGTGCTGCCACGCTGAAGTAGGGGGTAGTGATGCTGTTTCCTGTGGTAAGTACTGTACCAATTTCCCAATTCCAAATATGAAATGATTCGTCGTTTGAACTACTGAAATTCCTCTTTACATGGGATTATTTTTATATGTACAGGAGGTATCATTTAGTGGGTTTATAGTGGAGAAATTAAAAAAAAATAAGGCCCTTGCACAGGCCCAAAAAGAAAAGCAGTTCCAGGTGAGAAAAATGTCGAGGAATTAGGAGTTACAGTAAATTTAAAACATGAAATTCAAGGAATGTTTTGAAAATATAGTCCTTTCGAACCAAGGAATGTGTTAGTGTAACAAGAATTTGCAACAAGAGAGAAAGCTAAGGATGAATTTGTTCAGGATGAATTTGTTCATTGTAAATAAAAGAAGTAGAATAGGATAATACTGTTTGAAATGTATCTTTTTAATCATATGAAAAGAAACAAATTTGAAAGGAAACAGTTCACAAGTTAAACTGATGGACTAGAGCACATGAATTACAAAAAAAGGCTGAAGAACTGGAGCCATATTGTCTGAAAAGAAGGAAGAACAATATAGTATTTGCATGGCAGCAATTAGAAGCCATAAAAGATTGTCTTTTGCCTGCAAATCTAGATTTATTCATGTGAATACTTAAAAAAGATAAGTAAATACATCTTGCAATCCAGTTCCTTGAGAAATGGAATTAAGAAACATACATAGATTGACCGCATAAACATTTAACAGAAAGCTAAACTGATGGCTAAAGTCCATCCCAGATGAACCTAGGACTGATGATTTTGCTAATGGAGAGGCCACTGAGAAAAATGGCATAACCCAACAAACAAAATTTGTTGAGTGACTTATGCTAGCCCAGCTTTTCCAGCAGAGTCTTAGTGTAAAGACTTCTAGTTTAGTGTTCCTTGCTATCACTGTCATCAGGCTTCATGTATGGATCTGATGTTTTTTGTAATGGATTTTTAGTTTTAATGATGTTTGGGCTTAATATTTTGACAAAGTGTAATTGATGTATGCAGATCCATTTTGTTGAAAAAATGATTTGGATGTATCTTTTGGAGCTCTTAGTACAGATCATAACAAACAAGGTTCCTTTTTGTTGAGTCCTTTGTCTTATTGAATTTTTAATATCCACTTCGAAAATTTAAGTTATAAGGACAGCTGAGCATTGTACAGTTATCTGCTGAAGAGCAAGTACTTAAGTTATAATGGTTAATGTATTAAGTTTATGAACCAGCATCAGTTGTATTTTTGAAAGAAGGTTACTTGGATATCTGTATCAGTATTATAAACTCTAATCCAAGCATATGGGGTGTTCTTGTGGATTATGTACAGCCTCAGCCCATGTTCATTGTGATAAAGTACAAAAATTATCTGGACAACCATAATTGTACTCTGAATTTTGGTTGAAAATGTTTGAATTTGGTTGAAAATTAGGGATGCCTACTGATGTCAGGAAGACCATTAAGAAAACCAAAGCATGAGCAAATTTTTATGTGTTAGATTTATTATTATTTGTCATATGATATGCTACATTAGTTCATGTGGAAGCAAGAATGTAGTGTTTGTGTTATTTATTTCACGAGTGATGTGCATACTTTTCTAAATCTTCATTTCAGCTGTAAATTATTTTGGCCATTAATATAAGTGACTGTCCTGGAATTCAAGATGTTTGAAGTATGCACATTTCTGTTTGTCCACAAAAAGTGAGCCAGCATTATTATAATATTTGCTTTAAACTTTGTAAACACAAATAATTTAATTTTTACAAGTTATTTTTTGTTAATATATTCTGTTGTGACTTTTAATATGTAAATTGACTTAACTTGGACTTAACTGAATCTCATGATTGGATTGATACTCTTCAAAATTTCAGCCTGCTGCACATTAAAGGTATATAGTTGTGGGGATACTTAGTACATGAAAAGATCATTATCTTGGGTAATTATAAGTTATGCCCTCTTTATTGATATTTGAAATGTGAGGTATGTTCATGATACAGTAGTTTTGTTGCTTAGACTGTCTTAAAGGGTTAGGCACTTTCTTTGAATATTTTGGTAGGGAAGTTAGAGCTACTCATTTGAAGATTATTTAACCTCAAGTGGTTATGGCTTTGCTAGAAGCCTTAGATTAAGGGAAATGTGGGATTGCCTCTAGGAATCTCGACTGTACTCTGAGAGTACTCAAAATAATCCTGTTCAAATTGACAGAGGTTGAAGCCTTCATTTTTCATTGATTTGTTGCATTGTCAACCACCCTTCTCTAATTCCAGATTGTCACTTTCAGACGTTTGAGATTTGTTTTCCCCTTGAATCCTTTGTGTCTTTGCTGTGCCAGTTTTTCCCCATTGTTTTTAGTAGCCATGCTTATGTAGACATTTCTAATGAATGCATCTCTGAATGCCCTTTATAAACACCAGTTTTGGCTCTTAGATATGCAGGCTAGGCTTTTTTTTTTTTTTTATGATCCATGGAAGGATTACTGCCTTGGGATATTGTAGCTGAAATAGAGGATTATGCCCATTTTTCCTCCAAGATTATTTCTTTTATCAGTGCATGGGTCATCCACTTCAGTTTTTCAGTTGTTTGGGCAAGGAACATGGCATATCTCACCTGGAGAAACTCGCAGCCCTTTGACCAAATTGAGCTTTCATCTCTTTCCAAAGAAAATGTGGTATCATCTCATCTTCCTCTGATGGTTTTCCTTACACACCAGTACTGTATTTCTAACAACTTCCATCATTTTACAGATCCATCACTTTTCCATTCTCATGGTAAAATAGCTCTTTCTGCTGACAGAGCAGTAATTTTCTGATTCTTACGCAATGTTAACTTGGAAAGACTAACATTCTCTTAACCCCTTCTAGTTATTTCTTTTTGTTCAGTCCAAAACGCACATCTCTTCTAGAATAAGCAAGGTATATGAACCATATGGCATTTTTCATGTTTTGAAGAAATGTCTTTCTGAATATGCACACATTTCCTCATCATTTTCACTTCTGGAGGCTTAAGGGTCTTCCTGCATATTGGAGACATGCACTGGAACTACCTGTGTCCCATAGGAAAGGTGAATTGCCAAACACTCCTGGTTGTCATCGTTTTGCTTTAACTGTTTCCAGCTACCCATACTTGCTCTCAGTTATCATGAATTCGTGTGCTGTTTTTTAGTCATATACTTTTCCTGTATGACTTATAACTATACCAAACTTTTTTTCCTCATACTTTTCACCATTTCCCCCGCGATAGCGAGGTAGCGTTAAGAACAGAGGACTGGGCCTCTGGGGGAATATCCTCACCTGGCCCCCTTCTCCGTTCCTTCTTTTGGAAAATTAAAAAAAAAGAGGGGTTTGAGGACCCCCGCTCCCCCCCATTTTTTTTCGCCTTTTTTTGACACGCAGGGAATACATGGGAAGTATTCTTTCTCCCCTATATATCCCTGGGGGTAGGGGAGGAAGAATACAGCCATGCCCCACAGACCTTTCCATTAATTTTACAATATCTTATCCCAGTAGGCCCTTGGTTGCCTATTGTACCTATCTGATCATGATAAATTCACAAATTCTTGATGGTCCTTATGTACTCTATATATATATATATATATTCTTTTTCTTTTAACCCATTCGCCATTTCCCGCGTTATATATGGAGAGAATGAGCGAGGAAAGATTGACCAAGAGGATATATGTGTCAAGGTGGAGGGGAAAGAGGAGAAGTGGGAGACCAAATTGGAGGTGGAAAGATGGAGTGAAAAAGATTTTGAGCAATTGGGGCCTGAACATGCAGGGGTGAAAGGCGGCAAGGAATAGAGTGAATTGGAACGATATGGGATACTGGGGTCGACGTGCTATTAATGGAAATTTAACCAGGGATGTGAAGCATCTGGGGGAAACCATGGAAAGTTTTTGTGGGGCCTGGATGTGGAAAGGGAGCTGTGGTTTTAGTGCATTATACATGACAGCTAAGACTGAGTGTGAACAATGTGGCATTTGTTGTCTTTTCCTATTGCTAAATTCACACGTGTGCGGGGGAGGGGGTTGTCATTCCATGTGTGGCGGGGTGGCACGGGAATGAAAAAAGGCAGCAATATGAATTATGTGTGTGTGTGTATATATATATATATAATATAAAATATATATATATATATATAATATATATATATATATATATATATATGTATATATATATATATATATATATATAATATATATTATATAAAAATATATATATATAATATTTTTATATATTTGTGCTTTGTCGCTGTGTAGGTATGTATATTTTCGTGTGTGGACGTATGTATTACATGTGTATGGGGGGGGTTGGGCCAATTCTTTCGTCTGTTTCCTTGCGCTACCTCCAAACACGGGAGACAGCGACAAAGTAAAAATAAAATAAATAAATAAATATATATATATATATATATAAAAATATATATATAAAATATAATATATAACATAAGGGGAAGAGAGATGTGTGGAAATAAAAAAGAGCGTGGTTGAGAGAGCAAAGAGGGTGTTTTGAAATGGTTTGGGTCACATGGAGAGAATGAATGAGGAAAAATTGACCAAGAGGATATATGTGTCGGGGGTGGAGGGAACGAGGAGAAGAGGGAGACCAAATTGGAGGTGGAAAAGATGGAGTGAAAAAGATTTTGTGTGATCGGGCCTAAAAATGCAGGAGGTGAAAGGAGGGCAAGGAATAGAGTGAATTGGAGCGATGTGTTTTACCGGGGTTGACGTGCTGTCAGTGGATTGAAATCGGGCATGTGAAGCATCTGGGTAAACCATGGAAAGCTGTGTAGGTATGTATATTTTGCGTGTGTGGACGTATGTATATTACATGTGTATGGGGGTGGGTTGGGCAAATTTTTTTCGTCTGTGTCCTTGCGCTACCTCGCAAACGCGGGAGACAGCGACAAAGCAAAAATATATATATAATAATATATATATATAAAAATATATATAATATATAATATATATTGAGGACAATGTGTGGTGTGAGGTGGTTTGATCGAGTAAGTAATGTAAGGGGAAGAGAGATGTGTGGAAATGAAAAGAGTGTGGTTGAGAGAACAGAAGAGGGTGTGTTGAAATGTTTTGGACTTATGGAGAGAATGAGTGAGGAAAGGTTGACAAATTGGATTTATGTATGAGAGGTGGAGGGAACAAGAAGTGGGAGACCAAATTGGATGTGGAAGGATGGAGTGAAAAAGATTTTGAGCTATCAGGCTTGAACATACAGGAGGGTGAAGGCATGCAAGGAATAGAGTGAATTGGAACAATGGTATACGGGGTCAACGTGCTGTCATTGGACTGAACCAGGGCATGTGAAACGTCTGGGGTAAACCATGGAAAGGTCTGTGAGGCCTGGATGTGGATAGGGAGCTGTGGTTTCAGTGCATTACACATGACAGTTAGAGACTGAATGTGATCGAATGTGGCATTTTTTGCCTGTTTTCCGGGTGCTGCCACGCTGAAGTAGGGGGTAGTGATGCTGTTTCCTGTGGTAAGTACTGTACCAATTTCCCAATTCCAAATATGAAATGATTCGTCGTTTGAACTACTGAAATTCCTCTTTACACGGGATTATTTACATGGGATTATTTTTATATGTACAGGAGGTATCATTTAGTGGGTTTATAGTGGAGAAATTAAAAAAAAATAAGGCCCTTGCACAGGCCCAAAAAGAAAAGCAGTTCCAGGTGAGAAAAATGTCGAGGAATTAGGAGTTACAGTAAATGTAAAACATGAAATTCAAGGAATGTTTTGAAAATATAGTCCTTTCGAACCAAGGAATGTGTTAGTGTAACAAGAATTTGCAACAAGAGAGAAAGCTAAGGATGAATTTGTTCAGGATGAATTTGTTCATTGTAAATAAAAGAAGTAGAATAGGATAATACTGTTTGAAATGTATCTTTTTAATCATATGAAAAGAAACAAATTTGAAAGGAAACAGTTCACAAGTTAAACTGATGGACTAGAGCACATGAATTACAAAAAAAGGCTGAAGAACTGGAGCCATATTGTCTGAAAAGAAGGAAGAACAATATAGTATTTGCATGGCAGCAATTAGAAGCCATAAAAGATTGTCTTTTGCCTGCAAATCTAGATTTATTCATGTGAATACTTAAAAAAGATAAGTAAATACATCTTGCAATCCAGTTCCTTGAGAAATGGAATTAAGAAACATACATAGATTGACCGCATAAACATTTAACAGAAAGCTAAACTGATGGCTAAAGTCCATCCCAGATGAACCTAGGACTGATGATTTTGCTAATGGAGAGGCCACTGAGAAAAATGGCATAACCCAACAAACAAAGTGTAAAGACTTCTAGTTTAGTGTTCCTTGCTATCACTGTCATCAGGCTTCATGTATGGATCTGATGTTTTTTTGTAATGGATTTTTAGTTTTAATGATGTTTGGGCTTAATATTTTGACTAAGTGTAATTGATTTATGCAGATCCATTTTGTTGAAAAAATTATTTGGATGTATCTTTTGGAGCTCTTAGTACAGATCATAACAAACAAGGTTCCTTTTTGTTGAGTCCTTTGTCTTATTGAATTTTTAATATCCACTTCGAAAATTTAAGTTATAAGGACAGCTGAGCATTGTACAGTTATCTGCTGAAGAGCAAGTACTTAAGTTATAATGGTTAATGTATTAAGTTTATGAACCAGCATCAGTTGTATTTTTGAAAGAAGGTTACTTGGATATCTGTATCAGTATTATAAACTCTAATCCAAGCATATGGGGTGTTCTTGTGGATTATGTACAGCCTCAGCCCATGTTCATTGTGATAAAGTACAAAAATTATCTGGACAACCATAATTGTACTCTGAATTTTGGTTGAAAATGTTTGAATTTGGTTGAAAATTAGGGATGCCTACTGATGTCAGGAAGACCATTAAGAAAACCAAAGCATGAGCAAATTTTTATGTGTTAGATTTATTATTATTTGTCATATGATATGCTACATTAGTTCATGTGGAAGCAAGAATGTAGTGTTTGTGTTATTTATTTCACGAGTGATGTGCATACTTTTCTAAATCTTCATTTCAGCTGTAAATTATTTTGGCCATTAATATAAGTGACTGTCCTGAAATTCAAGATGTTTGAAGTATGCACATTTCTGTTTGTCCACAAAAAGTGAGCCAGCATTATTATAATATTTGCTTTAAACTTTGTAAACACAAATAATTTAATTTTTACAAGTTATTTTTTGTTAATATATTCTGTTGTGACTTTTAATATGTAAATTGACTTAACTGAATCTCATGATTGGATTGATACTCTTCAAAATTTCAGCCTGCTGCACATTAAAGGTATATAGTTGTGGGGATACTTAGTACATGAAAAGATCATTATCTTGGGTAATTATAAGTTATGCCCTCTTTATTGATATTTGAAATGTGAGGTATGTTCATGATACAGTAGTTTTGTTGCTTAGACTGTCTTAAAGGGTTAGGCACTTTCTTTGAATATTTTGATAGGGAAGTTAGAGCTACTCATTTGAAGATTATTTAACCTCAAGTGGTTATGGCTTTGCTAGAAGCCTTAGATTAAGGGAAATGTGGGATTGCCTCTAGGAATCTCGACTGTACTCTGAGAGTACTCAAAATAATCCTGTTCAAATTGACAGAGGTTGAAGCCTTCATTTTTCATTGATTTGTTGCATTGTCAACCACCCTTCTCTAATTCCAGATTGTCACTTTCAGACGTTTGAGATTTGTTTTCCCCTTGAATCCTTTGTGTCTTTGCTGTGCCAGTTTTTCCCCATTGTTTTTAGTAGCCATGCTTATGTAGACATTTCTAATGAATGCATCTCTGAATGCCCTTTATAAACACCAGTTTTGGCTCTTAGATATGCAGGCTAGGCTTTTTTTTTTTTATGATCCATGGAAGGATTACTGCCTTGGGATATTGTAGCTGAAATAGAGGATTATGCCCATTTTTCCTCCAAGATTATTTCTTTTATCAGTGCATGGGTCATCCACTTCAGTTTTTCAGTTGTTTGGGCAAGGAACATGGCATATCTCACCTGGAGAAACTCGCAGCCCTTTGACCAAATTGAGCTTTCATCTCTTTCCAAAGAAAATGTGGTATCATCTCATCTTCCTCTGATGGTTTTCCTTACACACCAGTACTGTATTTCTAACAACTTCCATCATTTTACAGATCCATCACTTTTCCATTCTCATGGTAAAATAGCTCTTTCTGCTGACAGAGCAGTAATTTTCTGATTCTTACGCAATGTTAACTTGGAAAGACTAACATTCTCTTAACCCCTTCTAGTTATTTCTTTTTGTTCAGTCCAAAACGCACATCTCTTCTAGAATAAGCAAGGTATATGAACCATATGGCATTTTTCATGTTTTGAAGAAATGTCTTTCTGAATATGCACACATTTCCTCATCATTTTCACTTCTGGAGGCTTAAGGGTCTTCCTGCATATTGGAGACATGCACTGGAACTACCTGTGTCCCATAGGAAAGGTGAATTGCCAAACACTCCTGGTTGTCATCGTTTTGCTTTAACTGTTTCCAGCTACCCATACTTGCTCTCAGTTATCATGAATTCGTGTGCTGTTTTTTAGTCATATACTTTTCCTGTATGACTTATAACTATACCAAACTTTTTTTCCTCATGCAGCCCTTTGTGGGACAAAGAATGCAAAAACTGATATGTGAGAGGGAGGTTGATTGAATACTTAAAAACTGATAGTAATATTTTTCATAAAGGTATATATAAGGTATATATATGTACCTCTTGTGTCGGAGGTGGAGGGAGCAAGGAGAAGAGGGAGACCAAATTGGAGGTGGAAAGATGGAGTGAAAAAGATTTTGTGTGATCGGGGCCTGAACATGCAGGAGGGTGAAGGGAGGGCAGGGAATAGAGTGAATTGGAGCGATGTGGTATACCGGGGTTGACGTGCTGTCAGTGGATTGAATCAAGGCATGTGAAGCGTCTGGGGTAAACCATGGAAAGCTGTGTAGGTATGTATATTTGCGTGTGTGGACGTATGTATATACATGTGTATGGGGGGGGGTTGGGCCATTTCTTTCGTCTGTTTCCTTGCGCTACCTCGCAAACGCGGGAGACAGCGACAAAGTATAAAAAAAAAAAAAAATATATGTACCATAATGTACACTGGAAAACTCTGGTTTTGATCTTTTAGTTTGTTCCAATTATATTTTGTTTAATATTTCTTTCTTTTTTTCTTTCATACTATTCGCCATTTCCCGCATTAGCGAGGTAGCGTTAAGAACAGAGGACTGGGCCTTAGAGGGAATATCCTCACGTGGCCCCCTTCTCTGTTCCTTCTTTTGGAAAATTAAAAAAAAAAAAAACGAGAGGGGAGGATTTCCAGCCACCCGTTCCCTCCCCTTTTAGTCGCCTTCTACGACATGCAGGGAATACGTGGGAAGTATTCTTTCTCCCCTATCCCCAGGGATAACTAGTCATTTTTTCAAGGCCTTCATGCACAGATAGAAGCATTAACAACAAAGACATACATGAAACCAGCATGGTTTTGTACCAGGTGAAGCTCCACCTTAAAATTTCACCGTACACAAGCCTCTTTGTTAATGAGTGATGTGTGTAAAACACTGGAAAAGGTAATCAGAAATGAAGTGTATCATTACCTACAAAAGAGAAACCTTTTAAATGGGAGATGACATGCTTTCAGCACCTCAAATCCTACATGAGGCCAGAACAAGAATGTGCTTCTCAAGTTTGTTCGCTGCACATAAGAAGCACAAAGAGCTATTATAGAAAGTCCAGAGGAGGGCAACAAAGATGGTTTAAAAATGAAGAGAGCTGAATTACAAACAAAGGCTAGAAGCATTTTGTTCACTTTGGAGGAGAGAGGAGTTTGGGGTTATCTAATCACAACATTTAACTTTTCAAAGCAGAGTGAGTTTGGGGTAATCTAATCACAACTTTTAACTTTTCAAAATAGAGTGATGATATGGACAGTGAGCAATTATTTTTTAGAGATATAGGGAGGGACTAGAGGACAAAACATGTGATTTAAAAACCCAAGAAAGATATGATGAAATACTTTTGTAGTACAAGAGTGGTCAGCGAATGTAATGGAACAATTGAAGGCATGATTAATCCTGACAGCACATAGAAATTAAGAATTTGTGCAGTAGTAATGTTGTGGATATGGGGCCCTCATGAGTGTACAGCTCATTTCTTTTACAGTACAGATGGGTAATTGCTATAATGATTCACTCAATGATGATGCAAGAATATGTGATGAGCTAAGTAACAAGTGTAATACACTAGATTTAACACTTGTTAGATGGGATGGGGAGGAGATTTTGGAAAAATCTAGTACAGATAGTAACAATTCTTGAAGGTCTTGATGCATACGAGGCTCATGGTCCTGATGAATTTTCCCCATTGTGCTCAAGATGTGTGCAGGTATAGTAAACACACTTCTTGAAATACTGTTTAAGATGAGGTTCTGGCACTGCAGATCAACATCTCTAACAAGTGTGGTCTTTAAGGTACTGGAAATGGTAATCAGAATGCAAGTGGATGCATTTCATCAGAGGAGAAATTACATGGTGAGAGAGATAGGCCATTTTTACTGAAAGGAGGTCATGCATAATGACCTTCTTTGATATCTTTAAGAGAGAGAGAGAGACTTGGACAGAAGGGAAAATTGGGTGGATTGTCCCTGGACATCCAGAAAGTATTTGACTGTACTGCATAGGAGGCTGATTAAGAAGCTGGATCATGAGGCAGGAAGAAAGGGAAGACTGCTCCAATGCATGGAAGATTATCTTCACAGAAGAGAACAAATGACATATTTGAGGAGCCTTTTCCAAATAGGGTTTTGTTCTGGGTCCACTAGTCTCTGATTTATGTGAATGATTTATATCTTGCTTTCTGAATATGGGTGCAGGTGATGGATAGGTCACAAGGGAAGTAAAAAGTGAGAGAGTGCATCCACTTTTAAGGGTACTTGGAAAGGCTAGAAAGCTCATCTTATACATAGTTGATGAGATTTAAATTTAAAATACTTAGGATTGGCCAGTGTGAAAGAAATGCTTAATGTGATTATTATTTATAAGGATAAAAGCTTCAGATTTGTGTGTGTGAAGGACTTTTAAGTTGACTTTGCCCCTAACCTGATGCTAGAGTCCAACATCAGGAGAATAGTAAAGAGACAGACTGTTTGCTGGCAGATATTAGAATAGCTTTCAAATACATGGATAAGGAAATATTTAGCAAGCTGTTCACACCTTGATAAGGTGTAAACTAGAATATGTGTTTGAAGTTTGACCACTGTATCTAAAGAAGAACAAGGAAGGTCCAGAAGAGAGCAAAAATATTGTACACGCATTAAGAGAGCTGAGTTACAAGGAGTGGTTAGAGGCTTTAAATATGCCCTCCTTGGAAAAGAGAAGAGTGATGGGTGACCTGATGATGACCCTTAAGTTCATAATAGGTAGATGGTTACATAATGATGACCCTTAAGTTTTTAAGACAAGTAAATTACAGACAGTGAACATTTCTTCAAGAGATGCTGGGACAGAGCAACCAGAGTACATAACATGGTCACTGCAGATGTCCTACTGAAATTTAGAAGGCTGTATGATGGAGATCATTCAAGATTTAGGACACCATGAGCATAGATTACTTCCCTGTAATTTGCTGATAGCTATCATTAGTTAGTCACTTACACACTACTACTGCAATATTTTACACAGTAGGGACTGAGAAATTGTGTGATTCTTAGTTGCAGGAGTTTTGGCTTGATCGTTTTCACTGTAAGTGCGTGAATACAGGGGTAGGGTTATTAGGCCCCTCATAATACTCCTTACATTGCCCTTTAGACATTTAGATATTAAAAAAAATCACAGGAATGTTTAAACATGTAATATATGCATACAGTGTGGAAAAACAAATATGATAAAAAGATAATGGGAATGATAGCTGCTAGAGTTGAAATGGAGTGGCTCACCTGAATACTTGTGAATGATTTTGGTTCAAAACATTCAATTTGTAATTGGGTAATGATAAGGTAAATTGCATTTATATTCTATTAAGGTAGAAATCTTACTTTTGAATGTTAGCATTTCTCTCAAAACATTCAACTTATAATTAATAATATGGTATAAATTGTTCTTTTCATATTTTTTTTTCACATTTTTTTAGAAGGTTCATTCTCAGTGCATGAATTATGAATAATCTACTTAATTAGAAAGATATAAGAGGAAGTAGCTTAAAGATTAGAAAGATATAAGAGGAAGTAGCTTAAAGAGAGTGAATCGTTGCTTGGCTCCCACCTGCCTTCGTTGAAAGCATTCATCTCATGATAGCATTATATGGTAAATTGTAATTTTCATATTATTTTTTCTTTGTTCTCATTTGAAGGTTCTTAACTTGTGCTTAAGGTAATGATCGTTTATAGAAAATATCAGAGAAAATGGACAAAGGAGATGGGATATGACAAAACCCCAAAATATACCAAAATTAGCTTGTGTATAGCTTTTATATTGTGTTTCATTATATGAGATTATCAGCCAAAGAAAAAATAATTATTTTTCCCTCAGTGCTCTCACCAAATAGGTCTTCAACAGTGAAAAATGTCTTAAATACCAAAATGGGAAAGTGAAAATTTTATTTCTCATATGTAATGAAAGATTATCGTACAAAAATAATAAAACATTCAAGAAACAAATGCTGTGATAAAAATATACTGGACACACACTTAAGGATTCAAAGTGCAGTTCTACCATGTGGCTGGCCATTATGGTCCTGTACAGGTAGCGTACCAGCCTGCCATACAGCAGGACTGCATGTTCAAACCCTCAGCATCCAGAGGTACACTGTTATCAAGCGATATGGTCTCCAACATATCTAGGGAGAAATGAAAGCTTGTGGTGGAAGTATGTTTGTGAGATATCTTTACAATATTACTGTGGTGGGCGTGCAAGTTTTGTATTTTGTATTGAGGAATAAATCACTGGGATTTTACACAGAAGTGGGAATTTATAATTGGTCTTGTGATGCTGGTAGCAAAGCCGCAAAGGTTCATCATAAGGCAAAGAGAGCAGTCAAAGAATTGAATAGAGCAATCCACAACAGTATGAGGGAGTATGTTACTCTTTCACCCAAAGCATGGCTTTTTATCCTGCCATTCCACTACTGCTATACATATGGACCTCATACAATATCTTATGGATGGTGTGAACTAATCACAGCAATTTTTGTAACACTGTACTAGTGGCAGTAGTTATTAACAAAGCATTTGACTTAGTTCCAGACCGCATCCACCCACAATAGGTACTTGACACCTCTTTCTACAAAAATGACAAAAATAGACCAATCAGTTTCATAGCAGGCCTATTAGCTAGTCATTCGTGCAGGCTCATAAACCATCAAAGTCTACAGTGGGGCTGCCCAAGGAGAAGTTCTTTCTCCAATCCTGTTCAATCTCTTCCTGTATGACTTCCATCATCCCCCAGTGGTCAGACTCAGAAAGTCTTTTTAGGTGCAGTTGGTCTCAGCCACATAAGAACACCCAAGCTACAGCAAACATGCATCACAAGAACTTTGTGCTCATAAAAACAATGTTTGCTTTACTCATAACCCTGGATAGACAGGAATCACAACCTATACTCTACCATAACCTTTAGTGATCTTTTGTTTGTCTGGCTTATGAGTTTATTTTGCATAGGCTTCAGAGTTTGTCTATCCCTACTGCTAAGCTTTGTTCCAAGTTGTAGAGTTGGGATTATGCTCATCAGTGTTGGAAACTGAGGCCTGCAGGCCTGTGCAGTCACCATAGCCCTGCATGGCTTTTTCACTTTTAAAATGCTCACTCTAAAATCAGAGGGTGCAATATGCTCAAAAGGAAGTAGAATACCTTAAACATCCAGGGCTTAGCCTTTGAACACATTGGCTTCGATAATCAGAATCACCTTGGGATGCAGAGTAGAGAAATTTGATAAGTTTTAGAACAAGTATTTACAAATGCACTGAACTTACTAGGCTCTTTTAGCTGTATGGGCCTTTGGGCTATGGCATCTAACAGCTTGATTGACCCTTGACTCAACAAAGCAGGCTGGATTTAGCCCGAGCACTGGGGACAGAATGCCCTTGAAAACTTTTCCTAGGTACTGAAGGCCTTTTTTGAATTTCTTCTCCTTGCACCCATTAGTGTTCCAGATATCTGAAGGCCTGTTGAATGATCTTGGGTCCTGGATATTTAAGGTATTTTAAGTTTTTGTGCTTGTCACAGCTTTTTATATTGTGGGTTGTATTTTAGTCTTCCATGTCTTTCATGCAAGTTGGAAGTTAATTTTGAGTGTAGGTTTGGGACCATGCCTTCCGAGACTTTCCATGTGTAAATGACGATGCACATATCTAGTTTGCATTAGTGGTTCAGCTGCTCCTAGTAGTTCTTCCCCTAAACTACATCAGTATGGGATGTAGAAGGAATTTTTGATACTTTTTGTCTCTGCAATTTTGCCTACTTTGTGAATTGATATGAGTAACCAGTGTTCACTTTGATAGGACAAGTGCTTTAAAGAGCTTCATCACAACTTTTTCCTCTTTTGCTTTTGAAGGTCTGTAAGATATGTTCTGCTACATTTCAGGGAGTTGCAACTGTTGCATTGTCATTATGACTTGGCACGTTCACAATGTTCGTTTGTGACATGATGGTAACTGTATCCATCCAGTGTTCCGCAGGATTTTTATTATCCGCATTTCCTCCATTCTGTAGGAATTGAAACTGAAGCCCATTGAAAGGTATTTTGTATTTGATTGCCTACAGGAAGAGTTTCTTTTTGGCAATTTTAAGTTTCTTAGTGGTTAGGAGATTTACATATGTATTGTTGTATCATATGGAAAGGATATGAGGCTGTGATTTTTGTTGTGTCAATATCAGAAATAAGAATGAGGATAATAAGGGGTGCAGTTAAGAGTTCTTAGGGGAATGAACTTTTTACCATGGAGGCACTTGATATTGCCTGATTTACAACAGTGTTTTGTAATCTGTTAGTTGAGTAATTTTACTGGTTATGTCAGTCTTTCTTATCTTATGTACTATGATACCATGGTCACATTTACCAAATGTTATTGCAGAGTATGTGTGTTAGCATATTGTTTCTTCACCATTGCTTCTATATAACTTTATCATAGTGGTAAGCGAGTCTGTGTGTTAGCATATTGATTCTTCATCATTGCTTGTATATGATTTTATCATAGTGGTAAAGCTGCTGAGAGAGGTGAGATCTTCCCATTCTGAAACTATGTTGTGTGGTGAACATTATTTATTTTCATAAAGTCTGTCAACTGATGTTAAAAAGTTTAGTAATGTACATTGTCATTGCTATGGGTTGGAAGAGTTTTAGGGTTGCTGTGCATCCTCCTTTATGGACTGGTGTGGTGTGAGTCAGCTTCAAACTCTCAGGGATGGCACCTGAGCCAATACTTATTTCCACAGGATAATCTCTGCTGATGCTAGGAGTCTCATCCTGGAGCATAGCGTATGGGAATGTTATGGATGGGCTGTTCAGATTTGTGTAGTAAGGTGTTGAGTTCTTGTGTTTGTAACATAGGGTGCTTATTATTAAAGAAGGAAAGAAGTCAGTTGAGGTTTTCACTGTTTTTTTTTTTTTTAGTTTCCTGAATGGTGATTTTTATTGCCTTTTTCAGTATTTCCTGTGTTTCATGTGATGTTCTAAGTTTATTGTGTACGTATGTCAATTAATTTTCTGTTCATTATTAGGCAAGCTGTTGCTTTTTTTAGAAGGTTAGCAGTTTGTTTTCAGCTACATAGGAATCATCTTTTGCACTTTTTTCTCTGGTTTATGTGTGCTGCATATTTTGACATGCTATTGTGGTCCTGCACATAACACACTATGATGTATTGATGCTCATTAGGTTTCTCAGTGTGGTGCAGCTGAAACCACTTGCATCATGTAGAACTCCACCCATACTAGGTGTTATGAATGACACCCTCATGACTTTACTCACTATACTGCTAACAACACAAAAGCCATAAACAAAACAGAATGCCCCAGGCACCTGTTTTGGACGAGGAAGATAATCCATGGCCTTGTTTACAAACATCTCCATTTCTCCCAAAACTACACCTCCCCTGCAAAACAAAACAAGCCCTTCAGATCAATCATTAGGTACCGCTAACACCCAACACTTGCTTAAGAAATAAAAATATGTATTCCAGCATAACGTTACTTCACTATGCTCAGCAGACCTTATAACCCTCCCACTGAAACCACACCTTAACAAATCACTTGTCTCGCAACCTATACCAAGAAATTCTCCATGCTCGAACAAAGAATTACATTGACAAAAGTCGTACACAATAATTAATGAACAAGCCCAAAAAAAAATCATGCACCCAAACCAGTTTAGAACTCTTCTCTGCTAGACATGTGCCCCTGTAAAGCTGCACTCCCAAGACATGTACGAGTGACAGTTTCTTGTCCGCATTCTGGACCTCATTTATCTATACAACACTGCAAACGGATTCATCTTATCACAGGACTTTTCAGGCCCAAAGTGTAATACCAAACACATTCTCCTCAAATGTACAGCATTCATTCATATGGACAGATACACAGTCTTTGTAAGATTGTATGTGCTTGTGTGTAATTAGTTACCTTTTCATTACTGATACTTATTTGTACCAAAAGGAGGAGGGGTCGGGGAGATTTGCACTTGTAGGGCTCCATCTTTTGAGAGGTCCTTATTATCATACCACTTCTTAGTTTTTAATGTTTTCTGCATTAATGATGACCCAAGTCATCTTATTCAGGCCATCCACAGCTTTTATATTATGAAAGCACTTCTCTACATCTTTTGTAACAACTTTCTTGCTTCATTTCATCATACACCCTCTGGTTGCTCGAACTCAATATCTCTCTTGAGAACTAACTATTCTCTGTTCACATCATCAGTCTTATAAAAACTTAAAAGTTTATGATCAGGTCACCCTTGCACTTTTCAAGGTGGGCTTATTTCAAGCTGTGTTTAGTTGTCACATATATGCTGATACCACTGCTTACTATCCACAGGCAGACCCCACATACCTTTCCATGCTTTCCCCCAATGCTTCATATACCCTGGTTTATCTCATTGATAGTATATCATCTCATGAGTACCGCATTGTTCCAGTTCACTCAATTTCTTGCACTTCTCACACCCTCCTGCATGACCAGGCTGCTGAACCTTCAAAGCTTTTGGCAGCCCTTTCCTCCTCATTAGTTTTCATCCTATCTCGTTCCCTCTGCTTCCAACATTTATCCCCTCTTAGCCATCCTTTCTTTACTCATCTTTATATTTTTAAAACGTTTCAACATACCTCCAGCTCTCTTATATATACTGCTGCTACCACACCTCTCTCTCTTACCCTGTCATTTCTTATTAAATCAAACCTCTTGACATCACACATTGTCCTTAGCCATTTCATTTCCAACACATTCACCCTCTTTACATATTTATCTAAGGCCCATGCCTCACATTCATACAGCATGCACATGACTAATATTCCTTTAGACATACCCATCGCTGCCCTTAAAGAAAGTGATCCCTATATTTTCTTAAGTGTGCCAAGGAGCTCTGTCCCATCACCCACCGTGTCTCACTTCATCTTCAATTCCATTCACACTCTAAATAACTTAGCTTTCCTCCTTGCTAAACTTGATGACCTTACTTTTTTTCTGCATTTACTCTACTTCCTTTTTCACACACAGTTCCAAACTCAGATACCATTTTTTGCAGTTTCAAATCTGGCACTAACACCATGTCATGAGAAAACACACACACACACTAACATTCTGCACACCTGCTCCTTTCTCCAAGAACCTTGCATTCTTTTCCAAGCAACACACATACATATAGATATCAACATATACATGTATACATTTTTTAATTTTTTTTTTATTTTGCTTTGTCGCTGTCTCCCGCGTTTGCGAGGTAGCGCAAGGAAACAGACGAAAGAAATGGCCCAACCCACCCCCATACACAATGTATACACACACACGTCCACACACGCAAATATACATACCTATACATCTCATTGTACACATATATATACATACACAGACACATACATATATACCCATGCACACAATTCACACTGTCTGCCCCCATTCACTCCCATCGCCACCTCGCCACACATGGAATACCTTCCCCTTCCCCCCTCATGTGTGCGAGGTAGCACTAGGAAAAGATAACAAAGGCCCCATTCGTTCACACTCAGTCTCTAGCTGCCACGCAATAATGCCCGAAACCACAGCTCCCTTTCCACATCCAGGCCCCACACAACTTTCCATGGTTTACCCCAGACGCTTCACATGCCCTGATTCAATCCACTGACAGCACGTCAACCCTGGTATACCACATCGATCCAATTCACTCTATTCCTTGCCCTCCTTTCACCCTCCTGCATGTTCAGGCCCCGATCACACAAAATCTTTTTCACTCCATCTTTCCACCTCCAATTTGGTCTCCCACTTCTCCTCGTTCCCTCCACCTCCGACACATATATCCTCTTGGTCAATCTTTCCTCACTCATTCTCTCCATGTGCCCAAACCATTTCAAAACACCCTCTTCTGCTCTCTCACCCACGCTCTTTTTATTTCCACACATCTCTCTTACCCTTACATTATTTACTCGATCAAACCACCTCACACCACACATTGTCCTCAAACATCTCATTTCCAGCACATGTATACATACATATACATATTTACACATTCTTGTTGCCAACTTGCCCTGCAGGGAACAGCATCCCCACCTCCTGCATTAGCAAGGTAGTGCCATGAAAACAGGCAAAAAACTCATTTGTTCACATTCTCTGGGGATAGGGGAGAAAGAATACTTCCCACATATTCCAAGATAGTAGTAGAAGGCAACTAAAATGGGTGGAAGATAGGAGCTTGAAATCTTCCCCTCATGCTTTACTTTTCCAAAAGAAGGAACAGAGAAGGGGGCCGAGGGGGGGATTCTTCCTTCTAAGTTCTAAGACTCAGTCATCTGTTCTAGATGTTACCTTGCTAATGCTGGAATATGTATGAAAAAGGAATATATGGAATAGGAACTGTTTATGTGGGTTGGGCCATTCTTTTGTCTGTTTCCTTCTGCTACCTTGCTAACGCGGGAGACAGCGTCGAAGGTTTGGAGGTTTGTATGTTATATGAAGGTGCACATTCATATGCACTTTGTTTGTGTGTGTGTATATATATATATATATATATATATATATATATATATATATATATATATATATATATTATTCTTTCATACTATTCGCCATTTCCCGCATTAGCGAGGTAGCGTTAAGAACAGAGGACTGGGCCTTTGAGGGTATATATATATATATATATATGTAACCTTGGGGATGGGAGAAAGAATACTTCTCATGTATTCCATACGTAGTAAAAGGCAACTAAAAGTGGAGGGAGTTGGGTCTGGAAGTCCTCCCCTCCAGTTTTTACTTTTCCAAAAGAAGGAACAGAGAAGGGGCCAATTGAGGATTTTCCCTTTTAGGCTCAGTCCTCTGTGCTTAATGCTACCTCGTTAATGCGGGAAATGGCGAATGTGTATGAAATATATATATGTATATACTTCTTCAAAGATATCTATCAGTTTCATTTTCCATTTGTCTTTCCTTTTGTTTTGTTACTTTCTTGAGAAACTCTCTCCCACTCTGCTTACATTTACTCAGCCCCTGGGATTACTTTATATTAAGACAGATGAACCTTTGTCGTGCTCTTTGCTCCTGTTAGAAATATATTATTTTCTTGTTAACTTATTGGCTTCTGCTTCACAGACTTTAGTTGGTTGTTTGGTCTTTAGGTCGAAGGAGACCTACATATTTTTGAGTTAAATGGCTTATGTGTAATACATGATACTTACCTGATGGCGAGCATATTATTTTCTATTTGTAGTATATATTTCCCCTGAATTTCTGTTAGTAAATGTAGAATTGTTAAAGATAATTAATGATCTATATAAGTCTTGTTGTCAATCCAATCATTGAGTATGAGTGTGTATGTAGCTAGCTTTCGTGTCCCCACCAAAGGTAAGTTGCTGGCAACAGGCACACTCTCTTGCTCGCTGGCTCTCTTTAGTTTGTGGACATGTTATTTCATGTAGAAGTGTGTTGAATTATTTCTGCTGATTCAGAATTGTGAAACTATACAAAAATAAATGTTTTTCATGAAGTACATTTTGTTAGATTTAGCCATTGCATTCAGTCACTATGAGGTGGAAAAATGGCATATCAGCTAATTGTATGGATTGGATTAAGTGTATAGCATAGAAAAAGAGGAAACATTGAAATTGAAATCTTGTAATTATTTTTAATCTTCTGAACAATATATGATACAAATGCTGTAGTGATATTCTTCAATAGAAAAGAGTTATAGCATATGTAGAATAAAAAGATGTAATGTCAGATAATAGATATTACTGTTTCTTTACTGACATTAATTCAACACACTTCAATCATTTGTGTATTTTGTTCTTGCTCCTCATTTTTATTTTGATTCATTGTAGATGATTTACTTGTTTAAATCATATAAGTGAAAAAACAAATGCACAGTATGTTAAGAAGGAAAGTTTTTTACATGTCTAAAGGAAACAATGCAAAATACTTTGGAAAGATAAAGACAATTGTGTGAAGTTACCATGAAAGACATACCCAACTGTAAAGAATTTATAGTGTAATTTTGAAATGTGGCTTATATGAACGTTCTTTGAAACATTTTGTCTGATTTAAAAGAAAGATCACATTCTGGTCTACAAATAATGGAAACGTTTTAGGGGTTTTCTTTGTTATTGTTTTGATACAGAAAATATATTGGCATACACATGAACATGTACACACATGCATACACATACACACATGCATGTGCTCCTCTGTTGGGTAGTGGTTAGCATTGCTCACCATGACTCATGCTTGGGCCTACCTGGGTTCAAATCCAGGATATGGCAGTCAGCCCACAGCCAACCCAGCTGTTTAGTAGATGGGTAATTGGCTTAGGCTGGGGTGTGTGTGTGTGTGTGTGTGTGTTTGTACATAAGAATGAAGATATGATACATAGACAAGGTTAAGAGATGGGGCAACACAAGTGTAAAACTCTCCCCGTACTGCGTGCTTACTCACACACACACACACACACACACTAATTTTGTATTTGGCAATTTATTTGGTTTTGTTGTTTTGATATGTACAAATTTGCTTTTGATAAGAATTTGTTATTTAGCTAGAACATGCCAGCCTTATTGTTGATGGCGATTCATAGTACTTGAAAGTGGCACAGTGAGTGTGGTGCATGATGATGAGAGGATTCTTCTCTTCTAGAGGCGTGGCAGAGAGTCAGAGGAAGATCCGGCCATGCCCTCCTGGCCTGAGTGGTTGGGGGCTGGGGTTGGTCATACCTGCCCTTTCTGTGGCAAGACTTTCCTCAAGAAGTTCAATCTGGTGACACATGTCCGCATCCACACTGGGGAGAGGCCCTTCCAGTGCCCCTACTGTCCGTACAGAGCCAACCACTGCTCCCATCTCAAGTCACATGTCAGGAAGCTCCACTTAGAGAAAGAGCATCCCATCTAGTCATTTGTGAAGATGATAGCACCACTGAAGAGGGAAAGCTGTGTTCACTTGTTAAAAGATTGGCCAAGTTATAGACTTGAAAGGAGATTGGATGGTATAAAGATGGTGGTAACGTGCCTTGTCTCTTTCTAGGCGTGCCATGAAGGAGGCGTTGTGAGTGGCAGTAGGATGCCATCATCATCAGGGTTTACAACTGATGGGAAGATCCTGAGGCTCACTTGCCCATTTTGTGGACATACCAGTCGTGACAGCTACGACCTGAAGAAACATATACGTACCCATACTGGGGAGAAACCCTATGCCTGCTCACACTGCCCATACCGAGCAACAACTAGTAGTAGCATCAAAACTCACATGGACCGTCATCACTGGCATCATTGCTAGGTTGCTTTGGGTTAACTTTTTGATATATATGCATTTGCATTTATCTTGGAAGTAATGGCCAATAGCCAGTGACTTACCTAACTTTTGATTGGTAAGCAGATACATGCATTTTCAAATGCTTATGTGTCCTGAAACAAAGGTAACAAAAAACATCCGAAAGTGTATGGGGAAAATGAATTTTCAAATTTCCTGTTGATTCTTTCATTTTACAAGCAAATGCATCATCTCAGAATTCATTGGTTTTATTCGCATATTATGCTCGTGTTCCTTTATGGTTGCATCGTGATGAAAAGAAGAAAGGCAAAATTATCAGTTTACGTTTATCAGTAAATACTTATGAAATCTTTCTGAAGATATCGTCAAAAGATCATAAGCTTACATCTTCAAAGTGTAATGGTAATGCTGTTTACAATGATATAAGTGGTTTATGAAGGACTGAGAAGGTTATCTGTGATGAAGAAGAAATTGAAATGAAGATTAAAAGCTATGATACAATTGAAAAGTAGTTGTACTGTAATTGAGAAAAATTATTTTTTAATGATGAAAAGGATGACCATCATGCAGAATTTCAATAACAGTATTATCATTTTCTCACTTATTGATTTGGTAATTTGGAATATGATGTGTTCAGATAAGTAATTTGTAACTCAGCTTTGAATTGATATACTCTGATAGATTTGTTTTAGAACACATTTCATTATTTAACATTGATGTGATACCTTTCATTATTAACAGGCTTTTTGATTTTTTAGCAACACTGAAAATGTTGAATTTCACTAAAATAATGCCAATGTTTTATGATCTGACTGTTTTAATCCTTCAGTGAATGAAGTGCAAGAAATGCAAGCTTTTCCGAATGACCAGAAATGTATCATGCTGGTAATTGAAGATTGGAAAATAGATTTTATAAAGACTTGGAATAATTCATTGTGGATTTTCATTCATCTTACATTTTGTATAATTGAGTATTTGCATTTGTTCTTAGTACTTTAAAAGCCTGCAAAAATGAGGTGTGATTCAGACATTTTTAGAAGAAAACTTAAGATCCGTCTTTTGGGGATTGAAAGGAAGTGTTGAAAGCAACTTTGGTGTGTTTTGGATTGAATTATGGATAGAAGCTCATAACCCTCTCAAGGCAACAGTGCCACCTTATGTCCATGAGCTTAGCAACAGTGCAAATTAAGATTGCTTCTGTGGTAACAAAAGGTAAACCTATAATTTTCTTACCAAAGGTATTTTTCCTAAATGCAAAAGCTTTATTTTGCAGTACTTTGATTATAAGAAAAATATGTAATACTTGTATCAGATAATGTGTATAGTGAGATACATAAGAGATTTTAGCAACTGTGCTGGTGTTATTTTTCCTCATCATATAACCATATGAAGTTCTAAGGTGCAGTGATGAAGTGAATTCAGGTTAGCTGATCTGATCTTCTTCCTGTGGCTGAGAAATATTGTGGCTAAGTTGTTGGAAAAAGATGCCCATTAAATTCACGCAAAAGTGAATCATTGAGTATGTCGCACATCACATCAGAAATGTATGACTTATAAAGAAAAAAAAAGGGGGCAAGATAAATTTCTTTAGTGCTTGCATAGTGTTGGCATTAGGAATTTTACCTTGGATGCGAAAGAACTAGATTTCAGTCTTTTATATTTGGATATCCAGTGGCCACTATCAAAATGCATTCACTATCACACTTCACAGCAATGAAAAACTGTGGTGCCTTTTTCGTGATTGGAATTTTCTTTTTTAATTTTCCTAAAGAAGGAACAGAGAAGGGGGCCAAGTGAGGATATGCCCTCAAAGGCTCACTCCTCTGTTCTTAACGCTACCTCACTAATGTGGGAAATGGCAAATAGTATGAACATTTGGATATATGTTAAATTCTTGATTATGAAAAAGGCACCACAGTTTTTCATTGCTGTGAAGTGTGATAGTGAATGCATTTTGATAGTGGCCATTGGATCATTTGAAATTCTTGATGTATCAAAAATACCTCTCTGTTGTTGGGTTTTTGCACAGAACCCCATACTTGTGTGAGTAAGGATATACATATTTCTGCAGAAGAGAAATGTGTAACAGAGAATCATTGAGTTTTGATGGTGCCACAGGATATATAAAAAAGATTTAAGTGTTCATAACTTTTGCATTAGTCACTGTCACCCATTCCTTTTATAAAAGATTTATTTCCTACCCTTATCATTAGAAGGTAATTTTGTGTATTTTTTCTCATGGAGGGTTAACGTTGTTAACCCATGGGGACTCTAGCCGTATTTATTTGGTTTATGGTTCAAGTCCAGCCATACTTGTGTGGATTGCATTTGAATTGGAAGGCACACTTTATTGGTATGTATGACTGCCATATGTCACAAGCACCTGCTGTATGTTTATTGTCATGAAAAGAATAATCCTGGTGTCATTTCTTACATAATGTGTTGGGGGGGAATTGTCAACCATTGCCTCTCAAGCTCTGTATTTGTATGGCTTGCCTCTTCTTGCCCACATTTAGATTACAAGATGCAGTTTATTGGTATGTAGAGGTGCTTTATATTCAAAGCATCTGCAATTAGCTCAATGAAAGAATCATAATGTTACCCACATTATGTGTTAGAGGAAGCTGTGACCCTGGAGTGCATGCTAAATATCCCCCAAGCAAATTAGTGGTAGTCTTTGAGGCACTATGATAGTGATGATTAGAGGTCGAACATGACAATGGAAGTGTTAGGAACTCAATAAACCAGAGATGATCGTAGCTTGCTATAATTAGATGTCTGTACATCAACAGATGAGGTTAATTCATCTCTCTCTCTCTCTCTCTCTCTCTCTTTCTCTTTCTCTTTCTCTCTCTTTCTCTCTCTCTCTCTCTCTCTCTCTCTCTCTCTCTCTCTCTCTCTCTCTCTCTCTCTCTCTCTCTCTCTCTCTCTGCTGATAGGGAAAAGTAAGTAGAGTGAGGTAGCAATACCTGTAAGAAACGAATTTGATGTGAAACATAATGAAACTTTCAAAGAAGTGAAACACTAGCAGTAAGCATATCAACAATAAGAGCACATAATATAGTGTATTAACGTACAGAGTGCCCAGAATTGAAATGGAGGTGTTCAGTGTGACACTGACAAAAGTTAAAGAAGTACTAAGGGACTATGGCAAGCCAAGAATGACAATGATTTGGTCAGATCTTATATTTTAATTGTGTACTTTGGGAAGGTTTGGATTGTAAAATGGATGTAACTATAGTTAAAAAAAGTGTTCATTAAATTGACACATGAAATGGATTAATTTGATAGGCTAATTAGCTTATGCAGGGCCTAAAACCTAACAAATTATAAACAAACCAACAAGAAATTATATAACTATTTACGGACATTGAGGTCACAAAATTGGGTATGTTTAACCATAATATGACTGAAGTGTGTACCATGACACTGAACTGGATACAGGAAGACAAGATTGAATAAAAGATGTGTATATATCAATGCACTCTTAACTATTGCCTAGCTATTGCTCTGAAAAAATAGATTAGAAGAAAGTGAAGTCTAATAGAAAATATGCAATGGTTAGATAGTCTGAATAGCAATAATGCAAAAACAAATATGACAATCTTATGTATGCATGTAGATGGAATGATTGGAAAATTTGTGCCAAGTAAAAGGTGTAACATGGACAGAAAGATGCTGTGAGATAGAAAACAATGGATGAATAGATAAAGAGAATGGAAAAAACACTTTGCAACAAGCAAAGATAGAGCGTAAGAGTTAGAAGACAAAATAAGGAATGCAAACAAAGAAATAATGGAATCGCATGGAACAAAGACTATGAAGAATAAAAAGTGGTACCTAAAGTTTCCATTTTCTTTTATGAATGGAGAAAAGAATGAAAATTTAAGAGATTGGCCCAGGTATGTAATTAACTTTAAAAGAATGTCAAATGGTAGTTTACCAGTAATATGATTGAAGTGTACCATGACACTGAATTGGATACAGGAAGACAACATTGAATAAAAGATGTGGATGTACGAATGCACTCTTAACTATTGCCTAGCTATTGCTCTGAAAAATAGATTAGAAGAAAGTGAAGTCTAATAGAAAATATACAATGGTTGGATAGTCTGAATAGCAGTAATGCAAAAACAAATAAGGCAATCTTCCATATACATGTAGATGGAATGCCAAGTAAATCCAAGATGGGATGCCAAGTAAAAGGTGTAACATAAACAGAAAGATGTTGTGAGATAGAAAACAATGGATTAGTAGATAAAGAGATGGGAAGGAAACACTTTGCAACAAGCAGAGATAGAACAGAAGAGTTAGAAGGCAAAATAAGGAATTCAAACAAAGAAATAAAGGAATCACATGGAACAGAGACTATAAAGAATAAAAAGTGGTACCTGAAGATCCCATTTTCTTTTATGAATGGGGAAAAGATTAAAATTTAGAGATTGGACCAGGTATGTGTAATTGACTTCAAAGGAATATGTCAGATGGTAATTTACCAATATAAGTTAAGAACAATTAGAGGATTAAGGTATAGATTATGGATTGTTTGATTATTATGATGAGCATGCTCTAGCAGATATAAAGTTATCAGTAAGGGATATGATTAATGCAATTTTGAACTTAAAGAAGGCTCACTTCCAGGGCAACTTAGGACTCAGCTCCAGGGCTGGGTGAGATTCTGGCAATCTTTCTAAAGAAGTTGAAAGAAACAATAATCAAACCTCTTACAGTGCTGCTGAGACAGTGCATAGACCCAAACAAATAATGGATATACTCAAAATGGCATAAGTACCACCAGCACACAGGGGAGGATCCAAATTACTGCTGAAACAACATAGACCAGTCAGCCTAACTTTGCATTTGATCAGCATATTTAAGAGAGTAATGAAAAAAGTGTGTAGTGAAACATCTTATGTTAAATGCATGGATTAATGAAGGACAGTATGGTTTTTCCTTGGTAAAAGTACACAAACACAACTATTAGCTTCTTATAACAATTTTTATGAAACTTTAATTGATAAGGATGTACAGTTTTTCTTGATTTTGCAGAGGCTTGTGCTAAAGTAAACTATGAAAGTCGAAATGTATGAGAAAAGAAATAGGAAATTGGATCAAAGAATTCTTATTGTTAAATCAACAGAAAATTTAAAGTAGTTTCAATTGGAAACTAATGTCAGGGAGATATACTATCTAGGTAAACACAGTTCTTGCTGCAATGCTCTGATGAGGTGTTTCGCAGATGACATAAGAGGAAGAAAAGGAATAGATTTTGAAAGATTAAGAAAATTTTGGAGAGACCTGGATAATGTCTACAGGTTGGGAGAAGAGAACATAATGGAATTTGATGAGAATTTTGAACATATTTGTCATGTGACAGCTTGATGCTACTGCAATGCACACAAGTGCCTTACATGAAAAGAAATAGAGAGTGAACCAAATGTCAGAGATTTGGCAGTAATTATCAAGGAAAAAACTTGAACTCAAGGAATATATTAAATAGATAGTGCTTTGAAGCCAAGTAATGTGTGGAATGGTATTGAAAGTGTTAGCAGCAAGAGACATACACTTAATGATGAAAATTATATATCTGGGAGTGGATCTGGCAGCGGATGGAACCATGGAAGCGGAAGTGGATCATAGGGTGGGGGAGGGGGCGAAAATTCTGGGAGCCTTGAAGAATGTGTGGAAGTCGAGAACATTATCTCGGAAAGCAAAAATGGGTATGTTTGAAGGAATAGTGGTTCCAACAATGTTGTATGGTTGCGAGGCATGGACTATGGATAGAGTTGTGCGCAGGAGGATGGATTTGCTGGAAATGAGATGTTTGAGGACAATGTGTGGTGTGAGGTGGTATGATCGAGTAAGTAACGTAAGGGTAAGAGAGATGTGTGGAAATAAAAAGAGCGTGGTTGAGAGAGCAGAAGAGGGTGTTTTGAAATGGTTTGGTCACATGGAGAGAATGAGTGAGGAAAGATTGACCAAGAGGATATATGTGTCGGAGGTGGAGGGAACGAGGAGAAGAGGGAGACCAAATTGGAGGTGGAAAGATGGAGTGAAAAAGATTTTGTGTGATGGGGGCCTGAACATGTAGGAGGGTGAAAGGAGGGCAAGGATTAGAGTGAATTGGATCGATGTGGTATACTAGGGTTGACGTGCTGTCAGTGGATTGAATCAGGGCATGTGAAGCGTCTGGGGTAAACCATGGAAAGCTGTGTAGGTATGTATATTTGCATGTGTGGACGTATGTATATACATGTGTATCGGGGTGGGCTGGGCCATTTCTTTCGTCTGTTTCCTTGCGCTACCTCGCAAACGCGGGAGACAGCGACTAAGTATAATAAAAATAATAAAATATATATATATATATCCCTGGGGATAGGGGAGAAAGAATACTTCCCACGTATTCCCTGCATGTCGTAGAAGGCGACTAAAAGGGGAGGGAGCGGGGGGCTGGAAGTGCTCCCCTCTCGTTTTTTTTTTTTTTTTTTTTTTTATACTTTGTCGCTGTCTCCCGCGTTTGCAAGGTAGCGCAAGGAAACAGACGAAAGAAATGGCCCAACCCCCCCCATACACATGTATATACATACGTCCACACACGCAAATATACATACCTACACAGCTTTCCATGGTTTACCCCAGACGCTTCACATGCCTTGATTCAATCCACTGATAGCACGTCAACCCCGGTATACCACATCGCTCCAATTCACTCTATTCCTTGCCCTCCTTTCACCCTCCTGCATGTTCAGGCCCCGATCACACAAAATCTTTTTCACTCCATCTTTCCACCTCCAATTTGGTCTCCCTCTTCTCCTCGTTCCCTCCACCTCCGACACATATATCCTCTTGGTCAATCTTTCCTCACTCATTCTCTCCATGTGCCCAAACCACTTCAAAACACCCTCTTCTGCTCTCTCAACCACGCTCTTTTTATTTCCACACATCTCTCTTACCCTTACGTTACTTACTCGATCAAACCACCTCACACCACACATTGTCCTCAAACATCTCATTTCCAGCACATCCATCCTCCTGCGCACAACTCTATCCATAGCCCACGCCTCGCAAACATACAACATATATATATATATATATATATATATTTTTTATACTTTGTCGCTGTCTCCCGCGTTTGCAAGGTAGCGCAAGGAAACAGACGAAAGAAATGCCCCCCCCCCCCCCCCCCCATACACATGTATATACATACGTCCACACACGCAAATATACATACCTACACAGCTTTCCATGGTTTACCCCAGACGCTTCACATGCCTTGATTCAATCCACTGATAGCACGTCAACCCCGGTATACCACATCGCTCCAATTCACTCTATTCCTTGCCCTCCTTTCACCCTCCTGCATGTTCAGGCCCCGATCACACAAAATCTTTTTCACTCCATCTTTCCACCTCCAATTTGGTCTCCCTCTTCTCCTCGTTCCCTCCACCTCCGACACATATATCCTCTTGGTCAATCTTTCCTCACTCATTCTCTCCATGTGCCCAAACCACTTCAAAACACCCTCTTCTGCTCTCTCAACCACGCTCTTTTTATTTCCACACATCTCTCTTACCCTTACGTTACTCACTCGATCAAACCACCTCACACCACACATTGTCCTCAAACATCTCATTTCCAGCACATCCATCCTCCTGCGCACAACTCTATCCATAGCCCACGCCTCGCAAACATACAACATATATATATATATATATATATATATATATATATATATATATATATATATATATATATATATATGTATATATATATATATATCCCTGGGGATAGGGGAGAAAGAATACTTCCCACGTATTCCCTGCATGTCGTAGAAGGCGACTAAAAGGGGAGGGAGCGGGGGGCTGGAAGTGCTCCCCTCTCGTTTTTTTTTTTTTTTTAGTTTTTCCAAAAGAAGGAACAGAGAACGAGGCCAGGTGAGGATATTCCCTCAAAGGCCCAGTCCTCTGTTCTTAACGCTACCTTGCTAATGCGGGAAATGGCGAAGTTTAAAAGAAAAAAGTAAAAGAATATATATATATATATATATATATATATATATATATATATATATATATATATATATATATATATATATATATATGTATATATATATATATATATATATATATATATATATATATATATATATATACAGCACTGGTGGCTGATTCATGTGAGAAACTGCAGAAGCTGGTGACTGAGTTTGGTAAAGTGTGTGAAAGAAGAAAGTTAACAGTAAATGTGAATAAGAGCAAGGTAATTAGGTACAGTAGGGTTGAGGGTCAAGTCAATTGGGAGGTAAGTTTGAAGGGAGAAAAACTGGAGGAAGTAAAGGGTTTTAGATATCTGGCAGTGGATCTGGCAGCGGATGGAACCATGGAAGCGGAAGTGGATCATAGGTGGGGGAGGGGGCAAAAATCCTGGGAGCCTTGAAGAATGTGTGGAAGTCGAGAACATTATCTCGGAAAGCAAAAATGGGTATGTTTGAAGGAAAAGTGGTTCCAACAAAGTTGTATGGTTGCGAGGTGTGGGCTATGGATAGAGTTGTGCGGAGGAGGATGGATGTGCTGGAAATGAGATGTTTGAGGACAGTGTGTGGTGTGAGGTGGTATGATCGAGTAAGTAACGTAAGGGTAAGAGAGATGTGTGGAAATAAAAAGAGTGTGGTTGAGAGAGCAGAAGAGGGTGTTTTGAAATGGTTTGGGCACATGGAGAGAATGAGTGAGGAAAGATTGACCAAGAGGATATATGTGTCGGAGGTGGAGGGAACGAGGAGAAGTGGGAGACCAAATTGGAGGTGGAAAGATGGAGTGAAAAAGATTTTGTGTGATGGGGGCCTGAACATGTAGGAGGGTGAAAGGAGGGCAAGGATTAGAGTGAATTGGATCGATGTGGTATACTAGGGTTGACGTGCTGTCAGTGGATTGAATCAGGGCATGTGAAGCGTCTGGGGTAAACCATGGAAAGCTGTGTAGGTATGTATATTTGCATGTGTGGACGTATGTATATACATGTGTATCGGGGTGGGCTGGGCCATTTCTTTCGTCTGTTTCCTTGCGCTACCTCGCAAACGCGGGAGACAGCGACTAAGTATAATAAAAATAATAAATATATATATATATATATATATTTTTTTTTTTTTTTTTTTTTTTTTTATACTTTGTCGCTGTCTCCCGCGTTTGCGAGGTAGCGCAAGGAAACAGACGAAAGAAATGGCCCAACCCCCCCCATACACATGTACATACACACGTCCACACACGCAAATATACATACCTACACAGCTTTCCATGGTTTACCCCAGACGCTTCACATGCCTTGATTCAATCCACTGACAGCACGTCAACCCCTGTATACCACATCGCTCCAATTCACTCTATTCCTTGCCCTCCTTTCACCCTCCTGCATGTTCAGGCCCCGATCACACAAAATCCTTTTCACTCCATCTTTCCACCTCCAATTTGGTCTCCCTCTTCTCCTCGTTCCCTCCACCTCCGACACATATATCCTCTTGGTCAATCTTTCCTCACTCATTCTCTCCATGTGCCCAAACCATTTCAAAACACCCTCTTCTGCTCTCTCAACCACGCTCTTTTTATTTCCACACATCTCTCTTACCCTTACGTTACTTACTCGATCAAACCACCTCACACCACACATTGTCCTCAAACATCTCATTTCCAGCACATCCATCCTCCTGCGCACAACTCTATCCATAGCCCACGCCTCGCAACCATACAACATTGTTGGAACTACTATTCCTTCAAACATACCCATTTTTGCTTTCCGGGATAATGTTCTCGACTTCCACACATTTTTCAAGGCTCCCAAAATTTTCGCCCCCTCCCCCACCCTATGATCCACTTCCGCTTCCATGGTTCCATCCGCTGACAGATCCACTCCCAGATATCTAAAACACTTCACTTCCTCCAGCCTCTCACCATTCAAACTCACCTCCCAATTGACTTGACCCTCAACCCTACTGTACCTATATATATATATATATATATATATATATAGATATTGGAAAGGATCACAATTTTGCGCGTGATCATGATATTCCTATGAGTCCACGGGGAAAATGAAACACAATAAGTTCCCAAATGCACTTTCGTGTAATAATCACATCATCAGGGGAGACACAAGAGAGAAATATAAGTCAGTTGATGTACATCGAAGAGACGAAGCTAGGACGCCATTTGGTAAACGTGATTGTGACAATCACATGTTTACCTAATGGCGTCCTAACTTCTATATCTATATATATATATATATATATATATATATATATATATATATATATATATATTTAGAACTGGAGCTTTACAGTCATGAATGAAGGGATAAAAATATGGTAATGTGTGCCTGACAACATAGAAGGAATAAAGAATAGTGTGAACCTGAAAGCAGCCACACAAGAATTATACAAAATCATAAGGAGTAATTTTGGGAAACATACTAGAAATGCATATGACAGAAATACATGAATGACCTGCAAGGAAATTGGAGTGATTATTTAATGTGATACTGAGTGACCCAAGGAATTTAGTTGGAGTGACAACTGGAACATTCACATAAGGTATTGACTAATGTTTGAAAACAATGCCATATGAAACTAGAATAGAAAACTATGCCAGAGGAGTAGCTACTAAAAGAAGAGATACTATCATATAAGTAAAACAAGCAAGGGGACAAGGCAAGGTGGCCGAGAGAAATGTTGTTTATCGACATATAAGTTAATTGGTGAGCACAGCACTATCCCAGCCACTCTGGCAAAAGATCATTGTGGGAAGGTTATCTCTTCCATAACCTTCCATTATGAGGAGCCACCTGAATTTTCTTGGTTGTGTCCTTTAAGGTTTAAAGATTGAGCAAATTAGGGTATATGATTGATCATTATTTCTCATGGTTGGATAGGTTGTGTCCTGTTATGCTACACTTTCAAAATCATCAGAATGATTTATTGTGTAAGTTGTGGTACATTAAAATGTAGTCATTAGAAAAATTCAGACTTGCTAAGAGCTCCATATTCTTTGTTGTTGTACAGTTTTGATATAGAAAGTATTTAGTAGTGTGGCTGTAAGGCTTTATATTAAACAGTACAATTTAGAATAGAATTAATTAGTAAACAGTGCATTTGACAAGGTGACTCAAAGTTTAAAGAAATGAATGCATGAGCAATTTTTCACCATATATTTGAAACTGGCCCAGAAATTACATTGTGATTGGCTACTGTAGACTGAGGGGCTTCGACCTCCACAGCTTAGGCAGTGCTTAAGCTGCTGTGCATAAGTCTGCTGAATTGGTTCTGGGTACCCAGTAAAGTTAGGCTCTGAATTCAGTATCATGACATAGTGAGGTTTCACTGTATAGTTATTCCAGCAGTCCTCAGGCATCTCACCTTGAATCATATGTACATTTAAAGCCCTCTAACCAAGCAACAAATTTTTTATCCCCCATTCTTGAGAAACTTACCTGCACACCTATCCACTTTTAGCTGCTTTGTCACACTTTATCATACACAAGGCTCTGAGACCATTCATCTTGCCTGTCTTTCCCTATTTATACTAGGGCCCACTCTCATAGAATTCTTAGGGATTGTTACACGTCACATTCTTACTGTAAAACCATGTTTCTCACTTTGGTAATTTCTATTGTGCAGAAAGTCATACATTTGCTTGTCATGGAGATGTGTATAATTCCCTGCCTCCATCCAGTCTCCTTTCTTTTAGATATGTATGATGTTTTCATATATCTTCTACCTTGATACTTCTCTTGCAAAATTTTGACATTATTTCAAAGCTGTTATCAATTGATTGTGTCCTCATATATCTTCAGGAAAAAATGAGAAATATAATTAGGACATCTCAGTTTTAGAGAAAGGTTTTGTAACAAACCTCTTAGATTTCTCTGAGAGGATGAGGTTTGTAAGAAAAAGAGAAGGTTCGGTGGTTCATTTGTATCTGAATTGCTAGAAAGCATTTAACACTGAACTGCTTAAGAGACTAATTAAGAATAAGAAGGTGGATCTGCAGGCTGGAATATAGGGGAAACTTCTTTGATGGGTAGGAGGTTGTATCATTTCAAAGGAATGGAGAATGCATGTTAGAGTAGCCTTTTCCGAATGGGTGTAGGTGATGAGTAGAGGGCCACTGGTTTCTGTTTTGAAACCTTTACTATTTTTTATTCTAAATAAACAGGCTTGCTAGAAAGTATATATTTTTACCTGAATATGTTTGCATATGATGCAAATGTCATGAGGTATGTGAAAAGTGAGAAGGATTGCATCACCTCACAAGATGACCCAGACAGACTACAAAATTTGTCTGATAATTGGTCAATGAAATTTTGTCAAGCAAATGTAATGATGATGGAACAAACTGAAGTAAAGCCTCAGCGTAATCATAATCCAGTGGGAAATAAGCTTCAGGATTGTGTGTGTGAAAAGGACTCGTCACCATCCCTAAACTGTCACCAGTGTCTTAACATTAGGAAAACTTCTGGCAAATATAAGAATAACTTTCAAGAATATGGGTGAGGAAATATTTAGCAAGCTGTTCATATCTTATGTAAGGCCAAAACTAGTATGTGCTTTTCAAGTTTGGACACTTCACCTAAAGAAACACAAAGAGCTAATTGAGGAGGTCCAGAGGAGGAAATGAAGATGTTACAGTTGTAATAGAATTAAAGGAATTACACTAAAGGGAAAGGCTAGAGGCTGCAGATTTGCCATACTTATAAGAGAGAGGAGTGAGGGGTGACCTGAACACAACCTAGGTTTTTGATTAAAAGCAGATTGATGACATAGACTGCAAACAGTTCTTAGAGATGAAGCAACCAGAGGATGTAGCAAGAAATTAAGCTAGAAAGTTATTAAAAAGAAGTGTCACAGGGGCTCATTAGTTAATGGTTGTCATCCTAGGCTGGCATGTGTGTGTGTGTGTGTGTGTGTGCATACTTACATAGGAGTAAAGACATGATGCATATAAACAAGGTTGAGAGTTGGCAACAAGGGTGTAAAACTTTCTCCTTGTAACACACAAATTGTAATCACACAGACACACACCATTTTAATTGTCACTAGTTTACCACTGGGTTTTTGGCTTCAAAACTCACATAATCAGCATCACAAAATCTGCCATCCTAAAGGTGAGGATGATGTGTTGGTAGTGATTATTTTCTTCTGAGAAGGTGTTTCATGTCTATTTTGTTGTTATTATTTGCCCCAGTTTAGAGAACAAACATTTAGGGTGGCTATTTCTCCATATCTGTTATAGCCAGATCAAAATCAAAAGCATCAATTCTTCAGGCATAATTTCCCTCTAACTATTCCTTTTTGCCCACCATGGTGTTGCAACCCTATAGTTATTCTTCAGATATTACTTCAGTTACTAGTCTTTTGAACCACAGTAGGATTGAGTGCTGTGATTTCTATATATAAGTATGTATCACAGATTGACAGAAGTGAACTTGATGCTATTTGATAAGGTTAAATTTGAGCAGATAAGTAATGGAATAGGGAGAATGCATCAGATACCTTATAAAGGCCCTATCAAGTGTAGCAGTTTTAGAGAGTTAGGGGTCATTATAAATGTGAAACTAAATATAAGAGAGCATAAAGCACATGAACATTGTGTGTCAAGGGATTTTTATGATTCATAGAATTATCTCTACAGGAGATAGATACCTATCTTTGGGAATATGTAATGTATATGTAAGATAGTTATTATCATTGGGAATGTGTAATGTATATGGAAGGAGAAATACTACTGAATACTGCTGTTGTGTGGTCATCATAGAAACATTTTAGAAAGCTTCAGAAGCACTTTATGAGCAAAATTAAGCGAATGGAAAATATGGACAACCACAAAAATCTGAAAGAACTGTAATTGTATATCCTAGAGAGAAAAATATTTATGTGATAATCTTTGCATGCCAGTACTGTATATTGAAGATATAAAAGATGTGCATTAAACCTGAAAGCATTTTAACAGAGAATATACAGAATTATCAAGTTGTAAAGAATACCATTGAACATCCCAAAAATAGATAAAAGATATATGATAGTTATTCATTGTACTGCCAGGAGAAATAAGCAGCATTCATGGAACCATTACAGAAAGATTTGATAGGAAATATGACATTTACTAGAAATCAATCCCAGATAAATGAAGAATTGAAAATTATGTGATGCAGGTGGCAGCTGAGAAGAAGTCTTATAACATCAAGCAAAATGTGTGGTGAGGGCTTTGTGTTAGCCTTGCTATTTTAGCTTAATCTCATCATATTATTTGTAGGTAGGTAGGTAATCTCAACAGCTGAGGTGCTCTGATTTTCATATTTTATATACCAAATTTTCTTTTCATCCAAGATAGCCTTGATTGAAATGTGTTTTACCCATGGTCTGCTAGTTCCTCTAATGAACTTGCTAAGTGCATGTACATTGACTGATCACTGAAACCTTAGGACTGTTATTTCTACCTTTATTCTATCATCACTGCACACACACACACACACACACACACACACACACCTACACACCTCTAGCTCTCTCTGTAACCTCCTTAATGCAGTTTGATTTAGATTTGTGATTTTGTTTTTGTGGCTATAACATATAGAAACTCATAAATTTAGATTTTATTTGTATCAGTTTAGAGAACTGAAACATTTAGAGTGGCTAGTAGTTTTATTTTCAGTCACTTTAAATGTTATTTTTATTTATTTGATTATTGGTTTTTCCTGGGTGGGGTAGGTTAGGGTTTATCTGGCATGCTTAAGTTTGGTCACGACTGTAAGTTTTTGACAGACCCAGATGTTAGTTATTGGTATAGTAAAAGCCCACTTTCTATGGCCCGTTCCTTTTGACATCTTTCGTGATGTTCATCTTAAGAAATGATAGTGTTAGTGTTAGGAATGATTTTGTGAGCATGATTTTCATTAAGCACATCTAAGTTTACCAGTTGAACAGATTTCATTGCCCAATTAGAATTCAAGCATTTTTCTTTAAACCTAAGATTAAAGCACCAGGAACAGATAATTAAAGGATGCCCATAAATGAATTTAGCACATATTAGATAAAAAGGAATTTGGACAAACAAGCCCTGAAATGAAGATAGTTTTAAGGCTTGCACTTTGTAGTCAGGGTGGTAACATCCTTTATCTTGTTCTAGGTTTGCCATGAGAGAGGCGTTGGAATGAACAGTAGGCTGCCATCCTCGTCACTGTATAAGAACGATAGGAAGAAGCTGAGGTTTGGATGCCCTTTTTGTGGGCATGTCAGTCGTGATTCTTATGATCTCAAGAAACACATACGTACTCATACAGGGGAGAGACCCTATGCTTGTCCACATTGTGCATTTCGTACGAAAGATAGTAGTACCTTAAGTGACCACTGCCGCATTCATACAAGAGAGCAGCGATACTTGTGTCCGTTTTGTTCTTATCGTTGCAATAAAAATTATGATCTAAAGGCTCATTTAGAAAGTAAGCACAGTACTCAAGCAGTTGTACAAAAAAATCAGTTGTATGGTTGAGCCATGTCACAAGTTGAAATGAAAGTTATCTAAATGGCTCTTTTCTGCTGAAATATATGAAGCTGCTCTATTTATTTCAGTGTTATCTCTCACCCTTCCTAGGTGGTAGGCAGCCTCTGACCAGGGAGGTTCTACCAGTACGACCCATCTGAATATCAAAAGGGTTAGTGACTGCTTTACAGTGAGCTGTTACTGGGTCAAAGTATCTCTCCTTAGACCCAGGTTGCAGCCTTTTATTTTTTACACAGCCCACGCATGGACTACTGGCTTTCAGTTCATAAAATGTACTCTCTGCTTCTCATGCATAACACTTGACAAGACATGACTCGCACTACATGTTCTTGATACCTTTAGATTTTCTGGTGAGCATTAGTCCTCCAATTTGGCAAAGTTTTGTTAAAGTATTCGCAAGTAAGTACTTTCTTTCCCCCATCCCTCCAGCCCTCTTAACTCTCACTCTATCCTGTCTGGGTATTAGAAACCAATTGATGAGAGTATTTTATGTATATGTAAGAAGTAGAATTTAATACCACCAACAAAACAGAAAGAAATAAACATATTAGAAAGAATTCGGAATCACTTCACAAGCAAAATGAAGGGGATAGAATATTTGAACTGCTGGAAAAGGCTGAAAGAACAAATGTATTGCTTAGAATGAAGAGAAAGATAAATGATAATATATGCATGGCAACAAATTGAATGTTAAACCTGAAAGCCACCCAACAGGGAAAATACAAGTTATTAATACCTTGATGACACCATGGAACATACAGAAAACAAATTAGACAAAGATAAATGACAGCCCAAACAGGAAACTAGAATGAATATTCACTGGACTTCCAAGATACACACCTACACTCTCACATGCAAAAGATTGAAATAGAGGCAGTGGTAGAGGGAATTAGAATGAGTAAAACTCCCGGCAAAGGATAGGTAGGTATCGCTAATGGTAAATAATGAAACTTCCTTAGTGGAGTGTGTACATGTAACGAAAGATGCGGAAATATCCAAACAAGATTGTGCAAAAGAAAGCATTAATTAGAGTTTTTATGTTAAAGGTTGTATTTAAAATGACAGAGTTTGTGCATCCCATGATTAGGAGATATTTTGATAGATTTATGTAAAGTAAATAGGGTAACAGTTGCAGATTCTTGAATTCCTTAGGACAGTGGGTTTAAGTAAGAATTATACACCAAGAGGAATATATGATCAAGGAGAATCTAATTGTTGAAAGAGGAGATAAATGCAGACATATATGTACAGAGAGTAAGATTGGTTACAAAGGTTACTAAGGGAAGACATGAAGTTAGATGACAGATGAAAACAATAGGACATGGAATTTGCCAGATGACTGGAGTAAAAGAAACAGAGCAGCAAGAGATATGGAAAGCAGGTTAAGTGAGAGATTAGATATGGAGCAAAGGAGGCTCAGTAATGAAAGCAGAAATGCAAATAAATTTTTTGCATAATGGAACTATAGCATGAGAGGTAATAAACCAGAAAATATAAAAAGGTAGTGTATAATGTATTGTGAAAACATTAAAGTAAATTTACATCAACAATTAGAATTGTTAAAGGAAGGAAAATAATCCATGGAAAACATTTCATATGAATGTACTAGATTTGATAATTAACAAGTACAGAACCAAAACCAAATGCCTATATCAGTGAATGTACATTTGACAATTACATAATCTTTGAGTTACAGGAGCATACATGAATGAAAAATTAAAGTGTGAAGCATGACGAGGAGGGTATGAGACTGTTGTACATATAGAGTTGATGAAGACAAAACTAAGCAAGTTGGGGTAGCAATATATGTATGTGAACAAGTTTGATAATGAGAACATTATCTCTTGAAGTTTTACTGTTTACCATTAAACATACCAGCCTGAATATTTAGTATTGACATACACACCACTGAAATGCCAGGGTTCAGGGAAGTGATGGTAGTAATTGAGGAGATATTGAGATATGTAGCACTAGAAACAACAACAGTTTAGGCAGTTGATTTTGATTTTGTATTCTGTACACTGGAAAGGGGTAAGTCAGAGTAGGGATGGGATTATGAATTTAAACAGAACAACGACATAGCACTTGAGAGAGAACATCTAAATGAATTTATGTGTTGAAAGTTATAAATAAGCTAACAAGAAATGATAAATTGGTTGATTTCATATTTACTAATGACAGCACTAATCACAGGTATTGAGATTACTAAAACTAGTATCTCTGATCATAACAGAAATTAAGTTTATACTACTTTAGAGTCAATAGACAAAGAAATCAGAGTGAGGTAGAAGCTGTAGATAATACAAACAACTTCTACTCTTGACAAATTAAAGCTGAACTATGGATAATCTAATATAAATAGATAATGAAATGTAAGTAAATTTTCAAAAGACATATTGCAAAATAAGTGGCAGTCAACTAATACATAGGTCAAGTGATTGCAAAATTAGTACACACAAGAAAATATAGAGATACCATGACACAGAAGACAGTGGATGAATAGGTGAGAATGGAAGAAGCAAAGAGTGGAACAGTTAGAAAAAGAAAAAGAATAAGAAAAGCTGATAAGGTAACAATGAAGTCACCTTGAAGAGGACAGTTATTAAGTAGATAATGCAATTCAATGAATGGTTGTGATTCCAAAAGTCATATTTGCCTACATGAATAAATTATCTGAGATCATATCCTTTAAGGATGGTGACAGTTAATAAATGACTCCAAAAGAATCTACCAAATGGTAATTGCATAGCACAAGAGAGAATGATGAAATGTTTAATGGATATGACAAATATGAATTAACAAATGTTAACGGAAATACACAATTTTTATGTGAATTGAAATGGTAAGTTTCAATGCATTTTTTAGATACCTTGAGAAAATTCTGAAATTCACATGATTGGAAAGAAAATGTAAAGGAAGAGAGAATGGGTTGAAAGAACTGGAAGTATATGGTGTAGTACAATGAAAAGAAAGAAATGGTAATATATGCCTGGCATGAAGAATATTTTAAACCTGAGAGCAGCTCAGCAAAGAAGATAGAGAATCAGAGCAGTGTAATTTGTGGATTATGCACTGCAGTACATGGAGAACTAAGAAATGTGGAGCTGTTATAGGAATGTTCAAAAGAAGAAAAGTTGAATACTCTTTTGTTGTATAGTCGCAAGCTAAAAAGAGCAAAGTAACACATTTGAATGCAGAAACATTTTATGTAAAGAATTATGACAGAATGCTGGTTCCCAACTTGCATGTGGAAATAACATGCTACTAGTACAAAAGGCTTGGAAACTGTGTAAAATATTACCTCTTAAATCCAGTGGTGCATCATGCATTTAAGGAGAGGTTGCCTTAATCATCCAGGGTACAAGACACTTCAGTTCCTTGCCAACTATCATCAAAAATGCCATGGGTACAGAGAAGAGAAGTTTAAGAGTGCACTGGACAAGTACTTACAAAGTGTATCTGACCACCCAGGCTGTGGGGACTCTGTGGTCTTGAGGGCTGTGTCTGACCACCCAGGCTTTGGGAACTCTGTGGTCTTGAGGGCTGTGGCTTCCTTCAGCTTGGTCAACCAATGACCCAACCCAACAACCTACATACAGAGGACCTACTAGAAGAGAAATAGTGAAGGAAATGTCAAAGATTTAAGGATGATTATAAGTGAAAATCTTCAATGAATTTAGGAACATATTGCTTTCCAGGCAAACAATAAGTGGAATGATCATGAGAACATTTGCGGCAAAAGATAGACCAATAAATAAGAAATTTTTATATATAGGAAGTTCTGCTGTGTTGCATGGTCACCGGTAAAACATTAAACAATATAGAGCACAAAACATTTCACAAGTAATGAATGGATTAGAGCTTATGAATTACCACAAAAGATTAGGTACAGTTTGGAATGTTGAAGGGAAAGATACATGATGTATGTCGCGCAACAAATAGAAGGGTTAAAGAACAGTTTTTTAAACCTAAAAGCAGTCATTCATGAAAGACAAGGAGGACATGATTAGATATGGAGAGTTAGTTGATGGGAACATCATTCTTCAATGTACCACTCAGGTTTAGAGCAGTGCGTGTAAGCTGTGCTGTCATGGCAAAATCTTGTTGTTGATAAGTGCTCTCTCTCTCTCTGGCAATATGTGTTTGTTGGTACTCATGCATTATATGTGTGTGTGTGTGTATGTGTGTGATACTGATAGTACAAAGAGCATTAAAATGAAATATGGAATCTCTTCGTTGTGTGAAGTAGAGGAAAGCTTTTACTGGCATGTAGCAAAAATCTGACCAGTTTGATACCTTCTTCATTTTCTGAGAGCCTTGTCTCAGGTGGTCATTGAGACTGATATGTATTTTTGCATCATTTATATTTTGATTTTTTGAAATTTAAATTTCAGAAGAATGCTTCTTTCCTTTTTTCCCACAGTTTCATCAAAATGAATTATAGTATAATGTTTTATGCATGAAAAAAGTAGTTTTTTCTACCATCTCAACATCACTTGAAACATTTGTTTTAAAGGGGGATGGGTATGATTTTGGTTAATTTCAGGTGGCAAAACAATTTTTGAAAATAGTGTGTTCAGCTCCTCAGAATAAGAACTATTGTCAGTTTGAATGTATGACATACCGTTTTTGTGTAAGTTGATTCATTGTGTGCTGTATTAGTGTATTGCATTTTGAGAAGACTGTTGTTCATGTTATGCAAGTCGTGAAATTAGAGTATCTCATTTTTGTAAGCTTCCCTGACCACAACCCCTGGGCAGCTATGGAGGCTTCATGGTTGTTGAATGTAACAAAAGGGTTCAGCTAAGCATTATGTTCAGGGTTTGATTAAATTTTTATGCAGCCATTATAGTTGTCTGACATGAATCTTTATGATCATGTATAGCTTCTCAATGTGTTTCTTTAAGGCAGGTATGGGAAATCAGCAACGAAACACATTACCCACAGCATTGTAATGCAGACATATGCCAAAATTATATGACTGTGTATGTGTAATTACCATTTTGCACTAAAGAAAAGACGTGTAATTACCATTTTGCACTAAAGGAAAAGTGTGTTGCATGTTAGGCCCCATTTCATGAATTCTCTCTGCTATCTTACAACTCTCTAAACTTGTATATATTGTCTAGATTTAGTTTGCTTATTTTGTTTCATTCATTCTATAAAAGTACTTTTTTACATCTTTTATAGCATATTTCTTGCTTAATTTCATGTCATGGTGTGTGATTCTTGTATGTTTGTGTATGTTTGTAATTACTTATTTATACTGTACTGAGAGGGAGTTCTACACTTGTCAGGGCCCATTTCTTTAATTTTCCCTACTAGCATGCATCTTTTTAGATTTCTGTGCTGTCCTCATTCAGTCTTGTATAACATATAACTTATCCACTCATCTTGTATATTTTTTTCACTTTTATACGGTATATTCTATTCATCCACTGTTATACTATAAATGTACTTTGCATCTTTTCTTTACAGGTTTCTTGCTTAATTTCACCTTATGGCTTCTCTGTGTTTTATCCATGCATCTTTCAAAGACTGTTGTTTGTCTTTGTCATTCAGCTGGTTTAAACACCTTAAAGGTTATGATCAGTTCAACACCTCTCTCCTTTTCATAGGGGGCAAATATAAGCCCTTTACCCTTTTCCTGTGTTTTTTTATAATTTGATATATTTAGTCCAAATTAATTTGTAACATGGTCATATATTTTTAGGCCAAATGTTGAAAGATAACGAGAAATTTGTGTAGTTGTAATAGCATCAGCACCACAGTTGGTTCAAACTAAGTACTGGTCTTGGCTTGCTTATATTAGTTGAGATGAGCACTTCTTTTCATGAGTAGATATATCATGATATATGAACTTGGTCTGCTTAATCCTGGTCGGTGGGTTTTTGATAGATAATCAGATATTTAAAAATCTAATGCTCACGAAAACATTTATAGATCTCCAAGAATGTTAATATACATGGGAATTATTGATAGTTATTCTTAGTACTGTTTTTGTCATGAGATATTTTGTACAAGTTTGAAGTAAGTTTCTGAGGCCTGTTTATAAGGTTAAAAGTAACACACGACGTATTTGTTATACTTGTATTGGAAGTAAATCAAAACCGTATTCCAATGTAGTTTGCTTGTGGTGAGTATAATATTAGATGCGTGTATTGTTGATTAGCAGTTATGGAACATGAATGGAAACATCACCTTCAGAATTACTCTCGGTCTAAAATGAATTCTAATTGTCGTTCAGACATGATGGGAAATTCAAAGAAGAAGTAAGATGCCTTTCTTTTCATTATAGGGTTGTGGAGATGGTCGGTTGGCGACAGTCCTCACACCAAGGACAGGGCATGGGTTTGAGGGGGGTAACGTGTTGGCTGAGAGAAAAAAACCTGTGGGCTCCGTGAAAGTCTGCCCTACATGTGGTTACCTTTCACAGGATATGTGCGACCTACGAAAGCACATCAGGATCCACACTGGAGAGAAACCTTATGCATGTTCACTTTGTCCATACCGTTCTGCTCAAAGCAGTAACTTAAAGACTCACTTTCGTAAGCACCACCCTGGTGCATTTGTTAATGCAAATAATCCTTTTCTTTAAATAATGCTAGTCACTGAAGTATTTAGGGGTGATAAAGGTTCATTGTTTGAGATGGGTTGGTCTTGTGTTCTTTGCAAAAATTTATGGTAGTTCACAGAATGTTATGTTATGGCTTGACTACAAAAGCATTTGATATGTATGCTTGTTGTCTGTCCTAATTTTCTAAGATATTTGAATATTCACATCTTTTGGTAATTATCATTTTATGAATTTGATATGAAGTTATCTTTTGTCAGACGTATTTTAGATGTCTTATTAAGGCTTTCTGTATTGCCACTTCCAGAAATTTCTTGTTGCTAAGAAATGCACACCACATTTTTATGGAGTGTTTGACTTGAACACAGTCTTGCTAGTTTGCATTATGTATATGTTTGTTTAGATTTCAATACAAACATTGTACAGGTTTAAAACTACAAAGTATTTTGTCAAGCCTTTTAGAAAAAGAAAAAGCTGGGATTTGGCCCGTCAGTCTTAAGTTAGTATTCAGTACAAAAATTGGAGGAAATACTGCTGGCGAGTTACAGTACAGTATATCTTACACCACTGTATAGCAGTGTTGTTTAAAATTTTTCCCACTTTACCTTACCTTCTACCTGCCACAACAATGATTCTCATCACATAGGTTGACTGTTCTTTCGATATTTCCCAAACTCTGTATTTATTACATCTATTCCTAGCAAATTAGGAATTGACAAGCTTTCCTTTAAGAAAGAAGTGAAATGTAAACAAGTTGTACTAGCTCTGCATCTGAAAATGTACCTTTGTAAATGATTGTTGAGGGGTGACAGGTGTATTGATTTGATGCAAGAACACAGGTTTTCATGAACTATTGATAAGCTGCTGATAGTTGAGACTCCAGTCACATCTAAACTAGAACAGGTGTATTTTGTATGAATGGTTCAACATGAAGTGATATGAAGGTACACCAGTTCTAGGCCCAATGCCGATATCATTATACCCATTTCCAACGCTTTAGATGATTTTCTATAACTTTTTATAGGCGGTTAGATAAGTATGGCCTGTTAGAACATTAACCCATAAACTATGGCTATTAACAGTTGATGTTCTAACACCCTCCTCCTCTGTATAGATATTCAGTGTCATGGTGATGAAGAATAGCATTTTGTATTCCAAATGTTTTGACATGTCATCATAGTGGTTAAAACAGAGAGATATTATAAAGGATTAAGAATAGATATCCGATAAAAATTATTTAGCTAAACACTAAAAGTACCTCTTAAAACAGTACAACAAGAAAACAATACACCTAAACTACGTTTAATAGCATCAAAAACATGATATTAACTGGTTTAAATTTTATAATATGAAATTACTAATATTCACAAGTTATTATCAGAACTTCGTGGGGTTACTTCAAAATTATCACATCGAGAAAGAGTATTGCATAAATCCAGGTGTTCCACTTCTGCTGAAAGAAGAGGGTTGCACAATTTACAACCAGTCCTACTTGACTGACCAAAGTATTTTGAAGGATTGCATGGTGCTGGTTACACATTGTGTTGCAACTAGGGTAAGCAAAATGATAAATATGTGCAAGTCAGCTGACATGCTTTCTTTTAGATAAAAGAATGAGTTGACCTTAAAAGAGTTTACAGGTAGAGATATAAAAACATGTTGGGGTAAAACATGGAATGAATTTTTTTGAAGAGTTTCTTTGATATTAAGCGTCACTTTGATATTAAGCGTCACTTTTCCCAAATGTAGCAGCCCAAGATAAATCACCGTATTAACCTTTGGAATACATTGTTTGGGTTGGTGCTTATTGTTCAAAAATTTATGAACAAGGTTATTAAATAGTAGAATGTTATATCCATTGTCTTTTGAATATATTCTTAAGAACATTATCTTATTGTGAAAACAGGTACAGCTATCTAGGGGGCTTTTAACAGCATTGATTTTCAAGTTAGAGTGGCAGTAGCTTATAGACCTGAAAAAGTTGATAATGGAAGACTTAGAGGTTATCATTGTATTTCATGAGAAATAAGTCTGTTAAAAGGGACATGACATTGATTTCCATAGTCAATCTTTTTCATTTTTCCCAAAGGGCTGTTAGTGCATGGTATATCTTGAAAAAGGTGTAAGTTTACTATGGCATTTTTCCAGCCTTACCTGTTAATGATAACAAAGAATACTGATAAAAATTGGACAAAGTAGGGAACCCATTGTGACACTATCTGTTTGCTTAAATAACAGTATTGAATATTGAAAAGTTTTCTTTAACACATTTTAATACATGTCAGATTTACACAAATATTGATAGTCTCATCGAGAGGAATGTTAGTAAAAAGGACTTAACATAAAGATTGACCATATAGTAGGAATCGGGAACCTATTACAGCCAGATAAGTGTTGTGTTTCCTTGTCATACTTGGCAGCCAATCTCCCTCAAGCAATTTTAGGGTGAAAGCTGTGATATTTCTAAATATAATTATTTTATCTACCTATATAGAGTGTTTGGGGCTTGGTTGTGGATGGGGATGCTGGTTTCAGTGCATTATATATGATAGCAAGAGAATGGATGTCAGCAAATGAGGCCATTTCCTTATCTTTTCTTGCTGCTACCTCACTAATCCAGGATAAGGTACACACACACACACACACACACTTCCGTGCTGGATCGCTGTTTCCTGTGTTAGCGAGGTAGCACCTAGAAATAGACAAAGTATTCAGGTGATGCCTTACTGCATTAGGCTTGAACCTGGGCATATGATATAGTCAGTGTCTGTGGGGTTTGGAAGTGGTTGGTATGCTATGGCTTGGGTGCATTGCATAACATCTTGTTAGTGGGTGCCTGTAAATGAGGCAATTGTTTTTTTGTTCCTGACACTACCTTGCTAGGGCTGGTGAAATTGTTTGTGTGATGGGTTGCTATTATTGTTGATATTATTATTATTGGTAACAGTAGTAATAATAGTGTTTGCTTTTATTATTATTTTTTATTAATTTATACTTAGTCGCTGTCTTCTGCGTTAGCGAGGTAGCGCATGGAAACAGACGAAAGAATGGCCTAACCCACCCACATACCCATGTATACACATAAACGCCCACACACGCACAATATATTATTATTATTATTATTATCGTTGTTATTGGTATTATTCTTGTTGCTGTTGGTTTTTGTTAGTTTGTGAGTACAGCTATTCAGTGTTCTTACAGTCCACGGTGAGGTGCGTGAAGACTGGCTGAAATTATGTATATTGCCCCTATATGAGAGCAAGGGGAGCAAAGGTGAATTCTCAAATTATAGGTATGTCTGTTGAGTATACTTAATAACATGTATGGGGTGGTATTTGTTGAGAGAGTTGTGGTATGTACAGAACATCTAGTTGGCAAGGAGGTTTAGAGGATGTGTGGACAGTGTTTGTGTTGAAACATTTGTCAAAGAAATACTTAGGAGAAAGTGAATTGCATATAGCATTAACCAATGTAGAGAAAGCATATGATAAGGTTGACAGAAAGCCTTTGTGGAGGGTGCTGTGAATACGATATACAGAGTAAATGACAAAAGATGCTTGTGGAAGGCAGTGTGAATATTTTGTATGGATAAACGGAAAATTATAGAATAAAATGAGATTTTTACCAGGAGAGTAAAGCATGTGAACAAATGGAAAGTGGAGAGGGTAGGTGTATCTGGGTGAAGGTAGGACTGCATTAAGGATTAGTCATGTCACCACAGCTTGATTTATTAGGTGCTGAGAAAGTTAAATGCATGGTTCTTAAGCAGGTCTGCAGTATGCTGCAAAGTGAATAATTAACTGTTTGCGTATGACATTGCTATGTGATAAACTAGAAACTCCCAAGCTGGTTTTGGGAGATTGTCAAAGGAGGAAGTTGAGAGGGAATGTGAACTAAAGTAAATAGGTGCAGCAGTGGGGTGAGACAGGGTTTGAGTCTAATTGTTTTAGAAGGATGGGAAGTGCTCTTGGTACCTAGGAATGGTTGTGGTAGTGGATGGAGCCATGGGGACTGAAGTGAGTCATGGATTATGAGAGGTGGTTAAGGTCCTGTATGTACAAAGGAGTGGTTAAGGAAAAGATAGGTATGTTTTATGATGTAATGCTTCCAAAAGCATTAATTGGATGCAGTTCTTAGGCTGTCAATGTTATAGAAAGAAAGAGGGTGGATGTGTTAGAAATGAAATGTCTTAGGATGATATGCTGTGTGAGATTGATCATGTAAGGAATGAGTATGAGAGAGAAAGGTGGTTGTAAGTGCACTCTTTTTGAGAGATCTGATCAGGTGTACTGAAATAGTTAAGATATATGGAGAGAAAGCTAAGCCAGAGTAAATGGTCCTGTATGTCAGAAGTGAAAGGGAAGGGGAGACCAAGAAGGAAATGAAAGGATAGAGTGCAGGAGTCTTTGGAGGTATAAGGGCCTGAATATTTGGGATGGAGTAGGGGAAGTGATAGGCATGCATGAGATAGAATGAATTGGATCAATGCAGTATGGGGGGAGGCATCATGCTGTTATTTGGCTGAGCCAGGGCATATGTGTTGGTTATGGTGAATATTATGATGTGGTCATTGGCTTTGGTTTGAAAGTAAGCACATAACAACTTGAGACTGGATTAGTGCCAGTTAGGTCATTGTTGGTTTGTTCTGATGTTACCATGCTAAGGCAGATGAAGAAATTAGGTATGGAAGTGATGTTGATATTATTGTTATGGATTTTATTGCAACAGTACTAAAATTCAGACCCATAAGAAAATAATGAATCACTTTAAGGAATTGTATAAAACTTGGGTTTAAAAAGTTTGTTGGAGTTTTTAGCAGCTCATGCGTCAGAACCAAAAATTAAGGGTATATATAGGATTTGAATGTGAAAGTTATTTAGGTAAAGTCATATTCATGTATACAATAAAGTCCAGTACTCTTGTTATGCATTTTGTCGACAGTTATTTGAGAAATTATGAGAATTTATCATTTACTTCAATGGTATAGACGGTAAGATGTTTGATGATAATGAATCATATATATATATATATATATATATATATATATATATATATATATATATATATATATATATATATATATATATATATATGATTTTGATTAGATGTTTGCCTTATTAGCACCTTTTACAGAAATCTGTTGAAAGTGTTCAGGTACAAATTAGAGTTCAAATATTTAATGTGTAAATAAAAACGAATTTGATTTCTTTGAATGTATTTGAATACAGAATGATAGAAAAGTAATGTAAAGCACATATCCCCCACTTCCTATGGCACAACTTAATTTTTTTTCATAAATGATAATGGTTTTTAGGTCATAACATGTATGAAGAAGTGAATATTGAAAAGCCTTAGATTTTTCTCCCTTAGATTTCATGGAACTAATTGAGTGATAGTAGAAAATATGAAGTAGCATTGGTGGTGTGAACATGCAGTGCTAAGTGGGTTGTTCTCTCCCTGGTAGGACACATCGCAACCTCGCTTTCCTGTGACTATGATGAAGGGGTCTAGACGCCAGCACGAATGCCCACACTGCCCCTACATAGCACGAGACAAGACTGATCTGCGTAAGCATTTGTACACCCATACTGGCGAGAAACCATATGCCTGCCCATACTGTTCATACCGGGCAAGGCAAAACAGCTGTATTAGAACACATATGCGCAGACATCATCCATTTGCCATGATATAGATGGTATTGCTTTTTTGCTGTTAACAATGAAACCTTCAAAAAGCAATAGATATATAAAGGAGGTTTAAATTTACTTTATTTTTGGCGACCTATTTCTGTACTTCGTAAATTGCTAGCTTATAAAACTTGGTATTGTTCATTAAGATCAAGTAAGACTGACAAACTTGTTAGTGTTTTCTTGGTTTACTGTTTACTCTATCAGGGAACAAATCAATAAAATTCCTACATCCATCTCGGTTTCTCTTATAAATGCAACCTGATTCCCATTTTCTGATGTGATAAGGAAAAGCTTAATGAAGACTTTTTAACTTGATACAGTTTTGCGACTGAGAAAATACTTTTCAGAAATCAATTTAAGAACTTCACATATGAGGAAATTCAAAATTACCCTTGAAACCCCCTCTTAGCAGAAAGGTAGCTGGGCTGCAGTTCAAGGTTTTGTTTTGTATTTCAAGCCTCAGTTTAATTAGCAACAGTATTTTGGTATTTATATTTTGATATATGGTTGGAGGAGCTTCATGGAATTAGTACTAAACTATAACCATCTTGGATCATCTGGAGTACAAATTTTATCTGCTAGGTTGTCTTCAGTAGTAGATAGCAACAGCAGAAACATTGTAGTATGATTTATTCTTGCAAAACTTAAGAGAATTTTTTTTTACTATGATGATGATGAACTGCAAGTTAGATTATCATTAGGACTTATTAGCTTAATATCTCCCAAAGAAGTTGATGGATTGTACTTTACGTTACTGATGGGGTGTTTAAAGGTGTCATCATTAGTGTTTAAACCAAAGTGGAAAGTTTTAGATATTTCTTAGCATTCCTGTATCATCTATTTTTTCATATATTTTAGTGTCTCTTGACATACTTGTTCATCATGCACAAAAGCATTACAAAAAGCAAAATATTTTTTAGAAAACACGAAAGAAATGTTCTGTATGGGACTGGTTCATCAAGAAAATGCTCAAAGTTGTTTTAAGAAATCATTTAATGATATACCATATTTTGTGTAAATAGGTTAAAGCATAATCTTTAACTGTGATAGTGTTCCCCCCTGGGGTTTCTTGATTGCTTCAGTATATAAGTCTGCCTATTATCAATCAGTTACAAACTCCCCTCCCCCTTACTGACTATGAACAAAGTGCTTGATATATCACCTGTAATTTATTTAGTTTAATGAGCTTTGTTTGTATTATGAATGTTTTATTGATGCCTTTTTTTTTTTCATGTTCCTTTACACCACTTTCTTCGGGTCATCCCCATTCGAACATATGATGTAGCCCTTTCTGTCATATATATATATATATATATATATATATATATATATATATATATATATATATATATATATATATATATATCTCTTCTCTCTCTTCTCTCTCTTCTCTCCTCTCTCTTCTCTCTCTTCTCTCTCTCTCTCTCTCTCTCTCTCTCCCTCTCTCTCTCTCTCTCTCTCTCTCTCTCTCTCTCTCTCTCTCTCTCTCTCTCTCTCTCTCTCTCTCTCTCGAGTTCAGGTGATTCCATTTCACCCATTATTCTGTTGCTGTGAAATAACTTCTCCCTCATTTATAGAAGTTCCCCACCTAGTTTCACGTATGATATTCATTACTGGTGGTAGATTTGAGTGAAAGGCTGCAGTTGATTTCAGAGATTGAGAGAGTTTGAGGCAAGAGAAAGTTGAGAGTGAATGGGAATAAATGCAGGGTACTTAGGTTTAGCACCAAGGAGAGACAGGTTTGTCAAGGTGTGCATGTTAAAGAGAAAACTAGGAGGAAGTGAAATTGAATTTTTTAAAGACCTTGGAATGGACATGGAAAACAATGGAATCATGGGAGCTGAGAAAAGTTGTAGGGTAGACCAAAGGAAGGTCTTGGGAACATTGAGAAGTATTTGGAGAGAGTTTAATATTTGGTAGTGCAAAGATGGGCATGTATAAAGGTTTAGGAGTTCTGGCAGTCTTGTACAGATCCAAGGCATGGGCTCAACACAAAGTATTGAAGAGGGTGAATGTTTTGGAAATGAATTATTTGACAACAATATGTGGTGTGAGGAGGATTGATTAAAAAATTGTAGGGTAAGAGAGGTATGGTAATCAGGAAAGTATGATTGAGAGAGTTGAAGAGAATGTATTGAAATGGTTTGGACATGTAAAGAGGATAAGTGAGGAGAGATTGACAGAGAAATTATGTTTATCATAATGAAGGGGACATGGAGATGGGGAGACTAAATTGGAAATTGAAGGATGGAATGGTAAAGGTTTTGAGTACACAGTACTTATGCATGCATGATGGTGTAAGGTGTCCATAGGATAGAGTGAATTAGAGAGGTGTTATGTAGGGACTGAACCAGGGGATGTGAAGTGGCCAGGGGAAACCATGAAAAGGTTTATGATGCCTGATTTTGGACAAGTGGCTCTGGTATTGATGCATTACTTATTACAGGTAGAGAGTGAATGTGAGAAAATCAGGCTTTCTTTCATCTGTTTCTGGTCCTGCCTTGATGATGCAGGAAATAGCTAATGGGTGTGAGAAAAAATGTGTGATTGTAATTACTTTTTGTACTGTTCAAGGAGGGAGTTTCACATTCATGGGGCCCTGTCTCGCAAACATTCTTTACCTTCATACACCTTAAATCTGCATGTTTTGTGTATTAACTATGTCTTCCTTCAGTACTGACACTCGTCTGCCTCCCTTGTATTATAAAATTATTTCTTCATATCTTTTTAACAAGTGTCTTGCTTAATTTCATGTTATTTATCCCCTTTGGTCTTTCTATCCCTTCATATCTCAAGGAACTGTTCACAGACTATGTCGTCGATAAGGTTACCTCCCATCTTCATCCTTCCAAAATGGACAAATTTAAGGGTTCTCCATTTAATTCAGCTCTCTTAATTCTGGCACCATGTCTGTTGCTCTCTGGATGTTCACTCATAGCTCTTTATGCTAATTTAGGTGCAGTGACCAAACCTAAGTCTATTCTAGTTTTAACATTATGTAGGATATTTATGGCTAGTTGAATATCTCCTAACCCATGTACTTGAAAATTATTCTAATGTTTGCCAGCAGACAGTTTCTTTCCTTAACTATTCTTCTAATGTGGAACTTTTATGACATATGGAGTGATGTCGTCCCAAGTCCTTCTCACACGCAGAATCCTGGAGCTTATTTCTTAGTTGATGATAATCATATTGATGCCCACTCACTATTTCCTATTCTCATTACATAACTATTGTTTGGGGAGAATTACATCTACCATGTATCAGACCAACTTTGGAGTCAGTTTTGCTCCCTTTGTAAGGTGATACAGTCCTCCTTGCTTTTCACTTCTCATTCACTGATATAATCTTTTATCCATAGGTGTTCCCTCATTACTCTTGCATGGTGATTAAGCTTCTTGATCAGCCTCTCATGTGATAACAGTGTCAAGTGCATTTAGGAAATTTAGATAAAAAACTCCACCCAGTCTTCTCTTTTGTCTAAGACGTAGCTCACTTTCTTGAAGAAATCGAAGAGGTTTTACACATGAACGTTCCCTAAACCCATGCTGTGTCTTACTTAGGTAATTTCTGTTTTGTAGAATGTAACCCTTTTGCACTCTGATTACCTTTTCCAAAATCTTGTAGACCTTTATCATTGAGACTGGTTTGTAGTTCAGTGCCTGTCCCCGATCTTATATCTTATAGTTATTTATGACATTTGTTCTTTTCCATTTCCGTGGCACTCTGCCTCTCTCCAGCAACATCTTCAGCAGTATTTCTAGAGGTTTATGTATCATACCTGTGTACATCTTTAGCGCAAATGATGAAATTATGTTTGGAACGATGTGGTATACCAGGGTTGACGTGCTGTCTCTGGATTGAACTAGGGCATGTGAAGCGTCTGGGGTAAACTATGGAAGGGTTTTTTGGGCCTGGATGTGGAAAGGAAGCTATGGTTTTGGTGCATTACACACGACAGCTAGATACTGAGTGTGAACGAATGTGGCCTTTGTTGTCTTTTCTGGCGCTACCTCACGCACACACGGGTGAAGGGGTGTGCCATTTCATGTGCAGTGGGGTGGTGACGGGAATGGATGAAGGCAGCAGGTATGAATATGTACACATGTATATATGCGTATGTCTGTGTATGTATATGTATGTATGCGTTGAAATGTATAGGTACGTATAAGTGCATGTGTGGGTGTGTATGTATATACATGTGTATGTGGGTGGGTTGGGACATTCTTTCGTCTGTTTCCTTGTGTGAACCTCGCTAACGTGGGAGACAGCAACATACAATTTACAAAGTTCCAGCATCCAGCACAAACACAGACTTATAGACCCTTTTGCCACCATGACTGAGCAGAAACTGAGATATCCATGACAGACTGTTAAAGGGAGGAGGGTGGGGGTTTCAGAGTATGGTCGGGTGGGGGTTTCAGAGTTTGGTCGGGTGGGGTAGGGTAAGGTGGTTGAGCCTGGGTAGTGATTGTGTGTTCAGTTAGTATCTTTATGCTATCTTGTCCTGACAATCAATGATGGTATGTGCCTTAAAATTACCTGGGGATAGGTTAAAGTTATTGATATTAGTGATTAAGACAGATTCAGTAACATTACGAGCAACACAATTTGATGAAGGTTACAGCATGACTGGATTGTTAAGGTCTACTGGGTGATAATTTTCTTGAGAATGTTTAGCAGTTGCATGACTGCGGTTACTTCAGTACTGACTGCCTGTGCTAATAACATCTTTTAGTTTCTGTTTTTCCTGTCTGGCAAGTGTTAACATCCTTACATGACTTACATTTACGAAAAACTCGTCCAATTTTCCAATAATTTGGTCTACTTTTGATAAGGGTCTAACAGACAGATTTTTTATATTGAAAGGCAACATTAAAAACTTTTTGTAACTGTCTTACATTAGCCACATTAGGGGAATAGACAACACCAAACATTTAGAATTATTACTTTTCTGCATTGTTGTTACTAGATGTGTAAGATGTCTTCCTGGCTTTTAACCAAGCCGTGTTCACAAACCACTTGGGATAACATTAATTCCTGAAAGTACACTTTATTTTTCTTATATTCATGTTCTAGACTTATGGGATCACGTGTACACAGTGCTCTTAAGAACATGGACATACTGCAGACATGATCATTGTCCCATATGTTTTATAATTTTCTAAACCTTTTGTCAACTATGGCATAGACTTCTTTGACTTCTCCATCTCTTTAACATTGTATATTATTCTTTGTACAGCTTTTAGTTTTCTACTTACCCCTGTGTATGTGACCCTTGATGTATGTTCCTTCATATAGATCTTCAGTCTTTCTGTATGTCAGTCAGATGCTTGCCTTCTATTGTCAAGAGATTGTGTGTTTGCTCTAGTCCTTTCTGTTAAAAGAACAGCTACCAAAATTGTTCCATGTGCTCTTCCCAGCTGACTATAGTCACTAGATTCTGTATGTGTTTTAGCACTTTTTTTTCTTTTTACCGAACAGCATCTAGGACTTCTACAAAGGACCCATCAGACTTAATTTACCCTTTAATGAATTTGCTTTCTTATGTGTGATTATTTATCAGCTGAAGCATCTCTGCTAGATTAAGTATTGTTCATACTTAGTAACTATATTTCTGCATTTCCTAAGTTCCTCTTATTTCATGACACCCATCAGAATCCTTCAGCTAATTCTTCAGTTTCTATAATTCCTCTGTTTGTGTTAACTTTTATTCTTGCCTCTATTGCTCATAGCATCTCCAACCTTAGTTTTATTGTGATTCCTCTTTTATCTCTGCATCTTGTGTGTCTAATGATTTTGTTGACTTGACTGGTCTTGGTACATTACCTTATTTGAGTCCATACCCCACTGCAGTTCAGTTTAAAACAGAAAACCATTGTACACTACTTGGATTTGTTAGTGTTTGTTTCCAGGCATGTTGTAGCTTTCCTGCCTAATTTATGTTTCAGATTTTTTTTCTTATCTCTCTTTCAAGGTATGTCAAAGATCTTGAATTGATTCCCCTAAATGATACAGGTAATAGTGATGAGGTATACTAGTACAAAATAGCTTTAGTCTTCAGGAGATTTTAGATTTTCAAGTAAAGTGCTGCTTGAACTTCACATGCACTTCAGCTAATAGGGATAAAATCCTGTTTTGGTTATATTGTTACATATATATATATATTTTCTTTCTTTCTTTTAAACTATCCGCCGTTTCCCGCATTAGCGAGGTAGCGTTAAGAACAGAGAACTGGGCCTTTGTGGAATATCCTCACCTGGCCCCCCTCTGTTCCTTCTTTTGGAAAATTAAAAAAAAGAAAAAAAAAAAGAAAAAAAAAAATATATATATATATATATATATATATATATATATATATATATATATATATATATATATATATATATATACATATATGAGTCAGTTGTTGTTTGCTGATGATACAGCGCTGGTGGCTGATTCATGTGAGAAACTGCAGAAGCTGGTGACTGAGTTTGGTAAAGTGTGTGAAAGAAGAAAGTTAAGAGTAAATGTGAATAAGAGCAAGGTTATTAGGTACAATAGGGTTGAGGGTCAAGTCAATTGGGAGGTAAGTTTGAATGGAGAAAAACTGGAGGAAGTAAAGTGTTTTAGATATCTGGGAATGGATCTGGCAGCGGATGGAACCATGGAAGCGGAAGTGGATCATAGGGTGGGGGAGGGGGCGAAAATCCTGGGAGCCTTGAAGAATGTGTGGAAGAATGTGTGGAAGTCGAGAACATTATCTCGGAAAGCAAAAATGGGTATGTTTGAAGGAATAGTGGTTCCAACAATGTTGTATGGTTGCGAGGCGTGGGCTATGGATAGAGTTGTGCGCAGGAGGATGGATGTGCTGGAAATGAGATGTTTGAGAACAATGTGTGGTGTGAGGTGGTTTGATCGCGTAAGTAACGTAAGGGTAAGAGAGATGTGTGGAAAAAAAAAGAGCATGGTTGAGAGAGCAGAAGAGGGTGTTTTGAATTGGTTTGGGCACATGGAGAGAATGAGTGAGGAAAGATTGACCAAGAGGATATATGTGTCGGAGGTGGAGGGAACGAGGAGAAGTGAGAGATCAAATTGGAGGTGGAAAGATGGAGTGAAAAAGATTTTGTGTGATCGGGGCCTGAACATGCAGGAGGGTGAAAGGAGGGCAAGAAATAGAGTGAATTGGATCGATGTGGTATACCGGGGTTGACGTGCTGTCTGTGGATTGAATCAGGGCATGTGAAGCGTCTGGGGTAAACCATGGAAAGCTGTGTTGGTATGTATATTTGCGTGTGTGGACATATGTATATACATGTGTATGGGGGTGGGTTGGGCCATTTCTTTCGTCTGTTTCCTTGCGCTACCTCGCAAACGCGGGAGACAGCGACAAAGCAAATATATATATATATATATATATATATATATATATATATATATATATGTAACGCAGGAGACAGCAACAAAATATAATAGAAAGGAGACTTGGTGTGAGGGAGTACCAGGAGAGACTGAGTGCAGAATGGAAAAAGGTGAGAGCAAAGAATGTAAGGGGAGTGGGGGAGGAATGGGATGTATTTAGGCAAGCATTGATGGCTTGCGTAAAAGATGCTTGTGGCATGAGAAGCGTGGGAGGTGGGCAGATTAGGAAGGGTAGTGAGTGGTGGGATAAAGAAGTAAAATTGATAGTGAAAGAGAAGAGAGAGGCATTTGGATGAGTTTTGGAGGGAAATACTGCAAATGAATGGGAGATGTGTAAAAGAAAGAGGCAGGAGGTCAAGAGAAAGGTGCAAGAGGTGAAAAAGCGGACAAGTGAAAGTTTGGGTGAGAGTGTATCATTCGATTTTAGGGAGAATAAGATGTTTTGGAAGGAGGCAAATAAAGTGCGTAAGACGAGAACAAATGGGAACATCGGTGAAGGGGGCTAATGGGGAGGTAATAACAAGTAGTTGTGATGTGAAAAGGAGATGGAGTGAGTATTTTGAAGGTTTGTTGAATGTGTTAGATGATAGAGTGGCAGATATAGGGTGTTTTGGTTGAGGTGGTGTGTGAAGTGAGAGAGTCAGGGAGAACAGTTTGGTAAACAAAGAAGAGGTATTGAAAGCTTTGCGGAAGATGAAGGCCAGCAAGGCGGCGTGTTTGGATGGTATTGTAGTGGTATTTATTAAAAAAGGGGGTGACTGTGATGTTGACTGGTTGGTGAGGATATTCAATGTGTGTATGGCTCATGGTGAAGTGCCTGAGGATTGGCGGAATGCTTGCATAGTGCCATTGTACAAAGGTAAAGGGGATAAAGGTGAGTGTTCAAATTACAGAGGTATAAGTTTGTTGAGCATTCCTGGGAAATTATATGGGAGGGTATTTATTGAGAGGGTGAAGGCATGTACAGAGCATCAGATTGGGGAAGAGCAGTGTGGATTCAGAAGTGGTAGAGGATGTGTGGATCAGTTGTTTGCATTGAAGAATGTATGTGAGAAATACTTAGAAAAACAAATGGATTTGTATGTGGCATTTATGGACCTGGAGAAGGCATATGATAGAGTTGATAGAGATGCTCTGTGGAAGGTGTTAAGAATATATGGTGTGGGAGGCAAGTTGTAAGAAACGGTGAAAAGTTTTTATCGAGGATGTAAAGCATGTGTATGAGAGGAAAGTGATTGGTTCCCAGTGAAGGTCGTTTTGCGGCAGGGGTGTGTGATGTCTCCATAGTTGTTTAATTTGTTTATGGATTGGGTTGTTAGGGAGGTGAATGCAAGAGTTTTGGAAAGAGGGGCAAGTATGCAGTCTGTTGTGGATGAGAGGGCTTGGGAAGTGAGTCAGTTGTTGTTCGCTGATGGTACAGTGCTGGTGGCTGATTCATGTGAGAAACTGCAGAAGCTGGTGCCCGAGTTTGGTAAAGTGTGTGAGAGAAGAAAACTGAAAGTAAATGTAACACACAAGGTTATTAGGTACAGTAGGGTAGGGGACAAGTCATTTGGGAGGTAAGTTTGAATAGAGAAAAACTGGAGGAAGTGAGGTGTTTTAGATATCTGGGAGTGGATTTGGCAGTGGATGGAACCATGGAAGTGGAAGTGAGTCACAGGTGGGGGGAGGGGGTGAAAGTTCTGGGAGCGTTGAAGAATGTGTGGAAGGCGAGAACATTATCTCGGAAAGCAAAAACGGGTATGTTTGAGGGAATAGTGGTTCCAACAATGTTATATGGTTGCGAGGCATGGGCTATAGATAGGGTTGTGCGGAGGAGGGCGGATGTGTTGGAAATGAGATGTTTGAGGACAATATGTGGTGTGAGGTGGTTCGATTGAGTAAGTAATGAAAAGGTAAGAGAGATGTGTGGCAATAAAAAGAGTGTGGTTGAGAGAGCAGAAGAGGGTGTATTGAAATGGTTTGGTCACATGGAGAGAATGAGTGAGGAAAGATTGACAAAGAGGACGTATGTGTCAGAGGTGGAGGGAAAGAGGAGAAGTGGGATACCAGATTGGAGGTGGAAGGATGGAGTGAAAAAGATTTTGAGTGATCAGGGCCTGAACATGCAGGAGGGTGAAAGGCGTGCAAAGAATAGAGTGCATTGGAACAGTGTGGTATACTGGGGTCAACGTGCATCAGTTGATTGAACCAGGGCATGTGAAGCATCTGGGGTAAACCATGGAAAGTTTTGTGGAGCCTGGATATGGAAAGGGAGCTGTGGTTTCAGTGCATTATGCATGACAGCTAGAGACTAAGTATGAACGATTGTGGCCTTTGTTGTCTTTTCCTAGTGCTACCTCGCACAAGGGGAGGTGGGTGTCATTTCATGTATGGCGGGGTGGCGACGGGAATACAAGAATGAGATAAAATATGTAGAACAGTCATTTGATATACAAAGAAGAGATGTAGCTAAGACAACATTGCTAAACATTTGTGTATATATGTGCGTCATTTCATGAAGCAGTTATACTCAGTACCTTATTAGGATAACCCCCTCTCTACATTAATGTAAAACACCATTAAACAAGACTATGTACCTAAATCACTTCAGTAGATTATAGACCCCCCATCATGGCAATGCAAACACATTTAGACAAGTTTATTGTGGCTCCACACAATCCAATCCCAACCAGAAAAAGACATATCTCAGTCCCCTTCTGTACCCATCAAAAAATATAAGTACTACCAAATACATTGATGAGCAGATCATCTGCAAAATTAAACCCTTGCTCTCCTAACATCATATTAAACACACACTTTCCCAGGATAAACCTCTCCTGACCTGCACTACCTGGAGAGATAGATCTTGCTGTAATGCCTCAGATCTAGCTACCTTACATCATCGCAAGTACCCAAATGAAAGTAAACATCATGTGAGACCCTTGCTGCTTATATCACGATAGGAATGAATCCATACTGAAATATGTCTCGTATGTTTAGTATAGGCTTCGTTTTGCTTTTTGTATTTTAGTGCTGACTTACCCTGGGCAAGGTAGTTACTACCATAAAAGACAAAAAATGATGTCTATGGCATAGACAGTGAAAATTGGTCATAGGTTGAAAATATTCATACTAAATGTCATCTTACTGTTTAACAGCAAATGTATATATATATATATATATATATATATATATATATATATATATATATATATATATATATATATATATATATATTTAGGGGAGCTGTGGTTTCGGTGCATTGTACATGACAGCTAGAGATTGAGTGTGAATGAATGTGGCCTTTGTTGTCTTTTCCTAGCGCTACCTCTTACGCATGTGGGGGAGGGGGTTTTCATTTCATGTGTGGCGGGGTGGCAACGGGAATGAATAAAGGCAGCAAGTATGAATTATGTTCATGTGTATATATGTATATTTCTGTGAATGTATATATATGTATACATTGAAATGGATAGGTCTGTATATGTGCTTGTGTGGACGAGTATGTGGGTGACTTGGGCTATTCTTTCATCTGTTTCCTTGCGCTGACGTGGGAGACCAACAAAGTATAATAAATATATATATATATATATATATATATATATTTTTTTTTTTTTGCTGTCTCCCGCGTTTGCGAGGTAGCGTAAGGAAACAGACGAAAGAAAAGGCCCAACCCACCCCCGTACACATGTATATACATACGTCCACACACACAAATATACATACCTACACAGCTTTCCATGGTTTACCCCAGACGCTTCACCTGCCTTGATTCAATCCACTGACAGCACGTCAACCCCGGTATACCACATCGCTCCAATTCACTCTATTCCTTGCTCTCCTTTCACCCTCCTGCATGTTCAGGCCCCGATCACACAAAATCTTTTTCACTCCATCTTTCCACCTCCAATTTGGTCTCCCTCTTCTCCTCGTTCCCTCTACCTCCGACACATATATCCTCTTGGTCAATCTTTCCTCACTCATTCTCTCCATGTGCCCAAACCATTTCAAAACACCCTCTTCTGCTCTCTCAACCACGCTCTTTTTATTTCCACACATCTCTCTTACCCTTACATTACTTACTCGATCAAACCACCTCACACCACACATTGTCCTCAAACATCTCATTTCCAGCACATCCATCCTCCTGCGCACAACTCTATCCATAGTCCACGCCTCGCAACCATACAACATTGTTGGAACCACTATTCCTTCAAACATACCCATTTTTGCTTTCTGAAATAATGTTCTCAACTTCCACACATTCTTCAAGGCTCCCAGAATTTTCGCCCCCTCCCCCACCCTATGATCTACTTCCGCTTCCATGGTTCCATCCGCTGCCAGATCCACTCCCAGATATCTAAAACACTTCACTTCCTCCAGTTTTTCTCCATTCAAACTCACCTCCCAATATATATATATATATATATATATATATATATATATATATATATATATATATATATATATATAAACTTTTGCACTCATATTTTAAAGACTGATTAGTGTCCTGGCTTTTGCATATGACCATCCTGGTCATTATTGGAATGATGATAACGATTGATAGATAATTCTTTTACTGTGGCAGCTTAGGCATTAACCACAACTTTCGTATGCAGCATTGTATTCTTTAAAAACAGAATATGATCATAGTTTTTTTATCTTGGTTGTCAAGTTTCCCAGGGGTTGTATGAAAATTGGTATTGTTACAGATTGTTTTTGTGCTGATAAAGAAAATTAAGACCAAAGTAGTTTTGATTTGGGATGGCATCATTTATATTTCACAAGTATGGTAGGTTTTAACATGAGAACAGCACCATTGCTGATCCCATGAGGAAACTCACAAGGACCTGCAATTTTTCTCCGTAGGTGGGGGGAGGGCAGCGTGGCTTCAGGACCATACCAACGTGCCCAGTTTGTGGACTTCAAGCCAGAGACAACATGGACTTACGACGTCATCTGAGGGTTCATACTGGGGAAAAGCCCTTCGCCTGTCACCTTTGTCCTTATCGAGCCACACAGAACAACAACTTAAAGAGACATCTGGCTGTCAAACATCAGCAGAACACTGGAAATATAAACTCAACATCTCTGTTGCCTGACAAGTGAATACATGTTTTTATATATACTCTGTAGCTGAAGCAAGAACTTTATCATATTGATGCAGCAGAATGAACAACATGTGAAGAGCTGAAAAGAAACGAGTGGAACAACATTGTCAGATTATTTTTTGAAAATTTTTGGAATATGTTCTTATCAAAGTAAAAAAAAATGGGTTATGTGAATTTGTATTTGGGAACAGAAATCTGAGTGATGCTGAAGTGAGGTTAAAACAGACCATTAGCTTAAGGAGATTAAGGCACAATGATAGGCTCATTCCAGTGAACTGTTTCTCTCCCGTAGGTGTGGTCACCCATCAGAGGCAAGTCCCCGGCCAGAGGGAGGAACATGTTCGTTTGTGGGTTTTGTGGCTACTGTGCCCGGGACAATGACAACCTGAACCGGCACATTCGGACTCACACTGGAGAGAAGCCCTTCGCCTGCCCATACTGCCCACACCGTACTACCCAAAAGAGCCACCTTAAGAATCACATTGCCTTAAGACATGAAAAGGAGATTGCTGAATCACAGAAAACATTCTGATTGCATTGGGAGTTTAGTGGTTAAACTTGGCATTGAATAACGAGAGTGAGTGAGTGAAGACTGATCAGGAATGGCTGTAAAGTCAATCTGATGCTTCAAGTATTATATTGTTACTACCGTGACAGAGCTTTAAGCTACAAAGCAAGAGGAGTAACAAAAATTTTCCTCTTCTCTTCTAGGGAGCGGATTTGCCAAGTGCAGCCAGTCACAAGCATCATGAAGGGTCGAGGAGGACCACTTTACCGCCCATGGCTCTTCAACCGCCCTCAGCCCCTTTCCCTGTTAGAAGGCCTGTAACCCAGTTGTCGCAGAATGGCAGTAGACGGGAGTATCGCTGTCAGGTGTGCGGGTATCAGGCCATCAGTGAGTCAAAGCTCACGATACATTTTCGAAAACATACTGGGGAGAAGCCCTTTGTTTGCCCATTCTGTTCCTACAGGTGTGCTCACAAGAGTAACCTCATCACTCATGTCAAGACCCGCCATACAGATCATGAGCACCAGTAGCAGGAATGAAATATGGGGGTTCAACCAACACAAGATATTATCTAGGCAATTATTTTTCTTTAACACTGAACTGTAATTCAGCAGTAATGTGGAAGCCGACATGTGCACTTTGCTGGAGTGCTTGTCAGAGGAAGCTTCTTACATCCATAGTATTTGTCCATTGGCCTCCTACCTGAACTAGTTGTGAAGTGTAAGCTGTTATAGTGACAGTTAACAGAGGAGTAACTCTGAGATTTTCCTCTTCTCTTCTAGGGAGTGGACTTGTCAAAACCAGCTAGTAGCAGGCACCATGATGGGACGGTGACGACTGGCTATACCTCTGGTGTCTTTCCGCCTTCCTATGGATCCTCTGGTAGGAGGCCAACATCAAAGTCAAAGGATCCAACCAGAAGGGAATTCAGATGTCAGATATGTGGTTACCAAGCCATAAGTGAATCAAAGCTCACTATGCATATTCGAAGACATACAGGGGAAAAGCCATTCATCTGTCCTTATTGCCCGTATAGATCTGCACAAAAGAGTAACCTAAGTACACATATCAAGAATGTTCATATTGGTCGGACTGGAGAAACAAATGGCAAATAAACAGAAATGAATTAAAAGAATGTTCTTAGGCCTTTGAGGTAAATGTCAGTTTTCTCATATTACCATAAATGCTAAAAAAATGAGGAGCATTTCAAAGAGCCACTGTTAAAAGCATTTTTCTCCTGTTTCTTAGGTGGCTCCGTGGATAGGGAAGAGCTGGTCTGTCTACCAGTGTGAGTCGTGCAGCTACAGTACTCGCAACAGCAAGGATATGCGTCGCCATATTCGTGTACACACTGGAGAGAAGCCTTTCGGCTGTCCATTCTGTTCCCATCATTCTGCCAGGAAGTCCAATCTCATCAGTCATATTAGAATGAAGCATGGCATACCTTACAAATAGGTAAAGAAAATTGTAAGCAACACTGAAACAAGATTGTTGTTAAAATCAGTCAAAGGCAAGCATTTTGCTGCAGTCAGCAGCACATGAATACAAAGAAGGAACCTTGTTCTGGTAGGAATACGAGTAATGTTTTTATTTATGCTATGTAGCATTTGTTCCAGAAAGTTTTGAACAATACCAGAGCCATGAATGAATGAGGTTCTCCTGTTCCCGTAGGTTCAGCGATGGTCGGGCAGGGCAGGCAGGTCCTGCTATGGATGCAGCCATTGTGGGTTCTGTGCCAGGGACAAGCTGGACCTGCAACGACATACTCGCATCCACACCGGGGAGAAGCCTTTTGCTTGCCCTTATTGCCCGCATCGATCAGCACTAAAGGGAAATCTCAAACATCACATCTTAAGGAGACATATCAGCACTTGAATATCTGGTAGCATATCTTGTAGCAGTCAAGCTTAATTTAAGCTTGTGTAAGGAAAAAGATTTAAATGTTACTATGAATCGAGAGGGGTTCTTGGAGAAAGAAATCAGAACCAGAAGATATTGCAGGTTGCAGTTTGCAGATATTTTAGATTGCTTTATCTGAGTATTTCTTCCTGTTCCATAGGTACTTGGACCTTGGCAGAGACGCAGGAACAGGTTGCCACAGGTGTGCCAGTCTTGTGGTTATGAGGCTTGGGATGTTACTACCATGCATCGCCACATACGCACACACACTGGGGAGAAACCATATGCATGTGAATTCTGTCCATATCGCTCAACACTGAAGGCCAACCTCAGGAGACATGTTGCTTTCAGGCATACCAATTTACAGCAGTCTTAAACTAAGCATCTGAATCATTGCAAGACTGAAGAAACTGCATATTGGAAATGTACTTTTCTTTCAGTTCAACTTTTTTAATAGTGTGTGTTATCTTGCCTTGAATTTAGCATTGAGTATGGAAATTTAGATTATCCTTCCACTTGATTCAAAAGGTAATGAAAAAATGTCTTTTAAGAGTCAGCTCACTATTTACTGTAATGTTTTCAGAATAATAAATTTTTCCAAACATAATAGCTTATTTACCTGTTCTTAACATGATAGTTTGTTAACCTCTAGATGACATATGCATATTCATAATTTCAAAGTAATTGTCTTAAAAATACTTGGCTATAATGGTTAAAAATTTTACACACACACACACACACACACACACACATATATATATATATATATATATATATATATATATATATATATTTCTTTTTCTTTCATACTATTCGCCACTTCTTGCAATAGCGAGGTAGCGTTAAGAACAGAGGACTGGGCCTTTGAGGGAATATCCTCACCTGGCCCCCTTCTCTGTTCCATCTTTTGGAGAAAAAAAAAAAGGGGGCATTTACATACCTCTACTGAAAGAAGTACTGTATATCATTGTACAATAGAATTTATGTTTTTTATAAAGATGTGTATAGATTATGTCCAGAAACCCAAGAACAGTAGATGATCTCATGAATGCCCCAAAGGGAGTGTGTTATAAAAAGTATCTTTATTTAAAGTAAAATCAAGAATATGAAAGGACTAAGATTAAAGTCTTGAATGGAAATTATTGGATTATGCCGTATCTGCCAGAAAAATTTCCACACGGGTGAAATAGATGAAAAGTTTGGGTCACCCCAAAATGAAAAAATTAACCTCTTGAGAGCCATTCACAGCATGAGGGATTTACTTTCAGCTTCTTTAGAAATTATTCTAGGATGCTTTCCCCTTCATATGTAGCATAATGTTTGCTTAATTAGAAAATGTAATTCTTTGGCAACTAATGTACATTGAAGGAAACTTAACAGAACTGTTTCATTTATAAAGAATGAGAAATTGAGGTTTATATAAACACAGGAAAGTAGATGTTATGTTTTTATTATTTTAGCTTGCAAGTGAATATTTAAGAACTATTGCCTTTGCATAATATATTACATGTGATATATGCAGTTAAAGTTATGCTGCTTCACTGTTAGGATTTGTGAGGTAGGACAAGTCTTCCATCAAGCACAAGTAATGAGATCCCCACCAAATTGAATCTATTGGTAATTGTGTGCATTTGGTAATTTTCTTGTTTACACATCTAAATGTTTCTGTAGCAATTTGTGAAAACTTTTTAGGTAAAAAGCATTGAGGAGAGTGCATTTGTGTTCCTGGATTCTTACTATTTTGAGATTTTTAACTAGAAGAACCAGTCTAAGGTTTAATATGGACTAAAATACAGTTTCATTCTGTGTTCCAATCTTTTTTTCCATGTTGAAAATCATTATCTTTCACATCATCTTATTCTGTCGCAGATTCCTCTAACTGCTTTCCTTATTGTCGTCATCACACAGGAAGTCGATCTTTTCTTTTGTTACTTTCTGAATCAGAGAATACCTTAAAACCATCTGGTTCCTATATTATTTCTTCCCATAAGGTATTTGCAGTGTTCATCATGGTGTTGGAATTTTGTGTGGATGTAAACCATTTGCCAGGGTGGGAGAAAAAATTTATGCAATTTCACTAGTGAATGGCTCTAAGGTCTTCAGAAAATGGAATTCCACGTGAGGTAAATTGTTGGATGGAGTATGACTTGGACCTTGCAGTTTGTGTTCACCTTGGTGCTGGAATTTTGTATGGTGAACATTTGCCAGGGTGAGTGAAAAATTTATGCAATATCACTAATAGATGGCTTTATGGTCTTTAGAAAATGGGAATATGCCATGGTCGACAGCCATCAAAAAACATTTTGTACATACCAAGCAGATTCTTGACTTTCCTGAACCATGGTTCCTGGGTCCCATTTGGTGCTACCCTGATGCAGTGGCTAACTGAAACTTCACACATAAATTGTGACTTAGGTGGTGGTTACCATCCTCAGAGTTAGTCATTCATGTCCTTTTTTCTCGTAACCTTCAGTAGACTACCTCCACAGAACATTACCCCATCTGTAGAGGACTTCTCAGAGCTTTGGACTGGACAGAAACACCTAGAGCACCCTCCTAAACCTTCTTGCTTCCAGCACAAAATAAAAACCCATCTCCACACAACCAGACCCCAACTGCTGCACAGAACTTCAACCACAATTAAGACATCCTACAACTCATTGCCATTGGCATAAAAGTCAAACTCAGAAGTACACTACTACATCAAGAATGTTGTACATACTTAGCCTTTCCCCAAGAAACTAGGGTTATATTCAGACTACACTTGCCTTTCTACAACTTCACAACCTTTAGACAAGATAGACAGCAATAATAAGGAGGCTCATAACTTTTTGTTCCCCATATCATCTCATTCTTAGACACCACTTGTGCAAAATATATCAAAGATAATGACAACACCCTTGAAATCCTTTCCATAGAAATAAAACTACATGGCCCCTACATATCTCCCCCAAGCACATGCATTCCAAGATATACCCCCCAATTTCAGAACTTAAAAACAATATCATGCACATGTATATTTTTTATATGGTTAGCAGTAGAGATATACTTGAAATAGAGATAATACAGAAACATTTCCTTACGAGAATTCACAGACTAGGGCATGTGAACTGCCATGAGATTAAAAGAACCATGGCTATACATAGTCTAGAATGTCTTAGAGAGGTGTATGATGATTATTGTTTGGCAACAAATAAAAGGCTTGAACAATATTTTAAACCTGAAAGCAATGAAAAAAGGAAGATACAGAATCATTGTCAGGAGTAATTCATGAAAACATATTTGAAATATTTCAAAGATACTCAATTGCGCAGCCAAGAAGTTAGGGCAGTTTAGAGCTAACAAATATGTATGGAGTTGCATAAGAAACAAGAAACATTCAAAAAATTAGATTCATTGTTGAAAGAAATACAGGATGAACGTATGATAGACAACTATGTTAGAGGAGTGATGGCTGAAAAAACCAGCAGTATACATTAAGCAAAACAGGCATTGTGAAAAGGAGAGGCAGTTAGGAGAAACATCATTATTGAACACAAAATCAAGTGGTGAGTGGTATGCCTTATCCCTGCTATCGTGCATGGCTTGACACCCATGTTCCCGATTCCAGAGATGAATTTATTAGCCCACTATATCCTTTCAGCACCCTCGCACTTTACAGCCGCCCAATTAGACTCCCAATACACAACATCCAACAGCACACCAGCACTATCCACTGACCACTTGCCTATTTTGATAACACTCTCTGGCCTATGTAACCTACACAGCTGCCAATGAACTCAAAAAATACAGGAAAGAAAATTGGTCAGCATTCTTACTGTACATGGAATCCAAGCTCCAAAACTTTATTGGAAATAATGTCACATTTCATCAGCATATCTAACTAAGCCAGGAAGAAGCACATAGGTGTCGGACATGGAAAGCATTATAACCAAAACATCCCTCCACAAGTAGCAGAATGTACAACAAAGAAACGGAACCAGTCTCTATCAAGAGAGGTCTTGGAACAAATCCAAACAGCACTATCATTTTCCAAATCACAGAAAATCAGTCGGAAAATTAGCATTTGTACCTTAACACTATTAACCACAAAACCCATCGCAGTCACCTCTGGTTAACATTAAAGAAAGTTCATACTCCTACACTACCCCAGCCCGTACATGTGAACCACTTATGACCTAAAGCAAGAACTTCTCTTCCCCCATTAACATATTCGTGGAACACAACTCAAATCAGCCTCAGACCAACTACACCTTTACCAAACAGACATGAATCCAACTTGCACCCTCATTTCTCCTTGAATGACCAATTACTACCATTCAAGAAACACCAGCTTTTCTAAGCATTATGTATGACACATACTCCTCATATTAGCACAAAAGCAGCAAACTGAAATGCCCTCAGAACTGAATAGAACCAGATTTAGGAAGAAAAGAAACCTAGATTATCCTTTACAAGCAGTTCATTGGTGGACACCAGCACTGCAATCTAGGACCACCTGGACAGCTGCTACACTAACTGCCTTCTTACCACTAATAACCCACTCCGGTAATTCTCCAGATGGGAATACTTATTCTGTTAGCACTCCTGTAAGAATGTACAGAGGAGGGAGAATGTGTTGAAAATGAAATATTGAAAGATGATATGTGGCATGAGGAGGGTTGATCGAGTAAAAACTGGTTGGACGAGGAAGAGGTTTGATGATAAGAAGGGTATGGTGGAGAGAGATGAGAAGGGCGTGATGAAATGGTCTGGATATATAGATTGAGTGAGGAGAGGTTGACAAAGGGTTTATATATCAGAATTGGAAGGAATAGAGAGGAGGTGGAAGACCAGATTGGAGACGGGTGGATAGAGTGAAAAAGGCTCTTTTAAGTGCTTTTGGCTTAAACATGCATAAGTGTTTAAGCCTGCACAATATAGAGTGATGGGCAGTCAGAGAACCAGACCAGAACTTATACTACAGAATGATCTATGAGGCCTGATATTTTGAGATGTGGCTGTGGTTTCGATGCAGTTCACGTAACAGCTTGTCAGTGGATGTGAGCTAATGTGGAAGTCAGCACACAAGTATTCATATATATACATTTATAGGCAAAATATTTTCATTGACATGTTACATTATAGACCATAGCATAATTAGCATTAATGGATTTCTCTTGAGTTTTTCCTCGTTTGCAAACAGATGTTCATTCTTCTAAAGGAAGCTGGCAACGTAAGTTCTTAGCTGCCATTTGCACTATATTTTCAGAACTTACACAGTGAGCTTTTGCCCCTCCATTGGGCAATATCAAACTAATAGAATGAAATATATGCACAAAGAAAACCTGAAATCATGGAGACAGCTGTGTATGATGTGATCGCTCAAGAAGACTGAGGCAAGTAGGTCGTCTGATCTCATACTTGAGGTCAGATACCTGGGACCCCAACTGCATTCCTCTGTGATGGTCAGAGGGGCCAAAAGATCTCAAGCCTCTGGCTTGTTAAATTTGCTGTTGTTAAAAGGTGAAAATTCTGTAATAAAAAGCGCTTGCAGTTTTGTAACTGCTGCAGTGTGACTTCTGTGTGACGGTGGAACAACTGTTAAAAGAAAGCAATGTAATTTTGAGGAATGATTGCATTTTTATTGTGGTTATTTTCCTTATTGCTAGCTTTGAGTTTGGTAAGACATTTATGAAGGGAATAGTCTAAAACTCGATATAAGAAATAAAAAGTATATATTTTGATGGGTGTTACCAGAATCCACCTGCATGCGAAAAGTCTCCATTGGCAAGGACTTACCATTGTCTGTTGATGAAAGGGTGTACCTTTATGTCAAGGAGCTTCTTGCTTCATAGGTGTCCCTCATTTCCCTGTTATGAATGGTGGAACAGCCCTGAAGCTGCAGGAACCTGGTTAAAGGGGTTCTGGCATTTTATAAATGGATGAGGGCAGCAAGTATATGTACAAGTATATATCTTTACATGTCTCTGTATGTCTGTTTATGTATACGTTGAAATGTATATGTATGTATATATGTGTGTATGGGTGTTTCTGTATATACACGTGTACGTGAGTGGGTTAGGCCATTCCTTGTCTGTTTCCTTGCACTGCCTTGCTGACGCAGGAGACGGCGATTAAGTATAATGAAAATAAAAAATAATTTTGATATGTTGAAGATAAAGTGGTAAGCTCACCTATCAGGCAACTTCTATGAATTGAGTAATTGTGAGTGATAATTACGCATTTATATCATGATTACTTCCCACGTTATTATTTTAAGAGCAAGTTAAGAAGTTTCTGACGGGAATTCTATGTGGTGTCAATAACTTAAAAAGCCACTTTTTGCACATTTTTTTTTAACTTGTTTTAAAGTCATGAAAAAGAAAGTCTGAATCCTCATTGAAAATAGTCAACAAAATTAGGAAATCCCATTGTAAACATAGCAAAAATTAAAATGTTTGTTTTGATTGTTGATATAAGCAGTTTATAGTGCATACACCTGACTTTTTTTATTGTATGGTAAAGTGTAAATGAATAGAAGAATTCACTGTTGGATAAGTAAATCATAATGTTGATAATTATAGTGAATAATGTAATTGTTCCAAATAGGAGTTGGATGGGAGGCTGCCACTGCTGCTGCTTCATAAGAAAAAATAGGAGAGGATGCAAACTTAAGCAGCCATTTCTTTTGTAGGGCGGTGCAGCAGCAGCAGTAGCAGCAGCACTGCGGATGTGTTCGATCTGCGGCAAGGTGGGTTTTCGACGAACATACGACCTGCAACGACACACGTTATCCCACGCAGCTGTGCGGCCATTCCAGTGCTCTCATTGCCCATATAGAGCTGCACTCAAATATAACCTTGACGCTCATGTGCGACTGAAGCATCCAGTTGATGCACGACCTCAACCTCAGATATGGGATAGAGAAGTGGCCAGTAATAGTGGTGGAGCAGCTTCAGTACCCCAGCTGCAGTTCCAACAGTTACACCAGCAGCAGACATGTGAATCTTCAGATGGTGTCAGCAGTTTTATTGAAGTGGAATGAACTGAATGAAAACCAGAAAGACTTTTAGTGTTTATGATGATGAATATTCAGAGACTTATGTAATATTTTAAAGGTGATATTAAAATTCTGTCAAATTCCGGAAAAAACCTTTTGCTCATTATGGTTAACATGAAGAATTTACAGTTGCAATGGATGCTTTTTTATGCAGTGTTGGTAATTGTAACCACATTTAAGTTCTTTGGAAGCTTTAATTCATATATACATCAGTGAACAGGTTGAAAGAAAAAGTATATACATTCATAAACATACATACATACATACAGACATACATACATTCAGACATACATACATATATTTACCTTTCTGTCTTGAGAGCTACCTCTTAGGGCCCCCTGAAGCACTCAGGAAGCCATTCACGTCCATGGGGTAGGACCACAGGTCTGTTATGTAGTAATAGTGTGTGTATGTTTAGAGAGTGATTGTGTAATGATTAAGCAGTATGTCTCCAGTGTCTTCTTTGTAAGAGTTGCGTTGTGAGCATGGAGGGTCTTGGAGATATGTTTGATAGGTGTTATATAAAGGTATGAGTGATGGCAAACCAGACAAGAAAGTTGTTGAAGTGTGAAGCAGGGGTAAGATGTTATTTGTACCTAGTGTTGGTGGTTAGGTAAGGAGTGGTATCTATTAGGGCTCTAGTTCTGTTGCAAAAAAAAAAATGATCAGAGTGAGGTGGGATTGTACTGGGAGGATTTTTTTGTTTTGCAGGTGTTGAGTAGTGTTTGTGGTTGCTCGGCAACCGAAGTGCTCTTTTTGTGTTGTTTGCAGTTTTGCTGTGTTTGTTTGGGTTGATGACCGGGTAGAAAAGGCATACTTTAGTATGGAATGGATGAACTGTTATAGAGATCCTAACGATTCATTATTTCATTCAATTGTGGCAGCAGTGATGTTCTAAGAAATTTTAGTTGTATTGCTTTTGTGTTGATGTTTGTGCTGTGGGGAGCGAATGTCACGTGTGTCTTATATGAATCCCTAGATAGTTTTTGTTTTGCTGATTAGAAGTGGTTGCCCAATTAAACATCTGATCCACATATCCTCTGCTACCCCTGAAAACACATAATCTGAAGCTCTCTGCATGCCACTAGTCTCTCAATCACTCTTCATCCATACAGCTTGCCAGTTATGCTCAAATATCTTATACAATTGTAATTTGAACATAAACTTTTGTCCCCCATGCTTCTCTATACAGTGGCACTGTACAGGCATTCTGCCAATCTTTGGGCACCTTACCATGAGTCATACATACACTCACCCTCTTTCCTAAGAAATTCATCTGTAAGTTCACTCTAGGCACTTTTATTACACTTCATCCTTGGAAGGCTTTCACTGCCTCTTTTCAGCAAATCACTTGTAGTGATTCACTCACTTTGCATATCTACATTTCTAGAAAGTTTCACATCTACCACCATATTACTGAATGCATTCAACAATCCTTCAAAGTACTTACCCCATCTCCCCACCTGAATTCTGCTGTTTACTAGTTCCCTTTTGCATCGTTCACCTGTGTTCCCATTTCATGCTTTCAACCTTCTTCCAAAATATTTTCTCATTCTCCCTTAAGATTGCTGATACTTGCTTCCTCCAGCTCTTGTTTGCCCCTTTTTCAGTTCCCTCTGTTTATGCTTGACCTCCCCCTCCTCCTTTCTCTTGTACAGCTCCCAATAATTTCTATTAATTCTTTGCAGATAAAGCGTATTTGCTCTTTGTTTTTTTCTTTAGCAACTTAACTTTATCACTCCATCATTCACTACCCTTACTCACCTGTCCACCTCCCAGTTTCCACTTACCACACACGTGTAAGCAGTAGTTCTCCATTTTTGTTAAAGGCTTTAGTCACAGACAAAAGTCCACATCAAGGCTGGACCTTAATTGAAATATAGAGAGAAGCATGAGAAGGAAATAGAAGAGACAAGGGAACAGAACTATGATGGAGATTTCAATAAATATTGTATTGAGGATGCCATTGTAACATTTACCAGATAACCCATTTTACTGTATTTGCAGTTACTAGTTTTTTCAGTGCACACTTCAATAAACTATTTGCCATTTTAATCACATCACTTGGTACCCCACACCCCTAATTATACCTTCAACTGCCATGTTACTTTCTTTTACATTCAGATCACCTTTCTTTGATACGAGATCCCTTGCATCAAAACCATTGACACTCATTCAGCTCCTCTCAAAACTATTGCATCTCTTCCTTTGTCCTCACATTTCCAGCTGCATGATTGCTAACAATGACCCATCTCGTAGTCCACTTTCATGTCATCCACATCAGTCATGGACTCGCGTCCTTACAGTCTTTCATGCTTTCCCATAACTCCTACAGCAGCAGTGCTACCCTTAACTTTGCTCTTACCATCGCCTAAACCACTGACATGCCCCTAAGAGATTCCCTAAGCATTGTTTCCCCTTCCTGCTATGTTTCTTTCAGAAAATCAGGCTTCCTGTCTTTTGAATATAATACATTACCTGTCTCTCCCATTTTCTGATCTTTGTTGCATCCACACACATTCATGCTCTCCAGTCTTGGACTTCAAGCAGACTGAGCACTTCTTACTTGGCTCCTTCTTCTGTTCCAACTTTTAGAAATTAAAATACAAGTAAGGGAGGGTTTCCAACCCTATGCTTTCACCCCCCCCCCCTAAAGCTGACTTATATGACATGTAGGGAATTAGTGGGGAGTATTCTTTCTCCCCAATCCCAGAAATATTTATATGTTTATTGATCATAATTACCCTTGAACCTTCCCAAGGGTTATTGCAGCCATCATGATACTTGCTAGTGTTCGGGGGTTGTGACTAGGACCCTGAGTGCATCACTAGGGCCCCAGATGTGTGACTAGGTCTCCAAGTGCGTTACTAGGGCCCCAAGTGTGTGAGCAGGACCCCGAGTGTGTGATTAGGGCCCTCTGGGTGAGCAGGGTAATGTAGACAGCTTTGGAGTCAAAATTCTTTGATGAGACTTTATTCCCAGTGTACAGCCCCACTAAAGTTGGCTTTTAACTTGCATTTTAACCTCAAGCTGATGGATTCTGGTAATGTCTCCCAAGGGATATATTTGGTAGACATGCGATTTTCCAAGACAGACAACAAGCGTTCATAAACTTATCATTTTACAAATTTTATCAATAATAAAGTTAAATAATTTGTATTGACCATCACTAATATTAAGATTATAATTCTGTGTGTATTTAATAATAGAAGATTCAATGATATTTCTCGTGGTAATAGAGTTAGAGTTATGCATACGTACACATTAACTCTAACTCTATTACTATGAGAAATATCATTGAATCTTCTATTATTAAATACACAAAGAATTACAATCTTAATATTAGTGATGGTCTTTACAAATTAGATAACTTTATTGTTGATAAAATTTGTAGAGTGATAAGTTTATGAACGCTTGTTGTCTGTCTTGGACAATCGCATGTTTACCAAATGGCATCCTAGCTTCATCTCTTCAATGTATATCAACTGACTGTTACATTTCTCTTTTGTGTCTCCCCTGATGATGTGATTATTACATGAAAGTGCACTTGGGAACTTATCGTATTTTTTTTTTTCCCCAAAAGAAGGAACAGAGGGGGCCAGGTGAGGATTTTCCAAAAAAGGCCCAGTCCTCTGTTCCTAACACTACCTTGCTAACGCGGGAAATGGCGAATAGTTTAAAAGAAAAAGAAAGAATATATATATATATATATATATATATATATATATATATATATATATATATATTCTTTATTATACTTTGATACTGTCTCCCGCGTTAGCGAGGTAGCCCAAAGAAACAGACCCAACAGGCCCAACCCACCCACATACACATGTATATACATAAACGCCCACACACACCCACGTTAGCGAGGTAGCCCAAAGAAACAGACCCAACAGGCCCAACCCACCCACATACACATGTATATACATAAACGCCCACACACACATATGCATACCTATACATTTCAATGTATACATATACATACACAGACATATGCATACATACACATGTACATATACATGCTGCCTTCATCCATTCCTACCACACTTGAAAATTACACCCCCTCCCCCCGCGTGCGTGCGAGTTAGCGCTAGGAAAAGACAACAAAGGCCACATTCGTTCACTCTCAGTCTCTAGCTGTCATGTGTAATGCACCAAAAACACAGCTCCCTTTCCACATCAGGCCCCACAAAACTTTCCATGGTTTACCACAGATGCTTCACATGCCCTGGTTTGATCCATTGACAACATGTCAACCCCAGTATACCACATCGTTCCAGTTCACTCTATTCCTTGCATTCCTTTCACCCTCCTGTATGCCCAGGCCTCAATCGCTCAAAATCTTTTTCACACCATCCTTCCACCTCCAATTTGGTCTCCCACTACTCCTCTTTCCCTCCCTCTGACACATATATCCTCTTGGAAGGGATCACAATTTTGCGCGTGATCAAGTATATTCCTATGAGTCCACGGGGAGAATGAAACACGATGTTCCCAAGTGCACTTTCGTGTAATAATGACATCATCAGGGGAGACACAAGAGAGAAATATAACAGTCAGCTGATATACAACGAAGAGAACGTACCTAGGACACCATTTGGTAAACATATGTTTGTCCAAGACAGACAACGAGCATATCATAAACTTAATGTTTGGACAAGAAGGTGAATTGTTTACAAATTTTATCAAGAATAAAGTTATCCAGTTTGTAAAGACCTTCACTAATATGAAGGTTGTAATTCTTTGTGTATTTGATAATAGAAGATTCGATGATATTTCTCATGGCACTGGGGTTAGAGTTGATAACTGAGATGGCATTACTCCAGTCAGTACAATGATCATAGTTATGGGATTAAACAAGGCATTTGATTCTTGTCCTGTTCTTATACTATATTTATGTTGCTTAAGTCTAACAGAAAGATCCTTACCAGTCTGCCCAACATAAAACTTTTCACAATTTCTACCTGGCACTTTATAGACGCACCCAGGAGAGTTTTCTGGTGAGTTCCTGATGAAGATATTCTTTATAGTATTATTGTTGCTGAAGGCAACATTTTTCATTAAAGGATTTAAGCAAAATGGGAAGTAAAGTAAAATTATTATTAAATGGGAGAAGTAAAAGATTCTTGGTGTCAATGGGAAGTTTGGGCTCAGCTCTATAAAATGATCTCTTTGCTAAGGGATTTATCAATGAAAGATCTTGGGTACTTTAACTTAGATCCAGTAGAATATATCTTCTCAAACTCATCATCAATAAACTTTGGACTGCAAATACGTAATGCCCTAAGGAACATAGATTGAAATGATAATAGTTTAACTGTCGTATTGAGATGAGTAATAATGGATTTATGAGCATACATTGGTATTTCTTTATATGCTAAACTTCAACTTGTTTCCTTGCCTATGGATCATGCAATGTAAAAATGGTGACATACCATTATTTACTTTCCATGTTGCTTAAATCCTTTAATGTAAATGCTGCCTTCAGCAACAATAATACTGTAAAGAATATCTTCATCAGGAACTCGCCAGAAAATTCTCCTGGGTGTATCTATAAAGTGCCATGTAGAAATTGTGATAAGTTTTATGCTGGGCAGACTGGTAAGGATCTTTCTGTTAGACATAAAGCAACATAGATATAGTATAAGAACAGGACAAGAATCAAATGCCTTGTTTAATCACATTAAAAACTATGATCATTGTATTGACTGGAGTAATGCCATCTCAGTTATTAACTCTTAACTCCAGTACCACGAGAAATATAATTGAATCTTCTATTATTAAATACACAAAGAATTATAACCTTGATATTAGTGAAGGTCTATACAAACTGAATAACTTTATTGCTGATAAAATTTGTAAACAATTCACCTTGTCCATATAATAAGTTTATGATACGCTCATTGCCTGTCTTGGACAATCACATGTTTACCAAATGGTGTCGTAGGTATTTCTCTTCGTTGTATATCAACTGACTGTTATATTTCTCTCTTTTGTCTCCCCTGATGATGTGATTATTACACGAAAGTGCACTTGGGAACTTATTGTGTTTCATTTTCCCCGTGGACTCATAAGAATATATATATATATATATATATATATATATATATATATATACATACATATATATATATGAAATGATATATACATATATTTTATTATTATACTTTGTCGCTGTCTCCTGCACCAGCAAGGAAACAGATGAAAGAATGGGCCAACTCACCCACATACCAATGTATATACATACACACCAACACACGCACATATGCATACACTGACATATACATATATGCACATATACATATTCATACTTGCTGCCTTCATCCATTCCTGTCACCACCCAGCCACATGAAATGGTACCCTCCTTTCCCAGTGCACACAAGAGATAGCACTAGGAAAAGACAACAAAGGCCCCATTCGTTTACACTCAGTCTCTAGCTGTTATGTGTAATGCACCGAAACCACAGCTCCCTTCCCTCATCCAGGCCCCACAAAACTTTCCATGGTTTACCCTAGTTGCTTCACATACCCTGGTTCGATCCATTGACAGCACATCGACCCCGGTATACCGCATCATTCCAATTCACCTTTATTATATTGCATGCCTTCCACCCTCCTGTATGTTCAGGCCCCGTTTGCTCAAAATCCTTTTCATTCCATCCATCCACCTTCAGTTTGGTCTCCTCCTCGTTCCCTCCACCTCTGACACATATGTCCTCTTTGTCAATCTTTCATCACTCATTCTCTCCACGTGACCAAACCATTTCACTACACCCTCTTCTGCTCTCTCAACCACTCGTTTTATTACCACACATCTCTCTTACCCTTTCATTACTTACTTGATTAAACCACCTCACTCCACATTTTGTCCTCAAACATCTCATTTCCAACACATCCACCCTCCTCCGCTCAACCATATCTATAGCCAACACCTCGCATCCATATAACATTGTTGGAAGCACTATTCCTTCAAACATACCCGTTTTTACTCTCTGAGATAATGTTTTTACCTTCCACACATTCTTCAACATTCTGAGAACCTTTGGCCCCTCATCCACCCTGTGACTCACTTCCACTTACGTGGTTCCATCTGCTGCTAAATCCACTCCCAGATATATAAAACACTTCAATTCCTCCAATTTTTCTCAATTCAAACTTACCTCCCAATTGACTTGTCCCTCAACCCTACTGAACCTAATAACCTTGCCCTCTCATCCACAACAGACTGCATACTTGTCCCTCTCTCCAAAACTCTTGCATTCACCTCCCTAAGATCCCCATCCAGTAACAAATTGAACAACCATGGAGACCCTGCCGCAAACCGACATTCACTGTGAACGAGTCACTTTCCTCTCTTTCTACGCATACACTTGCCTTACATCCTCGATGAAATCTTTCCACTGCTTTTAGCAATTTTCCTCCCTCACCATATACTCTTAATGCCTTCCACAGAGCATCTCTATCAACTCTATTATATGCCTTCTCCAGATCCATAAATGCTACTTACAAATCCATTTGTTTTTCTAAGTATTTCTCACCACTCTTTTCACCCCAACATTCTCTCTTTGAAAATCTCCACAAATGTTCACTTTCACCTCCACAAGATGATGATCAGACATCCCTCCAGTTGCCCCTCTCTGCACATTAATATCCAAAAGTCTCTCTTTCACGCGCTTATCATTTAACACGTAATCCAATAACACTCTCTAGGCATCATTCCTACTTAGATTCGTATACTTATGTAGTATATCTCTCTTTTTAAACCGGGTATTCCCAGTCACCAGTCCTTTTTCACTACACAAATTTACAAGCTCTTCACCATTTCCATTTACAACACTGAACACCCCATGTACACCAGTTATACCTTCAACTGCCACATTACTCACCTATGCATTCAAATCACCCATCACTATAACTTGGTCTTGTGCATCAAAGCTGCTAACACACTCACTCAGCTGCTCCCAAAACACTTGTCTCTCATGATCTTTCTTCTCATGGCCAGGTGCATATTCATCCACAATCACCCATCTCTATCCATCCACTTTCAGTTTAACCATATCAATCTGGAGTTTACTTTCTTACATTTTATCACATACTCCCACAACTGCTTTAGGAGTAGTGCTCTCTCTCTCCATTTTATTTATATATATGATTTCATGCGTGATGGGCCCTTCCTTCCCATGCCAGGAAACTGACAAAGAAAGACACATCCACTCACATACACATATATGTCCATATACATACACATTGACAAAGAAAGACACATCCACTCACATACACATATATGTGCATATACATACACATATACATATTCATACTTGCTTATCTTCATCCATTCCTGGTGCCACATCTGCCCACATCCATACACAAGCTTTAATGTGTAATGCACTAAAACCACCGCTTCTTATCTACATCAAGGCCCCATAGACCTTTTTATGGTTTACCCCAGACGCTTCATAGCCTTGATTCAGTCCATTGATGGTATGTTTACCCCAGTATGCTACATCATTCCAATTCACTCTATACTGTGCACATCTCTTCATTTATTTGATTATTTATTTATTTATTTATTACTTGTCCACTGTTTCCCACATTAGCAAGATACTGCCAGGCACATACAAAGAAAGACTGCATTTGCTCACACCCACTCTCTGTATTTTATGTGCAGTGCACTGAAGCCACAGCCCCCTGTCCACAATCTGGCCACACAGACCTTTTCATGGTTTAACCTGGCTGCTTCACATTGTGTAATGATAATGGTCACAGATTATCACTGGTCAACAAATAATTTTCATCACAGATGGCTGGTGGTTTACTTATGTAGTTTTGGATGCTGATTTGAAAATGCAATCCATTTTGTTGTATCATATCTACTTTTCATGATAACATGAAACCTCTAATGTTGCCTCTGGCCCTAATGGCCTTCATTGCCAACAGCAGTCTCTGGAGTGGAGATACCATAAGTATCAAAGCATGTGCACCTTGAGACCATTCCAGAATGTTTTAGAAGTTGGTAGGCAAGAATGTTCGAGACGGTTTTGGCGCGTGCCCACAAAAGAGTACGAATATGCTGGATTGCAATGAGTCAGTCTGGTTCAAGTGTGACCCAGTGAATGTTGTGTCTTGTGGCTGTGAGGACCAGTGTTATATGGAGGTGGCCTTGCCTCGACGAAGATCATATGAGCCAGGGATTTCTAGTGTCCAAGATAAGCCTCTGGTTGATCACAAAATGTTCTTTCCCCACTCCACATAAAGCTTGTCTTCATGAAGCAATTTGTGAAAACACTAGCCAAGAGAAACTCGAAAGGATTCAAGTATGTGGTGGAAAAATTTCCAAAGATCACTGAGGCCAAGTTGAAAGAAGGTATCTTCGTCAGTTTGCAGATAAAGGAACTCCTGAAAGACCATAATTTCAGCACACATCTTGACTTGGAGCTGGAGGCGTAGAACTCTTTTGGTTGGCTATGTGAAAATTTCTTGGGAAACATAAGATCTCTGGATTTTGAAGGTTATGTGAAAAAACTTCTAAAATCCTATGATGCATTGGGATGTAGGATGTCACTCAAAGTGCATTTCTTCCATTCACATTGGGACTTTTTTGCTAAGAACCTTGGAGCAGTGTCTGACGAACAAGGAGAGTGTTTCCATCAAGACATCAGCGCAATGGAGCATTGTTACTTGGGTTTCTGGAATGAGGGAATGCTTGCAGATCACTGTTGGATGTTATACAGGGACAAATGTGAATCAGAGCATCACAGGAGGTTTAAAGCTCAGTGCTTTTAGTTTGTGAAGAGCACCATAGAAGGTTAAAAGCTCTATGTTTTTAGCTTGTCCTTCTGGATAGTATCTTCTTCGTATACCTTCTATCTAGGAATACTGAATTTCTGCAATAAAAACTTGAACTGGTACAAATCTTTTCATTTTACCTGTGCTCATGCATCTTGTAGCTGCACTTGAATTGAAGAAGTATGTATCTGAAGAAATGAAGTGAGACCTGTTGCACTAAAATGGACTGAAAATATGTAATATATCAGAAATACGTCTAGAGAAGTTACACTGCATCCTTGATGAGAAAAAGACAAACTTTGTTGTCCATTATTATGATTCAAGTAATCCTAGGGCCAGTTCCAGGGCATGTATGTGATGATGAATGGTTTACATTGATTTCATGTGTAAGGATATGCTGTAGAACTAAATAGATATCTCTGTACTGTTGTATGTCACTTGAGAGTGAGACCTCAGCTTAGGAGCCAGCAGGTTACCCCATTGCCTGTTAATCATCAGATAGATGAAGTGAGATCTCACCAATCACAGAAAGCATGGTTTGAGATGGGTAACATTGAAGCTAGTAATTGATGTAATGGTCTTTGTCACTATTGATCATTAATGTGTTCATGGGTTCATCTCAGGATGTAGGTAATGGAGAGAGGTTTTGATCATTAATGTGTTCATGGGTTCATCTCAGGGTGTAGGTAATGGAGAGTGGTTTACATAGATTTACATGTTATTACATTTTAGAGATTTAGATATGTGCATGGAAATGGTGAATTGCTCATGGGGCTGTGTACTCAAAAAAGAATGTTAATTGGGAATAACTTGTTTAAAAAGATGGACAAACACAAGAATATGTAGGTGAGAGGGAAAGATGGTAAGCAGCCATTATTGGATTACATACTGAATGATGGGCATCTAAAAGAGTGACTTGGATGTGATTGTGCTGAGAAGGCAGCAAGTGAGATTTCTGATTATTAACTGATGGAGATGAGTGTGAAGATTTGTAGAGGTTTTTGGAAAATAGGAAATGATATAGGGAAGAAAAAGGTGGTGAAAGCGAATGAGCTTGGAAAGAGACATGTTTGAGGAAATTCTAGGAGAGATTGAGTGTAGAATAGCAAAAGGTAAGATTAAACAAAGCAAAGGGAGTGGGTAAGGAATGGAAGATATTTAAGGAAGCAATGCTGGCAAATGTGAGAAATGTGTGACTCGTAGGGTGGGAGGTGGACAGGTGAGAAAGGCTAGTGCATGTTGGAATGACAAAGTAAAGTTGCTATACAGGACCCAAACAAGTTACACTTCAAAATAACCTTGCATGTATTCATATTTACTCTTGGCTTTCTTCTTTCACACACTTAAGCAAACTCAGTCCCAACTTCTGCAGTTTTTCACCCGAATCAGCCACCAGCACTTTATCATCAGCAAACAACAACTGACTCACTTCCCAAGCCCTCTCATCCACAACAGACTGCATACTTGCCCCTCTCTCCAAAACTCTTGCATTCACTTCCCTAACAACCCTATCCATAAACAAATTAAACAACCATGGAGACATCACACACCCCTGCCGCAAACCGACATTCACTGAGAGCCTTTCACTTTCCTCTCTTCCTACTTGTACACATGCATTACATCCTTGAATAAAAACTTTTCACTGCTTCTAGCAACTTACCTCCCACACCATCCCACACCATATACTCTTTATACCTTCCACAAAGCATCTCTATCAACTCTTATATCCCTTCTCCAGATCCATAAATGCTACATACAAATCCATCTGTTTTTCTAAGTATTTCTCACACACATTCTTCAAAGCAAACACCTGATCCACACATCCTCTGCCACTTCTGAAACCACACTGCTCTTCTCCAATCTGATGCTCTTTACTTGCCTTCACCCTCTCAATCAATTCCCTCCCATACAATTTCACAAGAATACTCAACAAACTTATGCCTTTTTAGTTTGAGCACTCACCTCTATCCCCTTTACCTTTGTACAGTGGCACTCTGCATGCATTCTGCCAATCTTCAGGCACTTCACCATGATCCATACATACATTGAATATCCTTACCAACCACTCAGCAACACAGTTACCCCTTTCCATAATAAATTCTACTGTAGTACCTTCCAAACCTGCCGCCTTGCCGGCTTTCATCTTCCGCAGAGCTTTCACTACCTCTTCACTCTTAACCAAACCTTTCTCCTAGACCCTCACTCCGTACACCACCCTGACCAAAACACCCTACATCTGCCACTCTGTCATCAGACACATTTCGCAAAATACTCACTTCATCTCCTCACTTCGTCACTACCTGTTATTACTTCCCCCCTGCCCCCTTCACTGATGTTCCCGTTTGTTCTCTTGTCTTACGCATGTTATTTACCACCTTCAAATTCTCCCTAAAGTTTAATGATACTCTCTCACCCCAATTCTCATTTGCCCTCTTTTTCAAAACTTGCACCTTCCTCTTGACCTCCTGCCGCTTTCTTCTATACATCTCCCAGTCATTTGCACTCCTTCCTTGTAAGTATCGTTCAAACGCCTCTCTTTTCTCTTTCACTTACTACTTTACTTCTTCGTCCCACCTCTCTACCCTTTCAAATCTGCCCATCTCCCACCTTTCTCGTGCCACATGCATCTTTTGCATATGACATCACTGCTTCCCTGAATACATTCCATTCCTCGCCCATTCCCCTCACGTCATTTTTCTCACATTTTTCCATTCTACACTCAGCCTCTCCTGGTACTTCCTCACACAAGTCTCATTTCCAAGCTCACTTATTCTCACCACTTTCATCTCCCCAACATTCTCTCTTTTTTTGAAAACCTCTACAAATCTTCCTCTTTGCCTCCACAAGATATGTATATCCATTCCTTAGTCAAACTTTCTCGTGCACAGCCTTATGTCTGACTTCTGTAACTTTTTCTGTAACCCAGCCTTTCTTAACCCAGCACCTCCTTTCAGAAAACAGCAATGGCTTATGCCTCCCTCATAAAAATTCAGCTTAATATTACATCAAGAATGGTTTTATGTCAAAAAGCTTTTACTGTACATGCTACTTTGTGTTTCATAATATTAAGAGTTGTGGCTAAAAGGTCTTACTTGATTATTTGAAATGGAAGCTGTACATGAGTACATCTACACTTGCTGCTTATGCTGTCAGTTGCTGAATTTGGTGTTCTCATAATTGTTAGCCCTGAACCATTGCCTCTTTTCCAAGGCGATAATGCCCATTCATTCACGTTAACAGATTTCCATTATAAACATATTTTAGCTTTCAGTAGTTTTTGAAATACTTTTATGTGACTATGTAATTTATTGGGAAATTATATTTTAAGTATAGGACAACAGAAGGAGCAACGGTTTATGTTTAGTGAATAGAAACTGATATGAATGTACTCTGGAAACAAATAATGTTACTTTTCTGTATTCACATGTTTGAATTAAGCTCAGAGAAGTTTTCTAAGTGCCCCTCTGCTGCTCACCTACATCTTACCACCCTTCTCAATTTCAAAATTTCTACTAGTAGGCTCTCTCTCTCTCTCTCTCTCTCTCTCTCTCTCTCTCTCTCTCTCTCTCTCTCTCTCTCTCTCTCTCTCTCTCTCTATCTCTCTCTCTCTCTATCTCTCTCTCGAGCTCATGGTAATGATGAGGAAGTTGATCCCATTCTTACCATCACAACCCAACTTAGTTTTGTATGGGGACTAGTGAACAAAAGCAGTGGTGATTTTGTTCTTAGATAACAAGTTCAACCCAACAGGCCTGTTCTGTTTATGATTAATTCTCATCTATGGTACTAACATGAAGTTTACATCTGCGTTAGTGCATTCCACATTTCCCTGAGATTAAGGATGCTATGATTTACTATATCTACTATGAACAGTGGAATTTATTAAGAAAGGGGGTGACTGTATTGTTGACTGGTTGGTAAGGTTATTTAATGTATGTATGACTCATGGTGAGGTGCCTGAGGATTGGCGGAATGCGTGCATAGTGCCATTGTACAAAGGCAAAGGGGATAAGACTGAGTGCTCAAATTACAGAGGTATAAGTTTGTTGAGTATTCCTGGTAAATTATATGGGAGGGTATTGATTGAGAGGGTGAAGGCATGTACAGAGCATCAGATTGGGGAAGAGCAGTGCGGTTTCAGAAGTGGTAGAGGATGTGTGGATCAGGTGTTTGCTTTGAAGAATGTATGTGAGAAATACTTAGAAAAGCAAATGGATTTGTTTGTAGCATTTATGGATCTGGAGAAGGCATATGATAGAGTTGATAGAGATGCTCTGTGGAAGGTATTAAGAATATATGGTGTGGGAGGCAAGTTGTTAGAAGCAGTGAAAAGTTTTTATCGAGGATGTAAGGCATGTGTACGTGTAGGAAGAGAGGAAAGTGATTGGTTCTCAGTGAATGTAGGTTTGCGGCAGGGGTGTGTGATGTCTCCATGGTTGTTTAATTTGTTTATGGATGGGGTTGTAAGGGAGGTAAATGCAAGAGTCCTGGAAAGAGGGGCAAGTATGAAGTCTGTTGGGGATGAGAGAGCTTGGGAAGTGAGTCAGTTGTTGTTCGCTGATGATACAGCGCTGGTGGCTGATTCATGTGAGAAACTGCAGAAGCTGGTGACTGAGTTTGGTAAAGTGTGTGGAAGAAGAAAGTTGAGAGTAAATGTGAATAAGAGCAAGGTTATTAGGTACAGTAGGGGTGAGGGTCAAGTCAATTGGGAGGTGAATTTGAATGGAGAAAAACTGGAGGAAGTGAAGTGTTTTAGATATCTGGGAGTGGATCTGTCAGCGGATGGAACCATGGAAGCGGAAGTGGATCATAGGGTGGGGGAGGGGGCGAAAATTTTGGGAGCCTTGAAAAATGTGTGGAAGTCGAGAACATTATCTCGGAAAGCAAAAATGGGTATGTTTGAGGGAATAGTGGTTCCAACAATGTTGTATGGTTGCGAGGCGTGGGCTATGGATAGAGATGTGCGCAGGAGGATGGATGTGCTGGAAATGAGATGTTTGAGGACAATGTGTGGTGTGAGGTGGTTTGATCGAGTAAGTAACGTAAGGGTAAGAGAGATGTGTGGAAATAAAAAGAGCGTGGTTGAGAGAGCAGAAGAGGGTGTTTTGAAATGGTTTGGGCACATGGAGAGAATGAGTGAGGAGAGATTGACCAAGAGGATATATGTGTCGGAGGTGGAGGGAACGAGGAGAAGAGGGAGACCAAATTGGAGGTGGAAAGATGGAGTGAAAAAGATTTTGTGTGATCGGGGCCTGAACATGCTGGAGGGTGAAAGGAGGGCAAGAAATAGAGTGAATTGGAGTCATGTGGTATACAGGGGTTGACGTGCTGTCAGTGGATTGAAGCAAGGCATGTGAAGCGTCTGGGGTAAACCATGGAAGGCTGTGTAGGTATGTATATTTGCGTGTGTGGACGTGTGTATGTACATGTGTATGGGGGGGGGGGGTTGGGCCATTTCTTTCGTCTGTTTCCTTTGCGCTACCTCGCAGACGCGGGAGACAGCGACAAAGTATAAAAAAAAAAAAAAAACTATGAACAGTGATACAAGCATACCACACAATCTTTCATATTATTGATCACTGAAGCTGTAAACTCCAGACCCATGTCACATTAGAGGATATGAGGTGTTGCAAAAACTTAATTTATCCACAAGTTGGTTTGCCACTTCAGCAATCATTTTTTTAATGATTCAAGCTCAAGAATGTTATGAAGTTGCCTTGATAATGAAGGATGAATTTATAGTATATGAATATTATAGGCTGCATGGTAATGCAATTTACCTTGACCTATGGATTTAAGCTCTTTGAGTGTCAGAGGTATTATGACACCTTTGTAGGAATTTTTTATGCTCTTCACTTTGTTTTTTAAACTGTGTTTCTACTTGTAATGTGTGTATATTTTTTGTTAATTTCTTTACTAATTTTATCCTTTCCATCATGTCTGGTATTTAAATGCACTTGTAGGCTTTTGCATGCACAAAGTATAAGATGGGATCTTTTTTTTTTCTATATTTCCGATTTTTATCAGAGACTCAAACTTTGTGCACTAGAGAACTTCAAACCTGTGATATGAAAGAGTGAATGTTTTAAAGCTGCATATTTCACAGATTAATGTAAGAGCATGATAGCATCATCATATGCTGTTCATTACATGAAGAATCAATGATCTAACTTTTTACTGTGAGAGTAATCCTTTGGAGACATTTTTGAGGATTGTTTAACCGCTTTCACAACCTCAGCATATTTAGTTCTGGGCCATGTCAAGTTTTTCTTACTGCTACCTTGTTCCTTATCTTTGCTGTGATATATGCAGAATATAAAGGAAAAAGAATTTTTTGTTAGAACACAGTAATAACACTGCACAAAATGAGGCCATACATCACTGTCAATAAGTAATTATACTCATGGGTCACAGTTCATTCTCCCTCCATGACTGGTTGGTAAATGGGCACCTGGCACAGGCTGAGGTGTGTTTTTGTGTGTGTATATATATATATATATATATATATATATATATATATATATATATACACACACACACACACACATACACATGATGAAGGCTGCAGCAGAGAAAAAATGAAAAATGTAATGCTCGTATTTGATTGGTGAAAAATAGGGTAAAACATTTCAAATAATGTTTTCCCCCACAAGCTCTTTTGGAAACTGGAGAACTAAGTGGTGTGGTTTTCTCCATAGGGGACGGATGTTGGCGAGCGAGCTGTCTTGATTACTGGCGGCGCAGTTGGCAGCTCTTACAAGACCTCATTCATCTGTGCTGTTTGTCAAAAGGCCTTCAACCACAGAGGCAACTTCATGAAGCACTACCGCACACATACTGGCGAGAAACCTTTTCAGTGCACTAAATGCCCCTATAAAGCAACACAAAAGGCTCACTTAACCACTCACATGTTAGGCAGACATGGAGAGCTTTTACAAAGTAGTACAAATAAACCTATAGATATCACTCAAATCCACCATAATAAACACCATCGTTCAGCTCAGCCAGATTTCCATCAGTAAAGAACAATAACCTCAAAAGTAAACTTCAGTTGTGCTGTAACGCAAACATTTGAAATTACTGGGTTGACTTTGGTATGAAATGTATGTGCCACATAAATTGAAATTACAAAACACTTGTTATTTTCATCGCAGTCATGCTAATGTATTCCATACAGTTCTGTTTAATATCATTTGTTTTTCTCATATTTGAATAAAGATGTTAAATATGTTGGTAATTATTGTTTCATCAATCTTTTCATCCCGGAGTTTTATTGTTCTAAATGAGGGAAATAAGAAAAGAAATTGTGAATTTTTCCAAAAGTTGATTTTTATTCTGAAGCACATGATGTTCTGTCATGTTTGTCACTTCAACCATAATCTTGAAGATGGAGTAGATAATTCAGTGTGCATAATGTCTTGCATTACTCACATTATATTTGTCATTAATTATATTGTGACAAGTATGGAACCTGCCTATTTCTAAGCTTGAATTCTTTAGAACCATGTTAGTACACATATTCATTCTGTTGGCGAAGGGACCTAGGAAGGGAGTCTTGATTTCTGATGACACATCCCTGGTGGCTAATTCTAATGAAAAATAGCAGAAGTTGGTGTCTGAGATTTGAGAAAGTGTGTGAAAGGAGCAAGTTAAGAGTAATTGTGAATAAGAGCAAGGTTATCTGGCTTAGCATTGTAGAGATACAGGTTAGTTGGGGTGTGAGTTTGAAATGAGAAAACTTGGAGTTAATTGTTTTAGGTACCTGGGAGTTAACATGGCAGTAAATGTTAAAGGAAGTGGAAGGGAGTCATGGGTGGAGGAGGGGGGAAGGTTTTAGGAACATTGAGGAATATGTGGAAAGAGTTTGCTGTCTGGGAGGATGAAAATAGATATGTTAGAAGAACTATAGTAGACCCAATGATGTTGTATGGATGCAAGGTAAGGGTTGGAGAGGAGAATGTGATGAGGAGGGAGGATGTTTTGGAAATTAAATGTTTAAGGATGATATTTGGCATTAGATTGTTTAATGAGGTAAGTAATAAAAGGATAAGAAAGAGTTGTGGTAATAAGAAGTGTGGCTGAGAGAGCTGAAAAGAGTGTGCTGAAATGGATTAGACATATGGAGAGGTTGACAAAGAGGATATATGCTCCAGATGTGAAGGGGATAAGGAGAAGGGGAGACCAGTTGGAGATGGAAAGATGGAAAGAAAAAACAAATTTTAAGTGTTCAGGACTGAACATACAGGAAAGTCAAAGATGTGCACAGGAGAGAGTGAATTGGAGCAATGTGGCATATAGGGGGCAACATGTTATTGGACTTAATGAGGGCATATTAAGGAGCTGGGGAAACTACAGAAAGGTCTCTGGCCATGGTTGTGGGTAGGGGACTATGGTTTCAGTACATTACATATGACAGCTTGAGAATGGACATAGTGAATCAGGCCTTCATCCGTTCCTGGGTTTACCTCGTTAAGACTGGAAACAGCAAACAGGTATGAAAATTATATATATGTATTATATATATTTATTTATTTCTATTTAATATACTTTGTCACTGTCTCCCGCATTAGCGAGGTAGCGCAAGGAAACAGAGGAAAGAATGGCCCAACCCACCCACATACACATCCACACATGCATATATACATACCTATTCCTATGAGTCCATGGGGAAACTGAAAGACAATAATTTCCCAAGTGCACTTTCGTGTAATAATCACATCATCAGGGGAGACACAAGAGAGAAATAAAGATCAGTTGATATACATCGAAGAGACGAAGCTAGGACGCCATTTGCTAAACATATGATTGCTCAAAACATATGTTTTGGACAATCACATGTTTACCAAATGGCGTCCTTCGTCTCTTCGATGTATATCAACTGACCTTTATTTCTCTCGTCTCCCCTGATGATGTGATTATTACATGAAAGTGCACTTGGGAACTTATCATGTTTCATTTTCCCCCATGGACTCATAGGAATATCTCGATCATGCGCAAAATTGTGATCCTTTCTATACATACCTATACATCTCAACGTATACATATATACACATGTACATAATTCATACTCTCTGCCCTTATTCATTCCCGTTGCCACCCCGCCACACATGAAATGACAACCCCCGTTGCCCCGCATGTGCACGAGGTAGCGCTAGGAAAAGACAACAAAGGCCATATTCGTTCACTCAGTCTCTATCTGTCATGTATAATGCACCGAAACCACAGCTCCCTTTCCACATCCAGGCCCCACAGAACTTTCCATGGTTTACCCCAGATGCTTCACATTCCCTGGTTCACTCCATTGACAGCATGTCAACCTCGGTATACCACATCGTTCCAGTTCAATCTATTCCTTGCACGCCTTTCACCCTCCTGCATGTTCAAGCCCCGATCACTCAAAATCTTTTTCACTCCATCTTTCCACTTCCAATTTGGTCTCCCACTTCTCCTCATTCCACCCACCTCTGACACATATATCCTCTTTGTCAGTCTTTCCTCACTCATTCTCTCCATGTGACCAAACCATTTCAAAACACCCTCTTCTGCTCTCTCAACCACACTCTTTTTATTACCACACATCTCTCTTACCCTTACATTTCTTACTCGATCAAACCACCTCACACCACATATTGTCCTCAAACATCTCATTTCCAGCTCATCCACCCTCCTCCGCACAACTCTATCTATAGCCCACGCCTCGCAACCATGTAACATTGTGGAACAACTATTCCTTCAAACATACCCATTTTTGCTTTACGAGATAATGTTCTCGACTTCCACACATTCTTCAATGCTCCCAAAACTTTCGCCTCCTCCCCCACCCTATGATTCACTTCCACTTCCATGGTTCCATCTGCTGCCAAATTCACTCCTAGATATCTAAAACACTTCACTTCCTCCAGTTTTTCTCCATTCAAACTTACCTCCCAATTGACTTGTCCCTCAACTCTACTGTACCTAATAACCTTGATCTTATTCACATTTACTCTCAGCTTTCTTCTTTCACACACTTTACCAAACTGTCACCAGCTTCTGCAGTTTCTCACCCGAATCAGCCACCAGCGCTGTATCATCAGCGAACAACTGACTCACTTCCCAAGCACTATCATCCACAACAGACTGCATACTTGCCCCTCTTTCCAAAAGGGGAGAATGAAAATGGTTGTGTAATTAGAGTTTGATTTTAGTGACCTCATGAGTGATGGAGTTAAAGCTTTTCAGGGCTTTTCTCAGTACTTCTTTTTCAAGGCCTCTTCATCGTTGTTGATGAATTTATTTTTGACCACCATCTGTCATTTTTTTTTTAAATTCAGGTTGGAGTGTTTTCAACTTTGAGCAGTTCTTAAAGCTCACCAGATGTTGGACCAAATAACACTCACCTGTAGGAGTCACTGGCTACATTCGGGCACCAGTCTGTATAAGTGGGCTTTCATTACAGTTTATTGGAGAAGATGTTGTCTTCACCACATGTGTAAGCATAGAAGAAGGGGATTCATTTCTTAGTGCTAAGTTCATATGTGAACTTAAGTACTAAGTTCTTCACAGCCTTATATAGGTGTTGTAGATCCCACATTTTGACAAAAAAAAAAGGCAGTAAGATCATCTTCAACATCTACAGAAGGTTATGGAGAACTATCGTGAGAGGCTGAAAGAAGCCGTGGAGTATGCTTGGAGAAGTCTTTGTGGGTCTTTTACACAGCCTGATCTGGGCCCAGACTGCCAGGATGGGTAGTTTGATCAACCAAGCTGGTTAAAGTTGCAGTCCACAGACCCAAGTAGCTACCACAACCTGGCTGGTTTGTTGTACTTTTCAAGTCCTCTTCCTGGGCACTCTTACTTGTATGTTTTACAGTGCATCTCATGGTGTGTCTGATAATTACAGGCAATATACTGAACACTCTTGGGTCCTATATGTTTGATTGTTTCTTTATTTGTGAATATTTCACCTTTCATATATATCAGAGGATGTTATGTCTCCGTAAATGTTGGGGACCATACTTTTTTGGATTTTGTGGGCATAGATGTTGTAGATAGAGTTGAACTTTACAGCCTGGAAAAAAAAGAAAGGTACATTATTATCTATGCATGACAACAGATTGAAGAGATAAAGGGCTATTTTTTAGGTGAAAAACTTCTAAAACAGAAAACAGATTTTTTAAATCAGCAAGACTTCCATGAAGAAAAGAACTTGGTAACAAAGTTTGAAAGATTTTTATGCATGCCACTTGGAAAAAATAGGGAAACATTTATGGAACTACAGAAACTTTTAAAAGAAAACTTTGTATATGGTTAAGGTCAGTTGGAAATGAACCCAGGACTGACAATTGTAACAAGTAGGCCAGCAGAGAGTGATTGTATTAATTCATTAGCAAAAGTATGGTAAGTGCTACAGGCTAACCATGCCTTTCAGAAAAATTTCATTGAAGTTACTCTGAAGTAGGTCAGTACTCTCTCAAAATGGTTTTGTTAACATAATTCTTTTGATATTCAGTACCATGCAAATGAGAATTATTTTTTCTTTTCTTCTGATACAGAAAGTACTGTAGATGTATTTTAGTATGCTTTTATATATTTACAGCAGTTAATAATACAATGTTTGGCTGAGTAATATTTCAACAATGTTGGTAAAGTTAACAACCTGCCGTGAACTAATTCATGAAAACCAGGAACCATTTACTTGCTCTAGAACACCTTTTAGATACTGCATCTTATAGTATAAGGGTTATTAGAGCTAGTTTTCTGTTGAAATAGACATTACGTTGAAGGAAACAAATGTTTTTGTTCAAGAAAAGCTTTTTAGCTTTTATGCTGTGCTGAATTTTATTCAGAAACCTTTGTTTCTTTGGCTGAAGACGAATATCTTTTTAAATTAAACAAATTTGTTTGTTATATAATTTGTGATATATTGTACCAGCAGACATATCCATGTCCCTTGAAGTATTTTGCCTTTGCATGATTTGATTGTAATATTTCTGGTTTATAAAAGAAGGATCAGTAAATGCTATATACATAGAAAGTAATGTTTATTTCGTAAAGATATATGAATAGATTGGCTTGCACTATAAAGAATTAGTATTTTTAACAAATAGAGCTGATTGGTTTTGGCTGATTGGTTTAGAATGCTTTTTCCATTTCAGAGGAGAACTACAGCTCCTGATGATACTGATTTTTTTTTATATATATACATATATATAAAATTTAGAGGTGGAGAGGAAATTGAAAAAAATAGTGAGGGTGACAGTTTTCTTTTCCTGTAGGGACAGCTGCAGAGGGTTGTTGGTGGGCTGCCAGAGTTCACTCCCAGCGGTGTTCTCACCTCCCCACCATCCCTACATCTCAGTCCTCACCTTCATCAGCAGGACAGAACCCAAGAAGCCCTACACATGACTAGTGCTGGGGATGATAGAAGCAGGCTTGGTTCCTCCATAGCAGGAAACAGTGAGGGACATGGTTGGGGGGAATCAGCACTCCCTCGCCTTTATCCATGCCCAGTTTGCAATAAGCCTTTTACACACAAAGGAAATCTTCGAAAGCACATCAGAATACACACTGGAGAGAAACCGTTTGCATGTCACCTTTGTCCATATCGTGCTAATCAAAAGATACTTCTTCAACTTCACGTGCAAAAACGACATTCTCAGATTGCTTGGCAGGAAACTAAACAAGAACCACCAAGTTTACTGGAGCTTCAGCAGCATTCTAATTCAGTTGATTAGTAGAATGTGATTAAATGTGAAAGGTCTGATTTTTGTTTTAACATTTATATCATCAAGTAACTACGACATGTAGTGTGAGATTTATGTAGTGGATTTCTACAGTTTTCTCTGAGAAAATGCATTCCTTTTGAATCAGTGCCTTAATTGCTAATGTTCAAGTCATTCATTATATTCAGTAGTCAGAATTACATGAATTTAATCCTTTGATTACCAGATATTGGTAAATGAAAATTGGAGAACTAAGGTCATGGTTTTCCTATTTCTAGGGTGGCCTGGGAGTTTTAGGAAGCAGGAAAGGGCTAAGCACCACCGTTATCGCACCCAGGACTGCCAGCTGCTCCTACATATGCCCTGACTGTGGCAAGGGTTTCCACTATAAGACTGACTACATACGCCATCAGAGGGTCCACACAGGGGAAAAGCCATTTAAATGTCCTCATTGTCCCTACTGCTCCACTCAAAAAGGGAATCTGAGAAGTCATGTGACGAAGATCCATAAAAGTACAATATATTAGTGAAAGAAATAAGGGGTAGTTATTAAGGCTTTTGTTTTCTGGTCATTTGTTAGAATATTTTGAAATTGTTAGATATCATTTAATTGTTTCAGAAATGAGACAGGATATATCTAGTCTGAAGGTAGTTCAACATGAGTTATCATGTTTCTTGTACTGTATAGGATTTGTCTATCATATTACACCTTTTGTGTATCAATCTGATTACTGGTATTGGTATTGGTGCTTGAAGGGAACAAGTTGGTATTGATTTTGATATTCATTCATTCAAAGGAGTTGGCTTTATTCCACTGTGCTACCATAAATAACTCTTCTGCATTGGTACAAATATTTTTCTTTTAGTTCTTGCATTCCATTATACCAAAGCTTATGTAAAGGCTCTTGGGTAAAGGAGTTTTAATCTGTTGTGTGTGTTTCATACCAGGTTCTCTGTTCAGCTAGTTTACTTGTAATTTTATCCTCTTTCTGTTGTTGATAATCACATTCTAAACTCACTATATAATGTAAACCTTTATGTACAAATGATGTGTATATAATGTTTGATTTTTATACTTGTATGATTGCTGTCATCAAATTACCCTTGGCAAGCTTCAAATTATGATATCTCTCCAGTTATAGAAATAGCATAGTTAGGAATTCACAGCACTGACTTACTTTTATCTTTAGAAAGGATCTCCCATTAATTTGTACTGTGATTATAAATGGCCCTTTTTTGTCAAAGAAGGAACATTATTTCTTTATGTTTTGTGTTTTGTCCCATTATATTCTTTTACTCTGGAAGTACAAGTTAGGCTCTGTCCAAAATTGCCTTAATTTGGCTTCATATTTTTTTTTCTTTTTTTTTTACCTTATTTTCATTGTTTTAACAAGACTGAGTGGAAAGCAATATTTTTTTATTTTAATTTTTCTTAAGTAAATTTTGATTGAAGCCTAATGATATATTCCCCACTCCTGATAATAGCTTTTGGAATTGTTGCCTTTCTTGTGCAGTAGAACCTTCTGGAAAATAGGTAATTTTGTTGATCACAAGGAGACCATCTTAACTGATCAAGAGGTTTTTTAGGTTGCGTTCCAGTTTAATCAATTTTCATGATACGTATAAGCACAAACAACAGTACATGTGGTAAATAGTTTTGGAACATATGATTTAGGTGAATTTTCTTCAGTAGCACTAAAAGAAACTGATATCTTGTTTAAATAGGTATGGTTGGAGAGATAAGTAATATTACCCTATTGCTATGACATGGGGTTTCATAGGAAGTGTTACTTTGTTAATTATTATTAGTTGTGTGACATACATTAAATGGAAGCTGATGTTGTTTTAGATCTTTAATTTTGGATTGTATAAGATCCTCTTCCTCAGAACTTGACCAGCATTCAAGGGCCCATCTCTTTGTTCTTCATGATAAGGTAACTACTTTAAGTTGTGCAGTAGACTGTACAAGTAGTGAGTGGACAGTTTGTGTGAATCTCTCCCCCTGAAAGTGACCAGTTTGTAGAAGTGGACCATGAAAGTCATGGCTGGCTTTTCTTTATATGTCTAATGTGGCATTTACCATTGTAAGCAGACTGGCTTGTGTAGGATGTTCCTTGCAAATAATTTTGACTGCTCGTATTTATATATCCTCACTTATAATATGCCGTTCACATAAGGGTTTCAGTTTCACTGTCACTCTCTTAGTTCATATAATCAATGTTTTTAAATTGTGTTTTTTTTAATACCTTTGACTTATACCTGTGATATCTGTATGCTGATGTCTTATTCAGATTCCAACCTCTACATCCACCATTGACTCCTAATCTTTCCCTTATCTTTTTTATCAATTGTTAGTATTGTCATACCATTATGAATGTTGAAGGTTTAAGTAAATTTGCATGAGTTGATTATAGCAGTATACCAGTTCAAAGAAAACTCAGCACTGAGACTAAATATTTTCCAAAAACACTGTCAGCAATTGGAAAATTGATAGTATTCCTTATAAGACAAAGCCAAGATAAGGGCAGCATAGCATAGCAGAACATAAAATGGCATGTGTATTGCTTTGGTGTATGATTAGGGTTTAGGTCACTGAGCCAAGTTGGTGTGTAAAGTGAAAAAGTAAAGTGTTTTAAGAATGGAACTCTGTGTATCACCTTAATACACTGGAGACAAGTTGATGTTGTGTGTGACTGATGTTACAATGACTCTGCGTACTTGATCTACCACATTCATTTGGGAATGAAGTAATGATTATGCAGATGCTTTTCTTTTACTGTAGTAGGTGCTTTCCTGAAAGTTATTAATGTGAAGCTGCTTTTTAAAGTAAACTATCTTCACCAAAAACTTGATGTTAAGAAAAAGCATATATATATATATATATATATATATATATATATATATATATTCCTTGGGAATATTTCTGGATACATTTTTCACATATGCTCTTCTGTGTTACTTGGATATATTAACAATTATCATATGACAAAATGAAATGCTATACTGATATTGATAGGACTCTTTCCACTATCGTATCACATTGACACATTGGTGAGTTTTACATAAGGAGTGATAGCTTATTTGTGTTTTTCATATTACTGCACTACTAGATCCTGAGTACTTTTTAATCATTTTAACTGGGTCGTGATAGAGTTGTACCAAAGCATACTTATCTCAAATCTTGATAATGCATTTTTTTCTGTAATTCAAGATGGCATATTTATTCATTATTATTATTATTATTATTATTATTATTATTATTATTCTTGATTGCCATCTCCCATGTTAGCGAGGTAGCACAAGGAAACAGAAGAGAGAATGGCCCAACCCACCCACATACACATGTATATACATAAATGTCCACATACGCACATATACATACCTATACATTTCAACGTAAAAATACACAGACATTTACATATATACACATGTACATATTCATACTTGCTGCCTTCATCCGTTCCTGTCGTCCCCTCGCCACACATGAAATAGATGACGATGATGATAGATAAGACAGAATAATTTGAATGTTGTGAATGGAAATCTGTTGCAAGTACATAAGTATTCCAACTCAACTATTTTCTTCTATATTTTGCGGAATATGTATATATCACTGGTTCATGCTTTAGGTATGAACCTACAAAAAGTGTGTAAAAATAATATTAAAGGGTTATGATTTACTGAACTATTCACCGATTATATATCAAATGTTTTGAACTGATGATCAAAAGTTTGGTACGATTTCGTAGCTGTTTTCTCCTATATTCTTCTTATGAAGTTACTTATTAATTTGTGCTTTAGGTAAGAACCTGACAAGATATGTGTGGAAAATACATACAAAAAATACAATTTACACTTCATTCACTGGGTTTAAGCTGAATATTCTTCATCAGACATACTATAGCCTCTTTTTTTATGGCAAGCATTTATATTCTATGTTGCACTTTTGTTCCTACACCCATTTTCACTGTTATTTTTTCTTAATATGTAGATTTTACTAGTTTATGAATTAGGCAACAGTCTGTTGGAAAGAAATGTGTAGAAAAAAGTACATGAAAACTTGAATCTACCTTACCATTAACTGATCGTTATAAGTTGAGTGTTTTCAAGAAGGAATTGTAACTCAGCAATTTTCCTTAAATGTTACTGAATGTGTAGGTGATTATTAATTCATGTATTAGATAAGGACCTACTGAAGAAAATTGTCTGGAAAAAATGAATTAAGAATGAAATTTACTGTATGATTCACTAGTGATACCTTGAATCTTTAGAACAGCTGGAGATTGCATGCTAGGAAAGATTTCAGTTGAGCAATTTTCTCCTGTACTTTTGTGAATATGCTGATGATGATTAAATCATGCATTAAGTAAGAACCTACTGGAGAGAATTGTGAAAAAAAAATTGCATTAAAACTACAACTTAGTGATTATTATATCAACTCATTATAATTTAAATGCTTTTAGCTGAAGCTGATGTTGACTCTGGGATTCCAAACATTTGTATTCAGTGTAGCACTTCTATTCGTACACCCATTTTCTCTTATTATTTTCCTGAATGTATGAAATATCAGGTGTTGAGTAAGGTAAGGTAAGGAGAAAGTGGAGAGAACCACATGAAAGAAATATATGAAAAATACAATTTGCCATATGTTTTGAATGTTTTGAACAGGGCAAAGTTATAAACTGTGGAAGAATTTCATCTCATGTATTTTCTCATAAATGTTACTGAATATGTAGAAGAACTATAGTTCATTCATTTGGTAAAAACCTAACAAAGAGAATTATGTAGAAAAGATATATGGAAAATTTATTTTACCATATTATTCACTGATTTTATATTGTTTGAACTCAAAGTTTTAAACCAAGACTCCAAGAAGACTGATACGTGACCCATTGCCAGTCATGGATCATTGCTGCTGGCTCTGAAGGCTGATATTACTGCATGAGCTCACTTGCTTAATAATGGCAGTTGAATCTTATTTATTGTTTATCCTAGAACCAAGAGGGCCTCCCCAATCACGTTACTTTTTATTGTGATGAGGTTTTATGATTTTTATTTATGTTCATCTGGGCATTTTTGTTTAGATTCCTGAGTGTTTTTGGAGCATATCCTGCTTAGGAGTGCCTTTTTTCAGGTTCATTGCTACCCCCATATTGTGAAGCCTATAATTTTTATCTTGGCATGAATATTTGTATATTACTTTGTTCTCTTAAGTGGGCTGGGGTTCTAGGTCATGTTTGTCATAATCAGGTCGTTGATCTTGGTGTTTTCATATTAAATCATCATCTTTTTTCTATCCTTGCTGTTGACTCATGATAATCTCACAAATTATAATCTTTGTAGGGAGGTTGCAAAAGTATAGTCTCACCTTATTGCCATCATGGGTGTGAGTTAGAAGTGGTATGTGCTGTGTCTGCAGCTCCTGCATCATTGTTGGTGTATTTGTTGTTAACTAGTATTTGTTGCAGTTGTTGTGCAGGGTTTCCCAGTCTGAGCACATTTCATGGCTCATATAATGAAGACCCTTACGCTCATTTTGTGGCAGTCAAAGCATTTATTGGCCATATTCAGACACTCAGCTAGCACCAGTAGTCTTTCTGTAAACTGAGTTAGAAAAGGTGCCTCCTTCACCACTAATGTGAACATCAAGGCAGAAAATTCTGTTTTCATTGCTAAGTTGATATGTGAACATGAGTACTGGGTTCTCCTTTGTGGCCCTTGTAGGTATTATAGATTCCTCATGTTGATGAGATATCATCCACATAGTTTCAGAAAATAGTGGGATAAAGGTGACTTTCTTGAAGAATCTAGTTTTCACATTTACATACATAGGAATTTGCAGAGAACTCTCAAGGGAAATCCCACTGCCACTTGTTGAATTAGCAGCAAAAGAGGCCATCTGGAACAAAGAAAGTTGCCTCGTTGGTATAGGCACAGCATTCTCAAGGATGGATCTGGGGAGTTTTGAGGCTTGAAGTTCAGGGTGATTGTATATGTTGTTGAGGTCGATGTTGAGTATTGTTTCCACTGGGACACTGGAAAAGGCTCTCATCTTCAAGAGACAGCAGCATAAAGTCATAAGCATCTTTACTATGTTTGTTTGCATTTCAGGTGGAACTTGTAAGATGTGTTTATGTACTCAACAGTTCATTGAGGCTCTTGACTAGTTGTTATGTTAGTGTCGGAATTGGCAATATGTCTGGTTTGAGTGGTTTATGTTTATGTGTCATGACAGTGCCATGTGAATTGCTTAGAGAATGTTCTCTAATGATTCAGTGGCAATGGAAATGCTGATAATGCAGTAATGCAGGCACTCCATTTCCATGAATTTTAGTTATGACTTCCTGTGTTGAGCAGAATCTTTGTTTTGGTCATACCTGTTTTTTTATATGAAGTTTAAGTCTGGAAATGTATCAAATAGAAAGTTATTGGGGGGTGTTAGTTTTTTTTTCACTGAAGGGAGGAGTTGGTACATGGGGGACAAAGATTTTCACTGAAAGGGTGAGTTGGTATATGGGGGACAAACAAGTTGTAAAAGAAAGGCAGAGGTTTGTGTATGTAAAGATTGTTAATGTGGATTATTGTGCCAAGGTGTGTAGCTACTCTACTGCTTGAAGGAGGTTATGCCTAGATTTTCTTGCTTTGGAATGGGATAATGCTTTTAGGACACACATTAATTTATTGATGAAATAAGATTGTATTCATTGAAATACTATACACCTAGTCCCTAATTTATGTGGAGGTTGTGACTCAGAAAAAGTTCTCATAAAGCAATTTCAGATAGAGCCAGTTGTTACTTGTATTTAAATTTTTTTTTCTTCCTTTTTTTTTTTTCAGAACCTCCCCATAGAAAAATCTTTCAAAAACCTTCATAACAAATACAGTTAGAAATTATTTAATAGAATTAATAACATAACAAGAATATAACAGTGACAGGTATCTTCCAGATCTCAAATCATTAGTGAAATATAACTTGAAAAATGGATGTAGTTGTTGTTAGTGCTGTGAATTCTGGTCTGAGTATTTCTTCACTTTTGTCAGGCTGAGGATTTCTTATTCTTTTTTTGAATTTGCCAAGAGAAAGATGTTGAGTGCAGCACCAAGTTCCTCATTTTATCTCCATTTGTTTTAATAATTTTTTCTTATTCTTTCTTTAATTTTGCCAAAAGAAAGATGTTAAGTGCACCACTAAGTTCTTTATCTTATCAGCATTCTTATTAACCCTTTCACTCCACATGCGTGCATGCACGCACACACACCTGTCCAATTAGGGCATGTGTACCTCAGGAATAGTGGTTCCAACAATGTTGTATGGTTGCGAGGCGTGGGCTATGGATAGAGTTGTGCGCAGGAGGATGGATGTGCTGGAAATGAGATGTTTGAGGACAATGTGTGGTGTGAGGTGGTTTGATCGAGTGAGTAACGTAAGGGTAAGAGAGATGTGTGGAAATAAAAAGAGCGTGGTTGAGAGAGCAGAAGAGGGTGTTTTGAAGTGGTTTGGGCACATGGAGAGGATGAGTGAGGAAAGATTGACCAAGAGGATATATGTGTCGGAGGTGGAGGGAACAAGGAGAAGAGGGAGACCAAATTGGAGGTGGAAAGATGGAGTGAAAAAGATTTTGTGTGATCGGGGCCTGAACATGCAGGAGGGTGAAAGGAGGGCAAGGAATAGAGTGAATTGGAGCGATGTGGTATACCGGGGTTGACGTGCTGTCAGTGGATTGAAGCAGGGCATGTGAAGCGTCTGGGGTAAACCATGGAAAGCTGTGTAGGTATGTATATTTGCGTGTGTGGACGTATGTATATACATGTGTATGGGGGGTGGGGTTGGGCCATTTCTTTCGTCTGTTTCCTTGCACTACCTCGCAAACGCGGGAAAAAGCGACAAAGTATAATATATATATATATATATATATATGGCCATTACTGCTTGGAGTGGAATCCCAAACTCTACAACCTAAACTTTTTCCATATGTTAATCAGTACATGTGAAAATGTTGAGGTATCCTGCATGAGATGTGCACCCTCATGTTATGTAATGATTTTTGATGCTGTGTAAATTTAAGTGTTTATCTTACAAACAAATATGATTGCTAAAGTTTTCTATCATCAGTATCTATTATCTTCTTAAGAAGATTAAAGATACTACTGATAGAAACCCTTCATATTTTTTTTCTTTTGAAGAGAAAGACTTCCAAATGTACCACACATCTCACTGTGTATGCCTGAAAATATTTCTGGAGTACCTCAGACACCTGACAGCAGAGCAGTACAAGGATTAGTTGGATATTAGGACTGCTATAGTTAAAGTCTAAATGGAATACAGTGTTCTTGCCCAAATGCTTGAATGAGTAAAGATGCACCCTTTCCTGCTCCAGCTCACCTCAACATTTCTAACTTTGTTTTTATGATAAAGCAGTTCTCTTTTGCCTCATCAGTGACTCAGAAGAGGGTTTAGAGGTACTAGATGCTTTGACAACATTGCACTAATGTCAACAGTAATAGCAAATCACCATGCTACAAGATGAAAGCAAGTAACATGCAGTAGGACCACATGCAACACTGAACAAAGTGACTCAGAGTTGAGCCTGTGGCTTGCTGCAGTGCTATTCGCTCATGTCTCCAATAATGCCTCATGCAACAGCAGCATAGGGGAGCCTGTGCTTGCTACAATGGTTGTATAATTAGGAAATTTCCTTCCTCAAGCTGGAAAAGTAGTAGAAATAGGTTTGTTGCATGGTAGGAAATTTGCATTAAATGAAGCTGGATGAAGTAGGAATAGGTTTTGTTTAAATAGTTCACAAACTGATTATGAATTATTTATCTTCGAAGATTGAATATGGGCTATGAATTGCATAGCAATTACTGATCATGATTAATGTGAAAATAGGGAATTCTTTATACTCTGAAGACCAGCTTCCACAGTTAAAGTGAGCAGATGTTGGTATATAGGTGATTAGCCAAAAAGAAATTCAATTTTGTCTTAGATTTTTTTCAATTTTTGTAGCCTTTGCATTTTCTTTTTTAAACAGGTGTTCTATTTCTAACAGTTTCCTTTAAACAATATGAGGTATTACACTGCAAATAATACTTCTGTGAAGCCTTTGTGAAACATTTAAACTAATTGCAATGGCAAGGTCATAGAAAGTGAGTGTATGTCTTTAAGCTTGTACCTTATGATTAGGTTTCAAATGATTCCCTAGTTTCTGAGAAAGCCTTGTTAAAGCAAGTAGATTGAACTTGTGTAATTGCAGCAAGGGTGACTTGAAACTACATAGCTGATCTCAGATTGATTTTCCCAGATTCAAAGAGAAGCACATTGGTTACTTGAGTGCATGTCTTTCTTCATATACACTGTTGAACAAATAAATTGTGTTTGCAAGGTAGAAACAAAGATAGATCATATTTTTATTTGGATTTTGAAGGAAATGAAATAAGAGAAATATAAGGAGATGCATGCTGGGCTAGAGCTTGTGCATATCAATTGTATTCATCTTATTGGGTGGATGTTTCCATACTGATACGTTTTCTCTAAAATTTTGTGTACAGTCTACATCTTTCGTTGGCATGATGGTAAATGGTATACTCTTGTGTCAACAATGGAGTTTTTCGTTCACATATAATATGAAAGTGAAGAAGACATTCTTTCAAAAAAATTACCTCTGGATGGGGGACTTCAAGAAGTCATAAAAGAATTAAGAGACAAGAGAGTAACTGTAAAACTGAAATGTTTGAAGTGAGGTTAGTACTCGTAATGGGCCTAAGTAAAGTGAACTAAGAGATGGTCTCTCTTGTAGGTTCCTGGCAGAAGTGCGCAGCCAGTCATGGTGGGAGTGGCACAGCAGCCCCCTGGGCCCCAGCAAGCTAGTGGTGGTTCACGATGTTCTGTCAACTCTTGTCCATATTGTGGTCGGGAGTTCATTAAGACAGGTGACCTGACTCGCCACATCCGTACCCATACTGGGGAGAAGCCCTTCCAGTGCCTTTACTGCCCATACCGCTCCAGCAGAAAGTCCACTCTTAGGAATCATGTCCTTGCACATCATAATTAATCTTTTAGACATTCTGAGTTGCATTGTTTGTTACATTATTTTTGCTACAGGGCATAAGTGATAATACGTAAGTTAGCAGTTGACTACCCGCAAAGTTTTGATATCGCATATTACATTTTTCCCCTCCTTCAAGTATTTTATTGAATTTCAGGACTTTAAGTATAGTAACTTTATTCTTAGCTTTCTTAATATTAAGCAAAGTCAGATGTTATTTAGATTTATCTTTCAATTTAAAAGGGTTTGAAAGCCATTTCTGGAAAACTTACAAGCAAGATAAGATAATATGGAATATAACTGAAGAGGAGGATCATAAGTTTGAAAATCATATATGTTTCTTGTGTAATTTACTTGAGTAAATTTGAATACTTTAAGGACACCCACTTTATTGACTTCTGAATGACGTATTACATACTTAAACCTACATGCTTGTTAATATGGATATTGTTGAAGAGGACAGTCTAGCTTTTGAAAATCATGTTTTTGTTTTTTTTTCCTTTTTAGGTAATTGGATTTGAGTTATTGGAAAACACCTACTTATCACATCTTAAGTGAACTATGATTTATCCACAATAAATATAATGAATTTTTATTGTTTTTTTCCCCCCGTTTTTGGGCTACATGAATGTGTTTGATTGCCTCTGTGTTTTTGTTTGTATTATTATCATTAATGTTATTATTAATGTTATTGGTAATATTATTATATAATCGCAGGGTCTCTTTTCAAGGGTTCCTACTACTTCATGGCTGCACTTCAATCAGTAGTAGGGAAGGATGAAGTCCTTTGGAGTGGAGAGTTCTTTGACAAGATTTTACTCCAATTGTAAAATCTCCCTGAAGATGACTTTTCACCTATATATACATTATTATCATACTGCTCTAATGCTCTTTCACAGCAGGGACCTTGGGATGTAACCCCGTGCACCCCCATCAAGGGTCTCCAGCAGCTTCAAGGCTGTGGACTCATTTGATCCATAAATGCCACATACAGCTCACTAAGAAACAAATTATAGTATGTACAAATCTTGCTTTTAACATCCTAGAATAATTGCTTTTGAACACATATAGAATCTCCTAACAGAAAACCTTTTAACTCAGAAAGACTCTACAGATGCTTTTCTTAACTCTGCTACTGGGAGGGCTGAAAGTGCAGCAATTGCAGTTTAGTGCAATGGTAGTAGCTTAAAGAAGAATGTCAGAATGAATGATTGGACATCTACCTTACACAGAGTTGTTCTCCGTGTTCATTGCTTTTGAACTTGCAAAAAGTATAAACACAGACAGTTTAACCCAATAACTGTAGCTGCTTGATATTTTTTCATCTCAATTTTTTTTTGTCTTATTAGAAACTCCAGTTGTTGTTGATGAAAATTATATATATATATATTTTATGTATATACATGTGTATGGGGGTGGGTTGGGCCATTTCTTTCGTCTGTTTCCTTGCGCTACCTCGCAAACGCGGGAGACAGCGACAAAGCAAAAAAAAAAAAAATTATTTATTTATTTATTTTGCTTTGTCACTGTCTCCCACGTTTGCGAGGTAGCGCAAGGAAACAGACGAAAGAAATGGCCCAACCCATCCCCATACACATGTACATACATACACGTCCACACACGCAAATATACATACCTACACATCTCAATGTACACATATATATACACACAGACACATACATATATACCCATGCACACAATTCACATTGTCTGCCTTTATTCATTCCCATCGCCACCTCGCCACACATGGAATACCATCCCCCTCCCCCCTCATGTGTGCGAGGTAGCGCTAGGAAAAGACAACAAAGGCCCTATTCGTTCACACTCAGTCTCTAGCTGTCATGCAATAATGCCCGAAACCACAGCTCCCTTTCCACATATATATATATATATATATATATATATATATATATATATATATATATATTATCTCGGAAAGCAAAAATGGGTATGTTTGAAGGAATAGTGGTTCCAACAATGTTGTGTGGTGTGAGGTGGTTTGATCGAGTAAGTAATGTAAGGGTAAGAGAGATGTGTGGAAATAAAAAGAGCGTGGTTGAGAGAGCAGAAGAGGGTGTTTTGAAATGGTTTGGGCACATGGAGAGAATGAGTGAGGAAAGATTGACCAAGAGGATATATGTGTTGGAGGTGGAGGGAATGAGGAGAAGTGGGAGACCAAATTGGAGGTGGAAAGATGGAGTGAAAAAGATTTTGTGTGATCGGGGCCTGAACATGCAGGAGGGTGAAAGGCGGGCAAGGAATAGAGTGAATTGGATCGATGTGGTATACCGGGGTTGACGTGCTGTCAGTGGATTGAATCAGGGCATGTGAAGCGTGTGGGGTAAACCATGGAAAGTTGTGTGGGACCTGGATGTGGAAAGGGAGCTGTGGTTTTGGGCATTATTGCATGACAGCTGGAGACTGAGTGTGAACGAATGGGGCCTTTGTTATCTTTTCCTAGCGCTACCTCGCACACATGAGGGGGAGGGGGATGGTATTCCATGTATGGCAAGGTGGCGATGGGAATGAATAAAGGCAGGCAGTGTGAATTGTGTGCATGGGTATATATGTATGTGTCTCTGTGTGTATATATATGTGTACATTGAGATGTATGGGTGTTTAGGTTTGCGTGTGTGGATGTGTGTATATACATGTGTATGGGGGTGGGTTGGGCCATTTCTTTCTTCTGTTTCCTTGCGCTACCTCGCAAATGCGGGAGACAGCAACAAAGCAAAATAAATAGATAAATAAATGAATATATATATGTACTTTCTGACCCATGAGTCCCTTCCATCTTTATGAGGTCCCTCAGGAAGCTTGCCACGTCCACTGGCCAAGACCACTGGTCATAAAGCATTGTGATGTTATTAGTGCATATATGTGTTGAGGGTGCAAAGCAGTTGAGTAGTACACGCTTTGTGTCTTATGGCAATTGCATCATAGACATGAAAGATCTTGGGATATGTTGAGATGATGTTCTTATTGATGGGTTCTGTGCAGAGCATAATTGGGAGAGTGTGACTCATATATGTCAGGGGAGTGTGGTTTCTGATGGATGTGATTCTTATGGGTTGGGGTTTAAAACAGAGTTGGGAGGTCAGTTGTGAGCTTTTGACTGAAAGGAAAACTAAAATCCTGAAGATAGCTGTGTACTTCATATATGACAGCTGAAGGATGCAGATTCACCCAGTGAATACCTGTAAAAGTTTTCAATGGTCTTCTTCACAGCTAGGGCTGAGCCTATGCTGTTGGATTATGTCATTGGTCGACCAAGCCGTCGGAAGCCACAGCCCACAGACCGACATATCCCCCACAGCCTGACTGATCTGGTGCATTTTCTAGGTACTTTTCCTGTGCACTCTTAAACTTCTCTACTGTGCATCCCATTCAGTTTCTGATGATAGGCAAGGTATTGAAAAGTCTTGGGGTCCTGATGTTTAAGGTGTTTTCTCTTTTTGCTCAAGTAGCACATTTGGATTTCATAGGAAGTATTTTACAGTCTTCCATGCCTGTTGTGCCAGTAGGATGTCATTTCAGATTATAGGTTGGGAGCCACACTTTTAGGATTATCCAGATGGTCTACCTTTCCTGTCTGACCTTACATTTGAGGTCAGGTTCCTGGGACAGTACCTGCAATCCTCTTTAATGGGTGGAAGGGCCAAATAATCACATGTTTCTGATTGACTTGACCCATTTGCTGGTTTTTGAGTAAAGAAAAAAATTTAATGAATACAGCTTCTGTAATTTTGTAATTTTTCTTGTGACTGCTGCACTGTTTGAGAACTTTCATGTCCACCATCTGCTGTCATGTTAGAGGTTTGCTTTGATCCTTTTCCATGTGGTGTTTTGGTGCATCATCATGAGTTTTGACTCAAGGAAGTGTTGGTAATTTCACTGTAGGTATTGAATTGAAGTTCAAATCATTTGTGAGGATAGTCCATTTTTGATTTATATTGGTGGCCTTCAAGGTGTTTTTAGTCACAGTATTTTTTTTATTATATAGTTGCTCACTTTGGGACTCTTGTATTAGCAAAATAGACTAATTTTGTTGTTAGGGTTGCTTAATTTTACATTGCTCTTGATATGTCTTGCATTATGTGCTCATCAACTTTACCGTTTATGCTTATGACATTTAGTTTCTTGAATGTATTGTTCAAATGTGCCTATGGTTGTGGAGTCTGGAGGGTAGCTAGAAATATGTGAAGTTCATGGTCAAAATATTTGTTTAACTATCCATTATTAATCAGTAGTTGTTTACTCCTTGATATTTCAAAGTTGAAAAGTGTCAATGATGAATTATTTTTTTATGCATGGTGTATGTATAACTTGATGACACCGATTTTGTATCGCAGAAGGCACTCATGTACAGCATTTAGGCATTTTAGTCATTGGGTTTTTGTTGACGCTGGTGGTGTATTGACCAATTTGGGAGTGAACTAGTACACCAAATTACTTTAAAAACAACCTCACACAGAGCACTAACCCACTGAAGGCTACCAATGTAATGTACAAGGACTCCTTTCTAATTGAAGTTTGTAAACTCAGAATGGTGTAAACTACAATGGCGATGCTACTGTATCACACCACTCGGCCTGCACAACAGTCCACCTTCAAAATAGAGGCCCTGAATTGAATATACAACAGGAACTTAATATAGGTCTCATTTACCAGCATCGTACTGAAAACATGATAATGAATATTGCCATGATAAAAGAAACCTCGCAAACGCGGGAGACAGCGACAAAGTATATAAAAAAAAAAAAAAAAAAAAAGAAGGGTACAGGTAACATCATCAAAGTACGAGACAAGCAAGGGCTCTTCAGGTTTGCAGTTAAGGGTAAGAGAGATGCGTGGTAATAAAAAGAGTGTGGTTGAGAGAGCAGAAGAGGGTGTTTTGAAATGGTTTGGTCACAAGGGGAGAATGATTGAGGAAAGATTGACAAAGATGATATATGTGTCAGAGGTGGAGGGAACGAGAAGTGGGAGACCAAATTGGAGGTGGAAAGATGGAGTGAAAAAGATTTTGAGTGATCGGGGCCTGAACATGCAGGAGGGTGAAAGGCGTGCAAGGAATAGAGTGAATTGGAACGATGTGGTATACCTGGGTCGACGTGCTGTCAATGGATTGAACTAGGGCATGTGAAGCATCTGGGGTAAACCATGGAAAGTTGTGTGGGGCCTGGATGTGGAAAGGGAGCTGTGGTTTCGGGCATTATTGCATGACAGCTAGAGAGTGAGTGTGAACGAATGGGGCCTTTGTTGTCTTTTCCTAGCGCTACCTCACACACATGAGGGGGAGGGGGGTGTTATTCCATGTGTGGCGAGGTGGCGATGGGGATGAATAAAGGCAGACAGTGTGAATTGTGTGCATGGGTATATATGTATGTGTCTGTGTGTGTATATATATGTGTACATTGAGATGTATGGGTATGTATATTTGTGTGTGTGGACGTGTATGGGGGTGGGTTGGGCCATTTCTTTCGTCTGTTTCCTTGCGCTACCTCGCAAACGCGGGAGACAGCGACAAAGCAAAATAAATAAAATAAATGAATATATATATATTACATGTTCACCATTTTCTGTATGGGCAAGACAGCACCAGGCACATATAAAGAAATGCCCTCATTCACTCATACTCACTATGTCATATTCAATGCACAGAGCCCTCATCCACTATCAAGCCCCACAGACCTTTCCATGGATTCCCCAGTTGCTTCATATACCCTGGTTCAGGGCTTTCACGGTATGTTATTTCTAGCATTCCACATTGATCCAATTCGCTCTCACCTTTGGATGCCTTACACTATCCTACACATTTGGGGCCCCAAATCTTCAAAGCCTCTTTCAGTCCATCCTTCCACCCTTCTCTCCTTAGTTTACCCCATTTTTGGTGGTCATTCCTTTCTATTACCTGTGAAATCCAGGTAATGGGTCTTGTTGGGTTGGGAATTAACGCTGACAGTATATGTCTGTGCCTCATAGATTTTGGAAAGTATCTATATAGCGGTGATGTGAGAAGGAGATGGAATGAGTATTTTGAAGGTTTGTTGAATGTGTCTGATGACAGAGTGGCAGATATAGGGTGTTTTGGTCGAGGTGGTGTACAAAGTGAGAGGGTTAGGGAAAATGATTTGGTAAACAGAGAAGAGGTAGTGAAAGCTTTGCGGAAGATGAAAGCCGGCAAGGCAGCAGGTTTGGATGGTATTGCAGTGGAATTTATTAAGAAAGGGGGTGACTGTATTGTTGACTGGTTGGTAAGGTTATTTAATGTATGTATGACTCATGGTGAGGTGCCTGAGGATTGGCGGAATGCGTGCATAGTGCCATTGTACAAAGGCAAAGGGGAAAAGAGTGAGTGCTCAAATTACAGAGGTATAAGTTTGTTGAGTATTCCTGGTAAATTATATGGGAGGGTATTGATTGAGAGGGTGAAGGCATGTACAGAGCATCAGATTGGGGAAGAGCAGTGCGGTTTCAGAAGTGGTAGAGGATGTGTGGATCAGGTGTTTGCTTTGAAGAATGTATGTGAGAAGTACTTAGAAAAGCAAATGGATTTGTATGTAGCATTTATGGATCTGGAGAAGGCATATGATAGAGTTGATAGAGATGCTCTGTGGAAGGTATTAAGAATATATGGGGTGGGAGGCAAGTTGTTAGAAGCAGTGAAAAGTTTTTATCGAGGAGGTAAGGCATGTGTACGTGTAGGAAGAGAGGAAAGTGATTGGTTCTCAGTGAATGTAGGTTTGCGGCAGGGGTGTGTGATGTCTCCATGGTTGTTTAATTTGTTTATGGATGGGGTTGTAAAGGAGGTAAATGCAAGAGTCCTGGAAAGAGGGGCAAGTATGAAGTCTGTTGGGGATGAGAGAGCTTGGGAAGTGAGTCAATTGTTGTTCGCTGATGATACAGCGCTGGTGGCTGATTCATGTGAGAAACTGCAGAAGCTGGTGACTGAGTTTGGTAAAGTGTGTGGAAGAAGAAAGTTGAGAGTAAATGTGAATAAGAGCAAGGTTATTAGGTACAGTAGGGGTGAGGGTCAAGTCAATTGGGAGGTGAGTTTGAATGGAGAAAAACTGGAGGAAGTGAAGTGTTTTAGATATCTGGGAGTGGATCTGTCAGCGGATGGAACCATGGAAGCGGAAGTGGATCATAGGGTGGGGGAGGGGGCGAAAATTTTGGGAGCCTTGAAAAATGTGTGGAAGTCGAGAACATTATCTCGGAAAGCAAAAATGGGTATGTTTGAGGGAATAGTGGTTCCAACAATGCTGTATGGTTGCGAGGCGTGGGCTATGGATAGAGATGTGCGCAGGAGGATGGATGTGCTGGAAATGAGATGTTTGAGGACAATGTGTGGTGTGAGGTGGTTTGATCGAGTAAGTAACGTAAGGGTAAGAGAGATGTGTGGAAATAAAAAGAGCGTGGTCGAGAGAGCAGAAGAGGGTGTTTTGAAATGGTTTGGGCACATGGAGAGAATGAGTGAGGAGAGATTGACCAAGAGGATATATGTGTCGGAGGTGGAGGGAACGAGGAGAAGAGGGAGACCAAATTGGAGGTGGAAAGATGGAGTGAAAAAGATTTTGTGTGATCGGGGCCTGAACATGCAGGAGGGTGAAAGGAGGGCAAGAAATAGAGTGAATTGGAGTCATGTGGTATACAGGGGTTGACGTGCTGTCAGTGGATTGAAGCAAGGCATGTGAAGCGTCTGGGGTAAACCATGGAAAGCTGTGTAGGTATGTATATTTGCGTGTGTGGACGTGTGTATGTACATGTGTATGGGGGGGGGGGGGGGTTGGGCCATTTCTTTCGTCTGTTTCCTTGCGCTACCTCGCAAACGCGGGAGACAGCGACAAAGTATAAAAAAAAAAAAAAAAAAAAAAAAAAAAAAATCTATATATGCCTCATAAATACAAGTGAAATATTCATGGCAGTAACTGGGTGACCACATTCCTCACCCTGCCTGTCACCACCACCATAGCCTGCATTTTTTTCTCATGTGATGGTAAGTACAGCTTTTATATTCCATATTCTTGTACGTGGAAAATTTTCTTGTTTTGCCAATAAATGCACAAGTGACTCTGAGGGTGCTTATTTAAATGCACATGGGAAGGATAAATTAGGGCTTGGTTACAGATACTACTGGTCCTTTGTTTTTGCAGAATTGTGAATTAGATGAATTATAGTGTGCAGGGAAAGATATGGATTTACAATAGAGAACTTTGTAATAGTTTGAGAAAATTAAGCCTTTTTAAGACAACTTTACACAAACACTACGAGAGAATGCATTTCACCTTATTGTTAATAGTATGAATTTTAAGTTGTTTTCACTTTTCACTTCTAGCAAGTGAGTTTACCATATAAAAAGACTGTAAGCTTGTACAGAAATCTAATTTCATTAAAGCTGATGTTTTTGTCTATGCTACCTTGAGTCTGACAAGGATCTGTGTGACCTCAGGTACCCTTTTAATGCTCCTGCTCTCATCATGAGCATGGGTTACACATTGAATTAACCACAGGTAGCAACAAATTTGAAGAATGAAGAGACATATACAAAATAAAGTTGTGGTTATATGTAAGTTGAAATTTAACCTAACTAATTGCATCGTGCTGAAAATAGGACATGTTGAAAGGAGGCCTAATTATGACTTGTAGCAAGAGAGAAATTACAGAATCCATAAATTGATTGAACATGGGGTTATTGTAATATTCAGTCTATCACAGGAACACAGTGTAAATGAGAATTTTTAAGGAGATAGATATGTTCATAATATAAAAATTGCTGTCAAGTATGTAGATAAGGACTTCTTTTACAAGTTCTTTAAAGTGTAGACCTATGTTAGAGTAAGTATCGTTAGTTTCATCATGAGTTTAAGTATAGAGAGAGGATAATGACCATTGTTTCACTCTTGCTGGTATAGAGAAGGAAGAGGAAAACTTGCTCTTGATTCTGAGTTTTTTAATCAGTTTGATAGTGATGGTCAGATGGATCAACAAGAGAATACAGCAGGAGGAAAAGGAAGAAACAGGCTTGAAGACATATGAGCAAGTGATAGACTGAGGGGTGAATAGAAGAAGACAGAGACAATATAAAGTTATCAAGATTTTATGACAGAAAACAGACTTTAAGAAGACAGAGACAATATAAAGTTAACAAGATTTTATGACAGAAAACAGACTTTAAGAGATAGAACCTTTCAAGTCTAGAGTTTTGGCTCTAGGCAGAACAGATAATCAATTATATTACTTTTCTTCCTATATGAATAGATAAATATATATATATATTTTTTTTCATTATACTTTGTCGCTGTCGCCTGGATTTGCGAGGTAGTTATATATATTATTATTTATATTATTATTTTGCTTTGTCGCTGTCTCCCGCGTTAGCAAGGTAGTGCAAGGAAACAGACGAAAGAATGGCCCAACCCACCCACATACACATGTATATACATACACGTCCACACACGCAAATACATACCTATACATCTCAACGTATACATATGTATACAGGCACAGACATATACATATATACACACGTACATATATATATATATATGTATATCTTTTCTTTCAAACTATTCGCCATTTCCCGCATTAGCGAGGTAGCGTTAAGAACAGAGGACTGGGCCTTTGAGGGAAGATCCTCACCTGGCCCCCATCTCTGTTCCTTCTTTTGGAAAAAAAAAAAAAAACGAGAGGGGAGGATTTCCAGCCACCTGCTCCCTCCCCTTTTAGTCGCCTTCTACGACACGCAGGGAATACGTGGGAAGCATTCTTTCCCCAGCGACAAAGCGAAAAAAAAAAAAATATATATATATATATACATATATATATATATATATATATATATATTATTTTGCTTTGTCGCTGTCTCCCGTGTTTGCGAGGTAGCACAAGGAAACAGACGAAAGAAATGGCCCAACCCACCCCCATACACATGTATATATATACACACACAGACATATACATATATACACATGTACATAATTCATAGTCTGCCTTTATTTATTTCCATTGCCACCTCGCCACACCTGGAATAACATCCCCCTCCCCCCTCATGTGTGCGAGGTAGTGCTAGGAAAAGACAACAAAGGCCCCATTCGTTCACACTCAGTCTCTAGCTGTCATGTAATAATGCCCGAAACCACAGCTCCCTTTCCACATCCAGGCCCCACAAAACTTTCCATGGTTTACCCCAGACGTTTCACATGCCCTGGTTCAATCCATTGACAGCACATCGACCCCGGTATACCACATCGATCCACTTCACTCTATTCCTTGCCCGCCTTTCACCCTGCTGCATGTTGAGGCCGCGATCACTCAAAATCTTTGTCACTCCATCTTTCCACCTCCAGTTTGGTCTCCCACTTGTCCTCATTCCCTCCACCTCCGACACATATATCCTCTTGGTCAATCTTTCCTCACTCATTCTCTCCATGTGCCCAAACCATTTCAAAACACTAAACAATATATATATATATATATATATATGTATGTATATATATTTTTTTTTTATTATTATACTTTGTCGCTGTCTCCCGCGTTTGCGAGGTAGCGCAAGGAAACAGACGAAAGAAATGGCCCAACCCCCCCCATACACATGTATATACATACGTCCACACACGCAAATATACACACCTACACAGCTTTCCATGGTTTACCCCAGACGCTTCACATGCCTTGATTCAATCCACTGACAGCACGTCAACCCCGGTATACCACATCGCTCCAATTCACTCTATTCCTTGCCCTCCTTTCACCCTCCTGCATATTCAGGCCCCGATCACACAAAATCTTTTTCACTCCATCTTTCCACCTCCAATTTGGTCTCCCACTTCTCCTCGTTCCCTCCACCTCCGACACATATATCCTCTTGGTCAATCTTTCCTCACTCATTCTCTCCATGTGCCCAAACCACTTCAAAACACCCTCTTCTGCTCTCTCAACCACGCTCTTTTTATTTCCACACATCTCTCTTACCCTTACGTTACCCACTCGATCAAACCACCTCACACCACACATTGTCCTCAAACATCTCATTTCCAGCACATCCATCCTCCTGCGCACAACTCTATCCATAGCCCACGCCTCGCAACCATACAACATTGTTGGAACCACTATTCCTTCAAACATACCCATTTTTGCTTTCCGAGATAATGTTCTCGACTTCCACACATTCTTCAAGGCACCCAGAATTTTCGCCCCCTCTCCCACCCTATGATCCACTTCCGCTTCCATGGTTCCATCCGCTGCCAGATCCACTCCCAGATATCTAAAACACTTCACTTCCTCCAGTTTTTCTCCATTCAAACTCACCTCCCAATTGACTTGACCCTCAACCCTACTGTACCTAATAACCTTGCTCTTATTCACATTTACTCTTAACTTTCTTCTTCCACACACTTTACCAAACTCAGTCACCAGCTTCTGCAGTTTCTCACATGAATCAGCCACCAGCGCTGTATCATCAGCGAACAACAACTGACTCACTTCCCAAGCTCTCTCATCCCCAACAGACTTCATACTTGCCCCTCTTTCCAAAACTCTTGCATTTACCTCCCTAACAACCCCATCCATAAACAAATTAAACAACCATGGAGACATCACACACCCCTGCCGCAAACCTACATTCACTGAAAACCAATCACTTTCCTCTCTTCCTACACGTACACATGCCTTACATCCTCAATAAAAACTTTTCACTGCTTCTAACAACTTTCCTCCCACACCATATATTCTTAATACCTTCCACAGAGCATCTCTATCAACTCTATCAATCTCTATCAATATATATATATATATATATATATATATATATATATATATATTATATTTTTTTTTTTTTTTTTTTTTCATACTATTCGCTATTTCCCGCGATAGCGAGGTAGCGTTAAGAACAGAGGACTGGGCCTTTGAGGGAATATCCTCACCTGGCCCTCTTCTCTGTTCCTTCTTTTGGGGGAAAAAAAAAAAAAAAAGGGCAACTAAAGGGGGAGGGAGTGGGGGGGCTAGAAATCCTCCTCTCCCGTTTTTGATTTTACAGAAGAAGGAACAGAGAAGGGGGCCAAGTGAGGATATTCCCTCTAAGGCTTGGTCTTCTGTTCTTAACGCTACCTCGCTAATGTGGGAAATGGCGAATATGTATGAAATATATGTGTGTGTGTGTGTGACTTATATTTTTATTATACTTAATTGCTGTTTCGCATGTCAGCGAGGTAGTGCCAGGAAACAGACAAAGAATGGCCCATCCACTCATGTGCACACAGAAAGAGCCAGATCAGAATTTTTTCTTGATATCTCCTGTATAGTAGATCCATCATGGCCAATTCAGTAAATGTTATTACCTTAAGCAGCAAATACACTTAAGTGTGCGTATTTGATTGATTTTACTGACTTGAGGGTTGTCTGACAATTAGTCCTGTATTTGTAAGGCAGAACTGGACATTTGAATTCTTTGACTTCTCTGGATTTAAAAGACAGTGTTTAGATTTCTTATTTGATCTTGGGGACTTGACTTAAAATTGTTGTTTCACTTGAGAAACAGTCCTTGAAAATGATGTATGATGCTTGTAATTCTTTGAATTCATTTAGTGGTAAAGTTTTTATATTTCATTTTATCACTTGGGGACACTCCCATTATAAACATAGCTTATGATTACAAATTCATAGTAAATTTCTACTTTACATTTTTGTCTTTATGTCTTGACTTTTTTGTTTTTAATTAAGGTTATGAACCAGAAGCCTGCATTCCTCATTTTATTAATACACCTTGTGTTTGAGTTTTTATTGTTTTCTGTGTATCCTAGGATCACCATGTATTGAATTTTTTTTGTTTTTCTGTCTATCCTAGGATGTACTCTGTTTTTTACTGTTTTTCTTTATATCCTAAGATGTACTTGGTTTTTTTGTTTTGATTTGTTTTTCTTTATATCCTAGGATGTACTCATTTTTTTCTACTGCACCTTTCTCCAAATTCATGGTTGATGAAAACAAGCAAACTCCAAGAACTTTGGAATCCATTTTCTACGTTATTGTTTTGTAATGTCAGTGTGAAATTTATGAAAATTATTAGCATAATTACTCAGCTTAAGGTTATATCTGAGTGGGATATCTTGAAGACTAATGTTTTTATATGCTTTGTATTCATTTTATCATATTTCATGTCAACAGAAACTAGATGCAGGTGCTTGAAAGACAACACAATAGCAAGTGGCTCATTGTAAATTCTTGCATCTTTTTTTTTCCCCCAATCTTCATTTTCCTTTTTTTAGTATTTTATGAATTATATAGAACAAGTGCTCTCAACAGTTTCTTACTCTATGCAGTGACATGAAAATATGACTTATAATTACCATGTTTTACATAACGTAAAGAGGCACTAGTTTTAGTTAGTAGGGTAATCCGTTAAGGGATCTCAGGGGACATCTCTGTTGTAGGTGGATGTCGACCCAGAGGACCGAAGAGGCTTCGACAGTTCATTGCTTGGAGCTCTGAGTAATGAACAGATCACCACACCTACTTGTCCCTTCTGTGGCCGTATGTTCCGCCAGTCTGGGGTTCTGACAAGACACATCAGGACCCATACGGGGGAGAAACCATTTATGTGCCCTCATTGCCCATACCGTGCTAGCAGGAAGGCTCACGTAGAAGAACACTGCAAGCGAAAACATCGAGTCCCACACGCTGAAGTTCCATCTGGATATAAGATAGGACTTTGGGATTCTCATAGTCAGCCTTAGAAGTATATATTTTTGATTGAAAATGATAAACTAGTGCTTCTAGTTTTTAATTTTTTTTTCCACTACACCATTATATGAAAATCTCCTAACTGAATATACATAAGCTCATAATGGGAGGAGTGATTATGGTTTAAAGTTCCTGTTTGATTTTGAGAATACTTTTAACTTTCCACATTTGTGTATGTGAATTTACTTTTATGTTTAAGTGTTCTATGCTCACCCCACAAAGACACTCACTTATCACCACACTTTATGACCTGTGGCCCTGCATGGTGACTCCAACTGGTTAGCTTCCTAAATGCTGCTGGAGCTCCATGTATGGACATATGAAGATAATGAGTGAGGAGAGATTGACAAAGAGGATATATGTGTCAGAAGTGGAGGGAACAAGGAGAACTGGGAGACCAAATTTGAGATGGAAGGTTGGAGTTCAAAAAGATTTTGAATGATTGGGGCCTGAACATACAGGAGAGTGAATTGGAAGTGTAGTGTACTGGGGGTCAATGTGCTGTCAATGGACTTAACCAAGGCAGCTGAAACATCTGGGATAAACCATGAAAAAGTTTATGGTGCCAGGATGTGGATAGGGAGGTGTGGTTTTAGTGCATTACACATGACAGCTCGTATATGGATGAGTGAATGTGGCCTTTCTTCGTGTTTCCTGGCATTACCTTGCTGATGCAGGGAGAAGCAATCGGGCATGGAGGAAAAGAAGAGGATGTGTGTGTTATCTTTTTCTTTTCCTTCATGAATTTCTGCTCTTTCCTGTAGGGCAGGGTTGCATCAGGAATGGATGAAGGTAAGTGTGAATGTGTATATGTGTATGTGAGTATATTTTTATATATGTGGATGTGTCTATCTTCGTGTGCTTCGTGGTGCTAACACGAAAAACAGCAATCAAGTATGAATATGTATATATATATTTTTTCTTCTTTTTTCATACTATTTGCCATTTTCTGGGTTAACAGGGTAGCATTATGAACAAAGGACTGAGCCATAGAGGGAATATCCTCACTTGGCCCCCCTCCTCTGTTCCTTCTTTTGGAAAGTTAAAAACGAAAGGGGAGGATTTCCAGCCCCCTCTTTCCCTCCCCTTTTAGTCACCTTCAATGACACGCAGGGAATACGTGGGAAGTATTCTTTCTACCCTATCCCCAGGGATATATATATATATATATATATATATATATATATATATATATATATATATGGGAGAAAGAATACTTCCCAAGTATTCCCTGTGTGTCGTAGAAGGCGACTAAAAAGGAAGGGAGCTGGAAATCCTCC